>NC_133512.1:9018750-9352500 GCF_049354715.1 Callithrix jacchus
TGGGAAAGTAGAAAATTCTTAAGAATGAAGGAGTTATTTGATTCTTGCTAAGTGAAGACAACACACAAAAAATTACACCACTTGGAATGGTTCTTTTCACAGGGCTTTGTGGACTGCTGTGGTGAAAGGGAAAGAATGCTTTCTCAACTTGAAAGTTTGTAGTTTGGTTCGGGATAACTTAATTAAAGGCCCCACTACCAAGAAGGATAGAATTAAAGATATAAGTCTGGACTTCTAATATCCTGAATTTAAAGCTCAGAAATCACCTTTATATTTCACTGAATTCTACTGTATATCCACTTTTATTTAATAGTTGTTATTTTTCTTATTTTCTGGGATACTTAGTCTTGGGAACGGTTGGAAAACCAAATTAAGACTTAAAATATAGCTTAAAGAGGATACAGTGATATCTGGAGGACCTGTTTCTGACAATATGGAAGACTATATGACCAGAGAAATTCTGCCTATAGAAAAATGATTAGAAAACATGCATGCAGAGAAGCAGGCATTAGAACCAGCATTGGCTAATACTCTTTGGCTTACAACTTGAACTTTATGTGCCATAAGAAATGAGGCTATAACAAGAATCCTGAAGTCTACACTAGGTGGGAGATAGTATAGAAACTTCAATATAAAGGTTGGACATCCAAAAGTCAGCATTGTCATTGGGTGAACTAGGTAAAAAACAAAGCAAAACAAAAAAGAAAGCAAACAAATTTTAAAATCTGCCACTGGAGACTGAAGAAACAAATAGATATTCTAATCTGTTTTGAATATGGCTCTTTGAATATGGAAATGTATAAAAAGAAAATCTCTAATTTTTCTGGGGCTAGGAGATGTCCTAGTTACAAATCTACTGTCCTTTGTGTAGGACAGTAATTAATTCTACTTGGGGACCCAAAAACCACCAAACAGATAATTAAGTTTAATGTGGTCCTATTTCAGTGGTGCCTTTAAGCACTTAGAAAAATAGTATGCAAATCATCTCTGGATTAAGAACAACTGCACAGCAGATTAAATGGTAGATTAGATAGGAGCGAGAATTCATAATCAGATACATAGATCTGAATAAATTAATTACAACTGAACCAAGAGAGAGACACACACAGAGGAAATACAAGAGAGGCAGAGACATATAGAGTGCTTACCTCTAATATATAGCTAAAATTTGCATTAATTTTATATATTATATACGTAATTTATTTTATATACTTTTGTTCATCAAAACATAATACAAAATAAATGAGAAATATAGCCATAGTAATTTCAATTCCAGTGTTTTCATGTTCCAATGAAGAATTCATATCCAGAATATGTAAAGAACTCATAAATGCTAGCCGCCTGGTGTGGTGGCTCACACCTGCAATCTCAGCACTTTGGGAGGCAAGGCAGGCCGATCACTTAGGGCTAGGGGTTCAAGACCACCAGACAACATGGTGAAACCATCTCTACTAAAAATACAAATAATTAGCCAAGTTTGAGGTCAGAGGCCTATAATCCCAGCTACTCAGAAGGCTGAGGCACAAGAATTGCCTGAACCCGGGAGGATTCAGTGAACCAAAATCGTGCCACTGCACTCCAGCTTGGGTGTTAAAGCAAGACTATCTCAAAAAAAAAAAAAAAAAAAGAAAAAGAAAAATATTATTAAGTCAGTAGAAAAACTTCTTGAATAAGCATTTCATTGAAGAGGAAATGTAAATTATTATTAAGCAGAGAAAATATACTCAACCTGATTAATAATTAAAGAAATACAAGTTAAAGCTTTAATAAGATACTATTTCACAGTGATCAGACTGGCAAAACCTAAAAACTCTGATAATATTAAGTTTTGCTGAGATATAAAACAACAGAAAATAACATTCACCACTGGCAGGAATGATTGGTAAATGATTTAGGAAAATTATTTGTCATTACCTAACAAGTGAAGGTATATTTAACACTATGCCATACAAAATCAAGTTCTAGAGAAATTGTTGCATGAAGAGATGAGTTAATAGCAGCATTGTTTGCCATAGTAAAATAACTGGAAACTACCTGAAAGCAGAATAAGTTAAATTATGGTATATTTGTACAATGGCATACTTCATATAAATGGCCATGTTTAGCCTATAGCCTCATGCTTCAGAATGGATGAATCTCAGAGACAATATTATGAGAAAAAGCAAGTCAGAGAATTGTATGCTTGATTTCATTGAATTAAATGTTATAAATGGGTGAAATCCAGGAGGAAATAGTTGGAGTATATACACACTGATACAAGTAGAAAAAAATAAGGAAAAGATTAACAAAATTCAGGAGAATTCTATTTGGGGATAGAATAGGAAGGAACTGGGCACACCTGGGACTTTAAACATTTTGGCTGGGTGTTTGGTGCATGGGTGTTCATTTTATTAGTCTTCATTAAGCTCTCTGTGTGTGTGTGTGTGTGTGTGGAGTGTATGTGTGTATATATAAATATTATATATGTATATTATATGTATACACACTATATATACACACTATATATGTGCACACACGTGTTTGTGTAAAACACATACCTTTTACATGACCAATTTTCACAGTTTTTTAAATGCCTTTTACATAACCAATTTTCGTAGTTTTTTTTTAAATTAGAGAAAACAGGGAAAAGGCTATATCATGTGCATGCATGGCAGAATGAAATTTAGTTACAGTGAATTGTTTCAAAGAAGTAAGAGAATAAAAAAATGTCAGCTTTTAAATGTGATCTCCATTATCAAAGTCAGCTGTCCTTAACCTTTTTGGCCCCAGGGGCCAGTTTCATAGAAGACAGTTTTTCCATACGGAGTTGGGGGATGGTTTCAGGATGATTCAAGGGCATTACATTTGTCATTAGATTCTCATAAAGAGAGCACAACCGAGATTCCACACATGCGCAGTTCACAATAGGGTTCCTACTCCTGTGAGAATCCAATGCTGCCTCTCAACTGACAGGAGGCGGAGCTCAAGCTGAAATGCCCCTGCTGTTCGGGCCGGTTCCTAACAGGCCGTGGACCGGTACCAGTTTGCGGCGGACCCCTGATCTAAGTAAAGTTAGGGACTTTCATGTTAATTTGTTTTCATTAATTTACGTTATTTTTGCATTTTTGAGGGCATAGTTTTCAGAAATAGTTGAATTAACTTTTAAATATATTCACTGTAAGTTTTGCCTTCAGTTATGTAACCTTTCAAATATTATTCCAAGGTTATTTTCCTATTATGCTAAAGGAATGACTAAATTGTTAACGTGGGAAATAAAATAAAGCATATTACTCTCGTGTTTTTTGCTTAGTAAGATAGTGTGTGTTTTAGAAATGGTTTTCTGAGTATTCCTAAGAAGAGAAATTCTGTAAATGTTTTCTTCAAGTTTAGTGGATTAACTTTACATTTATAAATGAGGTGCCCATGTTTCTGCTGAATTCCTAGGTCCCCCTTTTTGGCTTTCCTTTATTGATAGTGACCATTGTCCTTGCAGAGCTTCTCAGCATGGCCTCTGGAATGTCTTAAAATATGTGCAGTGTATATGGCAGACTCAAGATCAGCGGGAAGCTGCTTTAGAAAACGGAAACAAATGTGAGGCAACACTGGAACTTGATAACTAAGTTCTTAAAAATGACTGTATTTTGGAAATTCAGTAAAACAGTTTTGTGTCTAGCGAACTCTAAGGATTCATTAAAAGCTTAAAGCCAAGAGCACTCTACCCATACTTTTATAAAAAGAACTAGCTGCAAGGTGCTCAGTTAATTTAACTAAAAAAATTCAGTAAATGTTTATTGAGCATCTACCAGACAGTGCCAGATAACTATCATGGCACTGGGCATATAGCCTGGGAAAAAACAGATATTATTGTATATCAATAATGGACTAGTGGTTTCTGCTTAATTAGAAAGTTTCCCTTAGGAGGCAATAAGCTTCTTGAGGACATGACCTTGACATTTCTGTGACCCGTTTTTCCTCAGCACTTAACAATGCCTGGCACATTAATATATATTTAATGCTTATTGTTAATTATCATTCATTATTGTTAGTACATTTAATATGTGTTCAGTGAATGTACCCCAAAGCCACACAGCTTGTACTTGATGGAGCCAGAGTTTGAACTCAGTCTATTGGCAACAGGTAAACAGTTGCCACTTCCTGTGAGCGCACTCTGCACCAGGGCCCATGCTCAGGGCTTTATGCTTGTCATCTTACTTCATTCTTTAGAAAGAGATATCATTATCCTATTTTTACTGATAAGGATTTTGCTTTTAGTTTTTAAATGCTTTAATTTTTTTTTTTTTAATGGAGTCTTGCTCTGTCACCTAGACTGGAGTGCAGTAGAATGATCTTGACTCACTGCGACCTCTGCCTCCTGAGTTCAAGTGATTCTTCTGAGTAGCTGAGATTACAGGTGCACACCACCATGTCTGTCTAATTTTTTTTTTTTTTTTTTTTTTTTTAGTAGAGATGGGGTTTTGCTGTGTCGGCAAGGCTGGTCTTGAACTCCTGACCCAAGGTGATCCGCCTGACTTGGCCTCCTAAAGTGCTGGGATTACAGGCATGAGCCACCATGCCTGGCCACTGATGAGGATTCTGAGCCTTAGAGTACTTAAGTGCCTTACCCAAGATCACCAGCTGGGTCCATCCCCTTCAAATCCTTCCAGTTTTCAAAGCCTTTGTATCAGCGGTGCCAGAGTATCCTTGGCTCCCTGCAATGGCGCAGCTCCGTTTATTAACTAATAGGACCACATGGTGCCATGTAATCCGTTTGGCTGATTTTCTTTCCCCACTGAAGTGACTAATTTGTTATACAGAATTGACCAC
The DNA here is from genome assembly GCF_049354715.1 of Callithrix jacchus. Lineage (NCBI taxonomy): Eukaryota > Metazoa > Chordata > Mammalia > Primates > Cebidae > Callithrix > Callithrix jacchus. Next base: position 9,023,554 of record NC_133512.1, read on the forward strand.
ATCAGCTAGTTATTTTAATGGTAAATCAAATGATGCTTTTCCTTTTTTTTTTCTTTTTTCTGTCTCCAACTGCCAGGAACCTGGCTAAATTTGACACACCTAAATTGTAATCCAAGATCAGCCACTTAGTAGTTGTGAAATCTTGGACAAGTGCTTAGTCCCTCTAGGTTTCTAACACCTTATCAGTAGAGATGAAGGTAATAATTCCTACCTAGTCTGGTTAATGAGAGGATTAAATGAACAAAGCTTTAACTCCTAACACAATGCCTGACCCTTCGGGAGGTTTGTCCAGCAGCACCTGCTGTTATTATATTTGTCATTGTTTTTAACCTTCACATCCAATTTCAATATTATGTTTGTTCTCTGGTCTTTACTAACCTCCCTGACCTAGGTCATTTAACTTCTTTCTGGATAGGCACAGTTACTCACTTGCTCCTCACTGGATGTGCTCCCTTGTTAAGGAGCTTAAAGTGTGTTATAAAAATTTACGTGACTGTTATTAAAAACTCTCTTATTCTATACCCTCTCTGTTAATTACATACATTTTTAATGCAGGTTCATTCATCTTTTTATTTTTATTGCCAGCCCCTTCATTGTGCCTAGCACGTAAGTACTCTGTGGTGTTTGTTGTACTGAATGAATAGTTCATATCACTATTCACAGTGAATAGATAGATCAGTTCTCTTTTGTGTGTTATTGCCAATGCCACTGGTGGTATTGCTTTGATTTTGATATGTATAAAGATAGTATAGTCTTTACAAATATCATTTGTGAATGTGATTTTATGTCTTTTCATTTGAGTATTCCTCTCTCACTTTCCATAAATATTTTCATGGGCTCTAGAAAGGGTATCGGTTTTTATTTTTTGCATTTTTGTCTTGCTAGTCCTATATTACATTTATTTTCTTCTGCCATTTCTGCCATAGGATTTGATAAAAAGAGACTTTTTACTTTCACTTAAACTTTTATTTCCCACGTTACTTTAAGGTATACATTTTACTCTTTTCCCCCATCATTAATACATTACCATTTGACTCTGTCATTAGGCTGTCAATCTGTAAAACGCTTGAGAAAGAGAGAGACCTTATTTTAAATAGGCCTGATACTTTGCTAAATAGGTTGGCGCACTGTCTACAATTCTATTCTTGTCAAGAATAGGCTTTTGAATTTCAAGGAGAAGAAATGGAATTTAGAAGAGCCATGAAACCATGAAAGACCTAGGAAGGGCAAAATAAGTAAAATGAAGGAGGTAACAGTAAAAACGAAAGACATTGCCAAATGAACAAAATTCAGTACAAAATTCTAGAGAAATTCCCTGCCATATATTGAAATAACCCAATATGCAACAAAGAATGCCCTGAATGGTCAGACCTAGCACCAAGGCATGTAACTCTGTAAGGCATGACAATTTTAAGGGAAATTGCAGGAGTTGATTGTTAGAAAACGAAACGTTTTTAAATTGAATTTCTAGGTTAAGGTGATAGAGGTTGGGGTGTTGGGGCCAGATGAGAAAAGAAGAAGGAAACGTTTAGTTAGCATTCTTTAAAAAGTGTTATACAAATGGTGGTGACAGGTTGTTCCTTCATTTCCAATCAAGTTTACAGGAGACAAATTTAATCATGTAGCAAAGTTAAGTGTCAAATGTGAAAGGGTAATGAAGCAGGGGAGATTTATGTTAGAATTCAGACGGACTTCCTGGGTTCTGAAATCCTCTAATATGTTACTAAGCAGAGCAGGATTCGCCCCACAAACAAGGCTGGAGAGTTTTCCAAGATTCCAAGTCATTAGGCAGGGTTTCCAGGGACAGCACTGCTACAGCCTGCATTGTTCTCTGGGATATTCTGACCTGATTCACAAAGAAAGCCTATGGAATCTTATGGACTTCAGACTCTATATTAAAAGGTGGGTGGCAACCAAGCAGGGGAATGTATCAGTTCCTTCTGAACTTGGGGGCTCAGACCAGCCCGTCTGCCTAATAACTGTATGCATGCTACAGCAAATGAGAAACTGCAGTTAACTTCCTCTGCCGAACGTAAGAAGAATTTACCTTTTTGCTTAAAAGGGAATGGGTTTCATGCAAAGGCATTGATAAAGTTTCACACTGAAAATATCCTCTATAGACAGCAGTCAGCATAGGGGTGGAGAAAGTACACTGCTTAAACTGCTTCCATGGAAAATTTCAATCAACTGTTAGCTTTTGCTTCACAAAACTTTGACATATGTCCCTTGACCTTTACCAACTACCCTTTCACGTTTGACACTTAACGTTTGCTACATGATTAAAATTCAGCGTTAATTAATTTCAGCACTATCAGTTAAGTTATATTTAGCTAAGAACACTCACTTTTGTCTTTCGTGAGTAGCACTGCAGTGTTATTACAAAGAGGTAGTCAGGAGGGCAACAGAGATACGAGGAGAGAAGAATGATTCAGTGTGCAGATAATTGTTTTGAGTGAAATTTAGCTCGGTATTTTTGTTCCTGTCCTCGGTAGAACTGAGATTTAGCACCTCCCGTTGGCATTTAGCCCCCACCCCCACATAGAAGGAAGCTGTGCGGGGCGGGTGCTGAGAACGAGCCACACCAGAATTAAATTATAGCACAATTCTAACACCGGCGAGAATTTTATCTGGCCAGCTCTTGAGTACAAACCTGGTGATCCCAAAAGAGAGGATCTCTGTATGGTCGGTTATCGTCCTCAATGAGGCAGATTGACATAGTTTAAAGAGCATCACCCAAAAAGTGGTAACCATTCCCGAAGAAACCAGTGGCAGCCAGAATATTTAGCCATAGCAAAACTGTAATTCTAAACTTAAAAAGTCACTCATGAAGTTGTCTTATTGATGATTTGTTTTATGATGTGACAAAAAACTCACCAGAAGTGAATAAAACCCAAGAAATCTGAGCTTTTTCTCTGAGTTTTGCAAAGTGAGAAAATATTTTTATTAGTTTCTTTATTCCATGCTCTTTTGCTCTGCAAATAGATTATGGTAAGAAGGTAAATATACAAATCTTGCTTTTACCCGAAGCTCAAAATACTGTTGAACCATCATAACTGCCATTCTTTGGAATGCTGGCATAAAATTGTGGTAAGATTCATGTGCCACCAAAATACTCCTGTCCTTTAGACGTGCAGGACGGGAAGAGAGAGGTTCTCTGCTTGGTAGATAGTGCAGGTGAAACACAATTTATATGTAAGATGCCCATAAATGTCTAACTGAGGTTCTAGTAATAGACGTTAGATTCTTTGAGACCTATACCCAGGTAGCCTCTAATTGTTTAAAAAAAGAAAGAAAGAAAGAAAAAATCTTTTTTGCATTTATATTTGTGTATCATGGAACATTTTGCCTCTAAGAATTCAACACTGATGTCCCAGAATTTGGTTCTATGCCCTCAGCACAGAGCATCCACCACCTATAGTTAGAGGGCACTTCAGATTTTGTCTTTTTGCCTCCCCCCCAGGAAAATTTTCAGCCTTCATTTGCCAGGGATTTAAGTTGCTTTATTTCAGTAGTCAAGTGATTCAGCATCAAGTCATATTTCTCTAGTCAGGCACTGGTAGAACATCCCTTCACTAGTAGCTGGCCTTAGATCTTAATCCCAAGCCAAGGCTACCTTATGTTCTTGATGGCACACTAGATAGCTATCTCAGTCCCATTGCATGAGAACCTAATCAGGCCTCTGGGATGAAGTCTCTGGCTTTTTTCTCCAGGATCCTGGAATCCTGTTTCTGAACTCTAGTCTTATGCTTAAGGTTTTGACTACCATGGAGAACGTTCCTGGTTCAGCTTTCCTGTGCACACCTCTGACCTGGGTCTCCTCTGGGTTTGCTATCAACTGCTCATTTGCTTGTCACAGCAACCCTGAATCCTTCCACCTCCAGCAGTCACCAAGCTTTCTGGATACTCTGATTTCTTCTTCAAAGTGGTCTGACTTCCCATACCTTCTGCTGAACAGATTTCCAGGAGCATGCGTGCCACCCTAGTGTGCTGTTCTGTTCAAGGTCCTGTTTCTTGACCTTGGCCAAGTCCTACCATGAGATAATGCAAGAAAAGGCTGAGTTTTAATATTAGGGGAGCATCCATAGATGAAAGAGAGGAAATAATCTGCTGTACTTAGGAGCAAATAAAAATTTTAAGAGTGGGAAGGTCTTCATGAAATGTTTGCTAGTCTGTGAATCTGCTAGTCTTTTTTTGGCTTCATTTGATGCATTATAAGATGAAACATTATTTTTACCTCAAATATTTACTTTCAAATGAAAATTTTAAACATCTCTGTGTTTTGCCATGTCATTCTTTGATGTTGGCTGAATAGATGGCTGAACCATACCTTGCAATTGAAGATGGGTTTATTTTGTAAATTTTTTTTCTCTCTGTTTTTGCATTTTCAGGTATTACACAATGGCCTCGTTATGGAGATGGAGCATCCGACTGTGGGGAAGATTTCCATCCCAGGTCTGAAAAGTTTTGGTATTTTTCTCTAACAACTTTCTTTATTAATTGTCCCATATACTGTTTACTACACGTAGCTTATGATCTCCCAAACAACTTTCTGAGACATAATCCAAATTTATAATGTTAGGTAAAAGGGGAATCCTAGAGCTACACTCACAGAAATGTATGCTGAGGCTACAACATTGTGTCTTAGCTCTGAGGAGTGTCAGTTTGCCACGACGACAAAAAATGCTTGAGTTTCTTAATTCCATTTTGTGTAATCGGGTGCTCACAAAAGTATATCATGTAATTATCAACAGATTGATAGTGATGGGTATGGCCGATAATAAGAAACAGAGTGCAGTTCATATGAGAATTGGAAAGAAAGTCTGGCAGGATGTAACTCGAGTCTGGGGAAGTCTACTGACTGCTCAGGCCTGGGCATTTTCTTTCAGAACTGTGGTTTAAGGTATGGATCTTGGCTTTACAGATCAAGAAACTAAATGTTTTCAGTACATCCAGAATAGACTGAATTTTTGTAGGTTGACTCATACTAAACCAACTCACCAGAAACCGCTGCCTAAGCCGAAATGCCAGCTTCTTCACTTGCAGAGGGAGCCTTTTCAGCAGCCAGTAGCCTCATGCCTACTCTCAGAGCATCTTCTTAGGTTGTGCATTTAAACTGTAGTGAGAGCTTGTGACTAGTACATTTCCCCCACGCAGCCTTCATTTCTCTATACTAATCAGGATATTACCTTTATCAGATCTGTTGTTTCTCTGTTCCAGGCATTGCTGGAAAACCCACATTCCAGCAATGGAGTTCCACATTATTTGTTCATTGTGTCCATGTTTTCTAGACTATACACAAACCATTCACTTATTTTTTTTTTCTTCTGATGGAGGTTAATGCAATTAGCCAGGATATAACTTTTGTTATCGTTATTTCCTAACACCATTTCCTGGTAATCATGCTTGGAATTTAGGTATTTCCCAAACTCCTCAGTCACCTCAGTCAGGTGGCATAGAGCATTTGCTTCTACAGGTGTCTGATCTCATTGATTGAAGGACTGTTATTGTTAATTTTATCCTAAATAGAATCTAGTTCTAAAATTTTGGGTCGGCTTTATAATAATCTCCCATAACCTACCAGCTAGTGGCCACTGGCACATGAAAAGAGTGAGAAGAGGGAAGGGTGGTGAATAAAGAAATTTGAAGGGAAAATTCTGATGTTTAAGAACATAAGGAACATTATGCGTGGATTAAGGACAGGAACTAGGAGAGAAGGTATAAGCAAATGACAGACATAGGGAAGTGTTATATGGTGTAGAAAAGTGGTAGACAAAAGCTAAGAAATTCATTAGTTCATTCACTCATCTATATTCCTGAGTATATACTATGTGCCAGGTACTGCCCTGGGTCCTAGAAATACAAAAATAAACCAGATAACTTCACCCCTGGCCACCTGGGGCTGATACTTAATAGAAAGTCGGATGATACAACAACCAACCAATGTTTCTATAACTGTAAATCATGAGTACAAAGAAAGAAGAATGTGCTGTCATAGAGAATGATAGGGGTCAGGTGGGGCCTTCTGTAGTTCAGGTGATCGAAGAAAGTCTCTCTGAGAGGCTGACTTATAATATGACACTGAAGGGCAAAAAGCATAGAGGACGAACATTTCCAGCAGAGGGAACAGCTCAGGAGAAAAACCCCAAGGTGAGAAAGAGTAGAGTGTGTTCTAAGCCAGGATGAAAGGTGGGGAAGTGGGGCAGGAAATGAGACTGGAGAGACTAGGAGAGCCTGGGGTCCTGCTAAAGTTGGGTTTTCTCTCATTTTAAGCAGGGGAATAAAATGATACCATTTACAACTCAAAGTGAGGGGTCAGGTTAGGAAGTGATTACAGGAGTTGAGGTGATAGTGTCTTAAATCAGGGTGACGGGAATAGAAATAAAGAGAAGGGGTGGTCAAAACAAGAAACGTAATCATAGTGCTTTGAGTATTGAAAGACTTTAGAAAGCATCTGGTCTAGTACTTCTTGATATTTAAACAGCAAAACTGATTTTCCACATGGAGAATCCATAGCTAACACAGACGGAAGCAGAATTGTGCTGATTGATAGGTTAGCACTCATATTGTTTAGCTTTCCTTTTCTGCCCACGACGCTGTGGTCTTCCACACATCTCTTCTCAGAAGCCTGGGCCCTGAAGAACAATTCAAGAAACAGTGATCACTTAACCCCAAAAGTTTACAGATGAGGTCATACAGGGGTTGGTATCCCCAACACAGTAGAGAAAGGGTAAGCATTTGACAGTCAATATGACTATCAGCATGATAAGGAGGAAAGAATGTCAGTGGCCAGTCTAGAATGAAGTCATCGGATGTAACACTCTTTCAATCAATCAGGCATTAATTTGCGGACTTTCATAGTAAATAAATGAAATCTACGTCTCAGGGAGAGGGAAATATTCTTTTCAGATTACTAGACGGGAAGAATATTTCTTTTGCTCACTTTAATTTATAAATGTATCAGGTAGCTGTTGTCACAAGAATGCTGTGTAAGAAATAACCTCAAATTCTTAATGGTTTTCAAACATAAGCATTTATTTATCCCATGCACCTGGATTAGCTGGGAGGTTTCATATAGGTTGGGCTCAGCTCGGTAGCTTTGTTTCTAGTTTCAGGGCTGGACAGGGTTAGCTCCTGCCTGTGCTTAGAGTCATTTCCAATCCATGTGCCTCTTCTACTGTTCTGATGGTCACAGCTACAGAACATCAGGGCAAGGAGGAACCACAGTGCCACGTAATATGTTGTTGTACAGCTGACAAACCCTTCTGCCTGCATCTTACTGATCAAAGCAAGTTTTATTTTTTTTAATTAATTTTTTTGAGACAGAGTCTCACTCTGTTGCTCAGGCTAGAGCGCAGTGGCACAATCTCAGCTCAATGCAATCTCCAACTCCCAGGTTCAAGTGATTCTCTTGCCTCAGCCTCCTGAGTAGCTGAGACTACAGGGATGAACCACCACACCCAGCTAATTTCTATATTTTCAGTAGAGATGGGGTTTAACTATGTTGGCTAGGCTGGTTTCAAATTCCTGACCTCAGGTGATCCATTCGCCTCAGTCTCCCAAAGTACTGGGATTACAGATGTAACCCACACCTGGCTAATTTCTGTATTTTTAGTAGAGATGGATTTTAACCATGTTAGCCAGGCTGGTCTCAAATTCCTGACCTCAGGTTATCCATTCACCTCAGCCTCCCAAAGTGCTGGGATTACAGATGTCAGCCACCATGCCCGGCCAAAAGCAAGTTTTAGGCTGTACCCAGAAGGGTGGGGAAATACATGTGACCTTTCTGAGAGAAATTTCAAAGTTATATGGTGAGGGGAGTGGGCACAGTGAGAAGTAAATAATTGGAGTAAAAAATTCAGTTGATCACAATAGAGTTCTCGTATCTACAGCATTTTCTTTCTCCCCCTCCCCCTTTTTTTAGTCTCCCTTTGGAAAATTCTATTTTTGTTTATAGGACTTACTCATCTTGTTATCTTGTATTCTTTCTATAGAATTATCAATATGGGAATTCCCAGATTTGAGATTACATGGATGAGTCTAGTTTATGTTCGGAATTAGAAACTGAGTGTTTTCTGAAGGCAGCACATCTGGATTCCTCATGAGGGGAATGCCAATTCTGCCTATAGATATCAGATAAAAAGAGGCTATTGTATCTCCTAATTCACTGTATCTCAGTAAGAGGCTACATAGGCAGGACAAGAGTTATTAAATGCAAAAGGAATTTATCAGTAAATAAATTTAAAATTTGTCTGTGGATTCTACCTTTCCTTGATTTTGTTTATCTATGATAGTTCTGCCTTTCTTTGTTGGGGATGTTCCCACTGGGAAACTCATAAATGCTTTAGAAATAACTCAGATTTTCTCACAATATCTCAATGTGGTAAGTCTACCAAAACAAGAAACGCAGGCTAGAATTAAAGGTGACCTTTGCAACACGATTTTCTAGTTAACTAGTGGAGACACATTTGGAATTGCTGAACATAGGTCTATAGATTTACATATACCTACCTACATCTTCATGTTTGCAATAATATGTACTGCATTATTAGCATTAGTACTGCATTGTTAGCATTACCATCTTATTAGCATCGAACTTCTTCCAACCAGTACTGAATTTTATATGTCACGCGAATTTGCCTGAAGCACTTTCTATTTTAGTCATTACCAGAAACTTGTCTCTCCTAAAAACAGCAGTAAATCATGTGATATTTATGGAGCCTTCTTTAGAGGTGTACAAATTTACATAGCATTCCTTCAGATGAGAGCTTATTGATTAATACATTAAAGATACTGGTCAACCCATGTTTAATATACTTTGGGCAAGGATGGGAAATTATTTACCTCTTACAAATCCCTCTTGGGTACTTAAAGAAAATAATTATTTCAGCCATTAAGTATATTGTTTCAATCTTTGTAATCATTACCATTACTAAAATACAAAAAGTACTATAATCTAAACTATTTCCTTTATTAATTATATATATTGCAAATACTCCCTTTCATATCATTCTCAATCATCTTCAAGCTATAATAAAGAATTAGGAAAGAAATGTAATTTGTGTTTACAGATGACATAATTAAAGCATGCAAACTAATTAAGCTCATGAATTATCTCTAAGTATGAGTTTTAGTTATGGTATTTTTCTTTATTTAGTATATTATTCATTAAACTACTCTCTCATTGAACTTTAAAGCCTATTATACAGTTAAAAGTGAAGAGAGACAAGGAGAAATGAACTATCAATGGGCTTATAAGTGAGAATAGGTATCGTGTGTCTCCTTGCCAGACTCCAGTGTTCTCACTTTTTAAGAGCCCCCAGTGAGGGGAGTGGTTGCTAGTTTGACCTCACTATTAGCTTAACGATAGAAGCGTTGGCATGGTAGGCACAATGTACTAATTTTCCCTTAATTAATTAATATAACCTCAAATGTTCCCTCCCCTTCCCCCCACAGCTAACCTAACTAAATGTACTGTGGCTGGTACACTACATAAGCTGCAGGGAGAAAACTGGACAGGACCAGACCCTCATGGAGCTAATGCTTTGCCAGGGAAACAGGCATAAACAATGAACATGGTAAAGTAGGTTGAGTGTTTCCTTTGAGAATCAGAGGCTACAGCTCAAGGCTTTGGGATCACATACCAGGGAGACCTCACCTAGTGTGTGGGCTGAAGAAAGGTTTCTCTGAGAAGGGAAGTGTGTACTTAACCTTCATTGTGTAGCCACATGCAAAAACAGTATCAATGTTGAATCTGTGAGCGGTTTTCCATTTACTGTGATGTGCTACCATAAATATACCTCTTTAATTACTTCAGGTCTCTTTGATGACCTATTTAAATTTGTGTACATTATTGTACATAGAATAAAATGTTTTCACAATAAAATCTGAGCAAATAGTTTTTTAATAGATGCAATGATCCTATGATATATCAACAGTGCCAACGATTCTTCAATTAAATTATATAATGGAAAAAAATGCAAACAGATACAGGAACGATGTGAGTGCATGGCACCCTGGAGGAGCAGAGAAAGTGCTCCAGTGGAGAAATAGGAAGGGGGCAAGCTCACAGTGACCCCAGAGAGGGAGCCAGAGGCCAGATGAATAAGTTCTAAAATAGAGTTAATAATCACATTAAATACAAATCAAAAGAATTCAAAGATGTTTATGCTGGGGTCCCTGAGATTCCTACTGTCTGAGGAGTGAGTGTGGGACTTGGAAGTGGAGCTTGAATAGACACCACTGGTTTAGCAGACGTTCTCATGGATTCATTTTAGGGGTAATTGCTATCTCTGTTGAAGACTTTTGTAAAACTCATAGTGTCCTAAATTTTAAACTGTGAAATTGATAGAAATGTGTATTTGTTAATTACAGTAATTTTAAAAAGTACATTAAAGTTGACACCTCAGCATTTCTGCAATGGGAGATTGGCCATGATGTAAACTTCACCTTATTTGTAACTTTAGTGGGAAGATCCTGCATGAGTTATTACCATTCCAAAGGATGGCCAGTTTCCACTAAGCCATTCACATTTGCATCTTCTTCTTGCAATGACACTAGGCTTTGGCCTTTGAGTCACAGTGGCACATGCTGTCCTTGAATGTACTGTGGAGGTGCCAAGTTAGCATTGGTGCTGAGGGCCAAACTTCAAAGGATGTCATTAGAATAGAGTTTGATGTGTAGCTCTGCAGTTTCTCACCATAAACTTTTTCAGCTACATCCTGTGAATGTGCCTTGCAGTCATTTGATTCTAGTTGCACTTCTGGGAAGTGTTTCAGTGGTGAGTGTGTCTGCGCTGTGAAGGAGAAGCAGTCTTTCATACATGCCAAAGGATTCAAAATTGAATTACTTCTGCCTGCGGGTCCCTTGATCTGTGTTTTTCAGAAAGCAGCTCCAAGTTATTCAATATATTTTCTCCATAGTATTTTAATATTCACATTTGGAACCTGTAGCAATTTTAAACTAGTGGGTATTGGATGCAGAAATAATAGTCACGACCATGCATTAGCGTAGTTTGAGTCAAATTATTAGAATATTGATGTTTGGATTTTAAGGTGAATTTTTATAAAGTTGAATGTACTTCTCTATTTTATTATCTGACATATTTTATTTCTGAATGTTTTGCAAGATGTTTTGTAACTAATGATCCAAAACACATCTCTGGGTTTGAGATAGTATATCTTCAAAGGCTTCTGGAGGACAAAAATGTTGTAATTTGAAGTCTAACCAGCACCCTCTATGCCAGCTAGGCACTCAGCATTTTCTGGATGATGATTATAATAGAAAAGTATTAAATAATCAAAAACATGATTTATGATTCATTTATTCAGTGTTCATTTTTTATTAATGGACTGGCTACCTGCAGAAGCTCTCGGATAATGATTTATTTTACTTATTCAGTTTCTTTTCAGTTTGAAGCCCATTCAGTAAATGGAGTAACTGCCTTGTATTTTCCATGTGTTACAATTCTGCCTTTTCTGTGATACACAAGACTTTGCTTTACCCTGTTACTGTTAGCGTTCTTTCTTCACTTTAGGTAGAAAATTAGATCATGTTTCTGAAATCACATGTCCTCAAAGTGCAGTTAAATTTCTCTAATGGATAACAGCAATGGGAAAAGCTGTCACAAATCTCACTGGGGAAAAAGAAAAATTAAGAGGAACCAAAGTTTCAGCATATATCTCTCCATAAAGTTTAAGTATGCTGATGCTCATAAGGAATTCTATGTAAAACCAATGTGAGAATGAAAGGTGCGATAAGTTATTTCTTCCAGGTAGAAAGGCCTTTTGGATGACAACAGGAAAAGCGTGTAAAGTTTTCATGTTTTGCGTAGTGCATAATCTATCTTCTAGAAAGAGCATACTCCTTTAGGGACCAGGTTAAGCTGCAAAAAGAGGAAAGAGATGAAAGGAAGTTTCTATAGTCTGTCAACAAAATGAGAGAAAACTGGCAGGAAAGTGAATTTTCAAATAGACTAGCTAGGGTACTTCCCAAAGTCCTCAATTATTTTTTTACCATTATTAAATCCTTAACCTATAGCAGGGTACTGAGAGTGAAATCCATCAGTGTATCTCAGGTGATTTGCCATTGAGTGCCAGTCTTCTCTGGAAGTCCTGTAACAATAAGATGGGATAGCAGACATTGTTACTGTTCTGTGAGAAATGAATAGCACAGTAATTTTTCTTCCTAGGAGAGCAAGGAAGAAACAAAGGACACATGAATTGCATCCCCAGGAATGTCTTTCCATCAGGCACTAGAGAAGCTCCCCAAGCCAAGTTACTGTCACTGATACAACTCAGGGATCTCCATCAACTAGGCTTATCTGTGGCATGAGGAAGAAATATTTTGTGAGACCTGGGCTTTCATGCTCCGGGAATTCTTGTTTGTGTTAGCTGGGACTTGGAAAGCTGCCAAGAACTCAGTTGTTCCTTTGCAACATGTCCTCATCAACCTAGACCCTAGTGGGTTTCCCAATACGTGAATGTGTCTAACAGACAAGAAACTCTTATTGCAAATTGGCCCTAAGTTTTCAATGATTTCCTGGGGTGCAGAGTAAGTTTTCACTACTAGGAAGTCATATTTATGCTCAATAATTCTCCTGGGGGAATATTTAATTGGACTTATACATTCTTTGGGATTTTTTCTGGCATCTCTATGCAGAACGATCCTTCAGATTAGAGGTATGTTTTAAATAATCTAAGTGGATCACTGAATGTTAATCTGAATATATTAATCAAAACAAAAGCAAAACAAAAACAAAAAGCCACAGGAAGAGTGGAAGGCTAGATGATGGCATACCATTTTTGTGATTGTGTCAGAAGATGTATCAGAAATTTCCATCAGTTCTTGATTGTGTTCCTGGTACATCAGCTGCAGCCAACCTTCACCGAGTGCCCAAAGCAGTCTTTCTGGATCAACTTTATGGTGAGCTTTTAGGGAATAAATTAAATTAATTAAATTTAATTAGACACGTAAACTGATTAGAGACGTAAAAACAAATACCTTTCGATAGCTAAACACAAAGGTTTTAAAATTATCTTCCAGTTTGGACTTCAATATCATGGCTTCAGTTTGAAGAATCAAGAAGTGACATCATCTTTGCCTCCAAGTGGCCTCAGCTAGGAGTGAGTTGCTTGGCTTTGTTGCTGAGTTTGTTCATGGCTGGACAGAAAGTCATTTTAATCCTTTCTCAAAGAGGAGTGGCTTTGCTTTCCTTAGGCATTACCGATAAGGGACTCTATGCATGAAGAGATAAATTAGGCTAAATTTCATGGAATTTTCTTTTTTTAATATCAGACCTTAAGATGTCAAGAAGTATTCTGATAGAGAAGACTTAGTCAGATAAAATATTAATGGAGCAAGCCATCTTTTTATTTAAAAGGTTCTAGTTTAATTTTGACTAAGCACACAATGTTACATTAATATTAAAAAGATTATGGTGGAGATAAAGAAATGGTAGTAAAGGGGTTAAAGAAAAGCCTCCAGATGCCCTACTATAATCAATAGAAAATGTACAATATCCCATTTTTCGTATCACCCCTGAACCTTCAGGATTTGGGGTCACTGAGCGAGGTCTGTGGGCCTTATTGCTTTCTCCTCAGCTGGAGTGAATCTTATTTGTCCTGTATGTATCAGCATTATTGAAACCATATCTATGTGTTTCATATCTTTATCTGGGTATGACATTAACAGTCAGAGTGTCTCTGGCTTCCTCCTTTAAGTAACATTTCTAACACCACATAGGAAGGGGGGCCTGAGGGACCTTGAAATGCTTCCCTAATTTGCCTTTTATCTGAACATTGTGTAAGTCAGAGAGGGCTGGGTGCCCCTTGGAGTGGGCTGCCAATTAGTCTAACCTACTTACAACCCTTGTGTCTGTTTGAAGTGTTCCTAAGAGCTCTAAATCCTGGGTTATTTCAAGAAGCCATAGCTTTTCAAATAGTTAAGCAAAAACCAAATTTTAATCAAGTTAAAAATGAACAAAATTAATAACAGGACACTTTGGGCATTTGAGGTGGGGATGTGGTGAAATGAAAGTGTACCAAGAAGATGCTGAAGCCGCAGAAGGCTAGAGAAGCACCACCCTCCGTAGACTTAATGAATGTCAGCAACAAAGACTAATTCTGCTTTCTCTTTGTTGCTAGGCCTTCAAGTTCATGTGTGACCTTAAATAACTGACTTCCGCTTCTAGTGCCTTGTTTTCTTGTTCTAATGGGATTAGTCTTTTGATCCTTTCAATTTAATGAAAAAATGCACTTCACTGTGCTGCATATAGCGATATCTTGTGAATAGGTTCTAATGTCATAGTGCTGTGGAGCATTCAAATTTGACAGGAGGGAATGTAAGTAAATAAACATCTGGTTAGTACTTGTGGTATGTATATGAATACTTCATGTACACCATTTGTTCTTCTCCAGGACAATTCAGTAAGCCATATTACTATGTCCATTTTACAGATGAGAAAATGCAGATTCACTGAACGTTGCTACACCAACCAATGTTACTGTTGCAATTCAAACCCAGCTCTGAGTATATTTTAAATCTATTCTCTTTTCTCTACTTACTATTATCTCCTAAAATTGAGTCAAAAAGGGAAGTTGAACTAACTATTGAGTTTTTTTTTTTACCTTATTTACATTAGTGTCTAATTGAAAGGCTGCTGGATAGATTTTAAATGTTTTATTTGAAAATCAGTCTGGAAATTTATTTAAATAATGTTTACTTATTAAGGATTTAAAGTTAGGTTCAGCCTATATATGTTGGGATTACCTATTCTAGGATTACATTTTTCTTTTTACAAAGTTTGTAATTGTGTTTCTATTTTTAAAAAAAGAAGGAGCAGGCATCAGAAAATGTGTTGCTAGGCCATTTTGATATTCTCAAGAGCATATAAGTGTAAATGCATCGAAACATGTGGACTACATTTCCCCCTGCTTGTACTGTTTTCACACATTAGCAGAAATACTTTTTGGAAGGGGAATAAAGGAAACATGTTTGGGTTATATATGCAGATTTCAATCATCAAAAGACCCAAGATATTAAGCTGCCTCCTGGAATCACCCAGAATTTTTGTCTTTTCGGTGATCTCTGTGGCCATGGTGCTGTGTGGGCAAATTTCCTCTTGCTCACCTGGGGCTGGTTTTATTTCAAAGTTAGAGCTCAATTCCTTCAAGCAGCATTAATTAAACAGCAAACAATGTTGTGTTGGTATAATAGAGTTAAGATGATTTTTCTTCCCCAAGCATGTGGTTGATTCTATGGCCAGAAAAATTTAAAAATAAATTACTGACACATACGGTGTGATTTCATATAAGGTATCTAGAGTACTCAAGGTCGTGGACACAGAAGGTAGACTAGTGGTTGTCAGGGGCTAGAGGGAGAAGGGTATAGGGAGTTAGTGTTTACAGATTACAGAGTTTTGCTTTGGGAAGATGACAAAGTTCTGGAGACGGATGGCAGTGAAGTTGCACAACAATGTGAATGTCCTCAGTGCCACTAAAGTGTGCCCTTAAGAAAATGGCCAAAATGGTAAATTTCATGCTATACATATTTTCAGCTACAATAAAAACATGACTTGTAAAAATATTAATTAACTTCTATGATGTTTTCATGTGCACCTGTAGGATGTATGTGTGGTGTGCATACAAAACAGGCTAGAATGGAGAGCATATAGGTTTAGTCACTGAGTCCTGAGCTCAAAGCCTAGTTTTGCAATTTGTGCTTGAATATAATTGACACCCTATCTCATGTGTTTCAGAGGCAGGTTTCTTGTCTGTAACAGGAAGAGCAAATACTGTAACTTACAATAATTAAATAATAATATATGTCCAGTGCTCAGCACATAGAAGAAATTACGTGGAAACACAGTATAGATAGTTAATAAACTCATATCTTCATCTACAGTAACAAGTAGTCTTGGGGAAAAATAAAACTAGCCACATGATTAATTTTTCAACCATTAAACCTTGAAACAATCATGCATATTTCTTTCAGGAATACACTAAAACAAGTCACTCTTTGTTCAACAAATATTGATCTAGTGTTTATTTGGTGCCAAGTCCTGGCTGACAATAAGCAATGTGTAATGGGGCATGTGACAGTGACCAATCAAATAAGACACAGTGTGGACTGTGAGATCCTGGGACTGTCATTGCCAGTTGTATGAAAGGCCAAACTGACCCCTTTGTCTGTTTTCCAAGTAGGAGCTCTTGGATAAATATTTTGTGCATAAAGTCAGTGGAGACCATGCAGTGTGAAAGCCTCCTCCAAAGTCATTGTTTCCAGACAGACCATGCAGGTGGAAATAGTGCAGAGGTCATGGATGAGACTGTAGCAGCTTGTTTAGGGCACGTTAGAGAGGGGTCCATGACAGAACATTTCCTGAATGTTCCCTGCCTAGAGGACCCTAGAGTGCTGAAATAGTAATAGTTGTCCCACCACAAAATGACCCTTTTGTCAAACGACTTTGGGAAACCTGCATTAAGCAAGGGTCAGTGAGTTTTCTTTACTTTGATATTTCTCAGAAGCATTGATAGCTTAAGACGTGTTTGCCGCTCTAAGAGGGAGATACTGAAGACCATCTTTCCTGAAGTTATTTGACAGCAGAGCCCTTTTTCCCCCAGATCGCTTATTAAGATCCTGTGGAAAAGTGATTTGTGGGTCACCCCACTAGGAACATGTGTCCCTTGGAGCCACATGAGACAAGTTGTAATGGTCATTTATTGAAGAAATTGGCCGGATTATGCTAACAAAGGAAGAGGAAATCAAATAAGAAAACAGACCGTCCTCCAAGGGTCAGGATTTTCTCTTGTTTTTTTTAGCTCAAGGGAGCAACGGTCCTGAGGAATGTCAGAATTGGGTTCTTTCTGTTGTGAGAGCTGAACACCCATGAACACTGGGCAGGGGAGGATGGGCGGGGAGCATGCCCCAGAGAGCTGGTGTGGCTAAGAGACCTCCAGTGGGGGGTGGGCTCAGCCCCCACCAGAAGTGCCTCATTTGACAAGGAAAGGCATTAATAATGGAATGGATTGAGGGCAACACTGACGTGCAGATCAGGAATAGCTCACACGGTGATGCTCTTGCACTAGAAGCAAAAACTATCCTGGGATCTAAAGAAATCACTTAAGAAGAAAACATTTCCTCTTCATTGAGCCTCGGTAAAGCTGCACGAGGAGAATTCTGCACAATTGTTCGTACTCTAGCTTAGAAAATGGAGTTGATTAAGTGGAAGGAAACTTTAAAAATGTGACAAAGATGATGAGGTGATTAAGGGGTAGGTTTTAAGTAGCAAGATGTGGGGAATTTAAGATGTATGACTAGTAGCAGTGACAGTGAGGTTTATGATAGCTGCCTATAAATACCCAATTAATTGCCTAATGTGGCAAATGAGAAGAAACAGGCTTTTACCACCAAAAGGGAAGCTTGAAATATATTAGGGAAATAGTATTTAACAGTAGGGGTGATTTGGCTGCCATGATATGGAGAAATCAGTGGTGGTATTTGGATAAAGACTCAGGAAGGTACTTTTCTTCCTGTTAACATCCTGGTGTCAACAGATTCGTTTTCTTTTAAAAAAGATGCATACGTTTTCATGTTTCTTAGGAGCTGAAATTGAAGAATAGAGAAAACTAATTTGCTGTAATTCAGGGTTACCTCAAGCCTCCAAACATGTTTTTCCCCGGGCTGAATTATAGTAATATCTTTGATGGGAAGAAGCATAAAACAATTCTTAATTCTTTTCTTTTTTTTTGAGATGAAGTCTCACTCTGTTGCCCAGGCTGGAGTGCAGTGGCGGCATCTCAGCTCACCGAAACCTCTCCCTCCCAGGTTCCAGTGATTCTCCTGCCTCAACCTCCTCAGTAGCTGAGATTATAGGCACCTGCCACCATGCCCAGCTAATTTTTGTATTTGTTTTTAATAGAGATGGGGTTTTACCATGTTGGCCAGGCTGGTCTTGAACTCCTGACCTCATCCCCCAACCTCGGCCTCCCAAAGTGCTGGGATGACAGGCATGAACCACCCCTCCCAGCCAGCACAAAACAATTCTATGCATTGTATTGAACTGTATGTGGAGCTACACCTGATGGTGTAAGCCACCATGAGACTAGTTACTGTAGGGCGCTCCTGATAACACTTGATAACACTTAGTGAGCCTGAATATGAATTAGGTGCTTTATGCAGGAGTATTCAATCAGCACATAGACTCTCTGAGTGTGATATTAGAGTCCCCATTTCACAGATGAGCAAACTGAGCCTCAGACAAATTAAATAGTCCCAGAAAGTTCACTTAACTAGAAAGTCACAGAGCCAGACTTTGCATTCACTTCTGAGTTACTCGGAAATCCACGCCCTTTTATTGTGATGCTATACTGCCTCCTGAAGGCATTTTTTGATCACCACTTTTATAAACTCTAGGCTTAGTTTATAGGAAGCACTCCTGAGAGTGAAATGCTTTGCTCACGTTTGAGAGTGGGTGGTCACTAAGGGTGTTACTCACGCTTGACACAGATAATATTGTGGCATGGCTTCAGCAAGCAGTTTACCCGGGATTGGACAGACAGTGAGATCCGCCAGGCTAGAAGGAAGGGCAGTTGGCTCCAGCTCACTGAGCATTCATATGGTATATGGAGGAGCACTGCCAGACCTCAAAAACAGCATCCAGATTTGATTATAACTTCTCTTTGTGGTCTTTGAAGCTTTGTGTTATTTCTTCCCTTCACTCGCGGAGTTCGGATCTATTTTCACATAAACAAATGATTCCTCCTTTCTGAGCACTTCATTGTTGGTGGCATTGTGGAATGTCCCAGGAAGGGGGAAATGGGGCCAATTAGAAAGGAGAAATTCTTCTTCGGCTTGCATGTTTATATGAAAATGCCAAAGCCACCAGCTGTTGCAGCAGCAGGCCTAGGGTAAAGCTCTTCCCCAACTGTCCTGCATCATCTCTACAGCAGAGGGAGGTCATTTCAGTAGGCCCGATTAGAAAGCGGAAAATAAAAAAGCACCCCCACCAAAGAAAAGTGTGATCCTCTGTTCATGAGTTGTGCAGCAAACTTTGGAAACAAGCACTGAAGTATACTTTTTATTTCTTCAAGAAATTCCCAAATATGAGCATGAAATTGAAAACTCAAATTCCAGCCATTCTCTATTAAATACCTTACCTCAGCTCACCACTGAGGAGTTTATTCCTTGAGTAGAGAGACTGTAGATTGAAAAAAATTAATTTAAGATTTCTATTTATGGGACATTTGAGACGAGTAGCCCATCAGTGTTACTGTTACCTCATTCGCCTTTTTTAGCCATCAGGACTGACTGCTTATGTCTTTTACATTCATGGGACACATTTCAAATCTGAGAAATTCAGTTCCATAGCAGGCCTTTAGCAGATATGATATATGCCTTCGTATTTGGCTATCTTTTTAATGCTTTCTTCTCTTCTTAAAAAAAATATAAATGGTATATTAGTACTGATGGAAAAAGCAGACCTGGCAGGAAGGTGAAAAAATTAGTGACTTAAACAATTATTCTGGAATCAATTCAAGAGAGTAGGGTGGAATAGAGTCTGAAACCAAATAATATAATCCCAAAGATGATATTTTTTAAATGAAGCTTAACTGGGGCTGTTTTACTGCATTGTACAGCTAAGGTGTTTTCCTTGTCAGCCTTCCCAATAGAGGTAGTTCCAATCCTGTTTCATCTCTCTGCTACCTCGTGTACTAGGTGAGCTGTCAATTTCTTGGAGAGGAGAAAGATCACAGCTGGGACTCAAATATTGTTAAAGCAGGCCACAGGTAGGGACTGTAGTGTTCTTTCCGTGGTGTGGAGGGGCATCTTTCTCTAGTATTCCAATCCCAGAGTTTCTTTGTGCTTATGTTATCTCAGGTTGTAATCAGAATGGCATAATGGGGTTTCATAATCCCCTTTGCCAGCGTATAGCAATAGAGTCCCTACATTCTCAGAATGTGTAAGTGACAGTTGATTTTATATTTGGCATTTTAGATTCAACGAGATTTAACAACAGTTTTTATTAGTTAATTTCTCTTTATTTGTAGTGAATTACAGATAATTTTCTTTCTGATCTTTTTTCTCCTAAATCTTTAGTTGTGAAATTTTCCAGTAAGACAAATACAAAGAGCTGTCATATAAATACATTTGGTCTTAAATCAGATTAGAGCTGCAGACTCTCCAAACCAGAGGTTCTCCTTCCAGTTGAAATACCAAGATATTTCCTATGGAATTGGATTCTCTTCACTTCAAAAAAAACTAAACTATATAAACAAAAAAATGGCTTGAAAATGCTTCTTAGTCTCTTTACGTTCAAACTCCTTCCTGGAATCCAAAGAGCTTGAAATAAATGCTTTCAGGGATATGCCATTAAAAAAAAAAAAAAAACAAACCCAAACTGTGTTTTTCTTCTGAAATAAAAAATAACTAACTATTATAAAGTCATCTATTCGACTTTAATGATTTGGGTATTCATGGAGCTGAAAGAAAAATGAGCTATTTAGAATAGGAGGTTTCTGAACCAACATACATTGCCAGTTATGTTCTTTATCTTTTAAGTTTTCTTTGTCCTTATGTAGAGGATTTAGGAGGTAATAATAAAGAAGAGTAAAAGAAGGCCCATACAGGGGGAAAAATCTGGAATTCATGAGTTAAAAAAAAAAGTAGAGGAGATACTCATATTTGAGCAGTTTCTGAAGTAGTCTAAATCTTTCACCCAGTCAACCAGGGTACCTTCTTTCACATGCAGGAAAATCCTCTGACGACATAGCCTCTTCCTGTTCTTTTCTTGAATATCAAGCATCACCCTCTAAGTTTTCAGCCGTGTATTTTCTTTGGACTACTCTTCTTTACCTTTATTAAATGCCTCACATATACAAAAGGAAATGTCAACACTCAACCTTTCGTGTGAGGTGGGAAAAGGCAAAAGTTTATTTCTGTGCTCTTCTATTTAAACACAACAGAACTCTGTTGTAATATAATTTTTTTATGCTTGAATTCCAATATATAGTTGAAACCATGAACCCCTCAAAAATATAGACAAAGTGATACATACAGTGTATATACAAATCCTGTTGTCAATTCTGATATAACTAAATTCAACCTTAAATCTTCATTTATTTATTTATTTTGAGACAGGGTCTCACTCTGTTGCCCAAGCTGGACTGCAGTGGTGTGATCTCTGCTCACTGCAACCTCTGCCTCCTGGATTCAAGCAATTTTCCTACCTCAGCCTCCCAAATGGCTGGGATCACAGGGATGGGTCACCACGCCCAGCTAATTTTGTATTTTTAGTAGAGATGAGGTTTCACCATGTTGAGCAGGCTCGGCTCAAACTCCTGACCTCAGGTCATCCACCCACCTCGGCCTCCCAAAGTGCTGGGAAAATTTTCATCTAATATATGGATATGCCTGTTGTTTTTCTTTTTTCCTTGAAAATCTAAATTCTTGCGAATCCTGTCAATTTAGTTTTTTTCCTAATGTAAGTTGTAAATTTCAATATGTCAGTATGTTACTAAGAATTAAGCTTTGAAGCAAATAATTTTTTCCTGCAACACTCTGTTGGGGTATGTATAGAGAACTTCTGGAGTACTTGAAAATCAACCAGTAGCTAGTTTTTTTTTAGATTTTAGCAAAAACATACATTTTTTCATATAAGCAATCCAATCTTATTTTCCTGGCCTGTATATGCAATTCGAGGTGTATTATGTGTTCATGTGACAAGTCAAATATCTTAAACGTTATACTAATGTAAGTTACTGGTATTCTTATTGTATATGTGATATTTAATTTGCACCTTGGGGAATTTAACGATATTGGATATAGTAGTACAGGCATGAAAACTGACATCCACACTTAAGGAGGCCTTATATTGATAATGGTGATTATGTAACAGCAATATCTCTACATCTTTTTTTTTTTGAGACGGAGCATTCCTTTTGCTACCCAGGTTGGAGTGTAATGGCTCGATCTCGGCTCACTGCAACCTCCGCCTCCTGGGTTCAGGCAATTCTCCTGCCTCAGCCTCCTGAGTAGCTGGGATTACAGGCACACACCACCAAGCCCAGCTAATTTTTTGTATTTTTAGTAGAGATGGGGTTTCACCATGTTGACCAGGAAGGTCTCCATCTCTTGTCCTCGTGATCCACCCACCTCCGCCTTCCAAAGTGCTGGGATTACAGGCGTGAGCTACCCCACCGGGCCATATCTCTACATCTAACCTAAGAAATGTTTAGATATGTACTGTCTGGATTTATTTACATATTATATGCTTTTGTAAATGTTCCAGTGACTTAAGATTTTCAAATCTATCCTTTGCAAAGAAAGAGAAAAGTTTACTTAAACCACAATACTAAAAACAAGTTGGCTTATAGGAATTGACCCCCTGCATTAAAAAAATAATAATAATAACATAGGTGGTGTCCTCACAGATTTTTTTCTCAAAAGGGTATAATATTAATTCCTGTAACTTAAAAAAGCCATCTGTATAGTTTTGTACCCAAAATATGCACCCATAAAATGCAAATCATGTGATATAAAAGAAAACTGTGTAGTATTCCTAAGTCTTAACATTCCCAAACCTATCTTAATGGGGCATTTTTCAAAATGCTATTGGTCCAAAGGGTCTCTCATGGGACCCCAGAGCTGATATCCATGTCACAGAGTGACAGGGTTAGTTGCCCAAGTAAGATGGAGCAGCCCATGGATGTGAGAACTTGGAACTGGGCAGGCCGACTGGTATGGGTCAGAGTGGCGGCAGAGGAAGGCCTACCTGCTGGCAATGGAAGGAATGCTGACTCATCAGGTGGGGCACAGTAACTGGTAAATATGGTGTCAGAAGATTTTGCAAGAGATGAAAAGGTGCCCTGATATGTAGTAGACAAACACAGAGAGATGGTACGTTCAAGAAACATCACAGAATTCTAGCAAATAGGTAAGACAGAGGCTTCAGGTAAATTCTTCTGGATAGCAAGGTCTCAGCCACCGGGCTAGTATTCAAATGCAGAACTCAATTCCTGACATTTAAGAAAGAAAAAGCCAGGAACAAGATGGAATCATTGATTTTTCCATATCCTGGAAGGACACTGCTGCCAGAATGGTTTTAAGGGTGGAACTGAGACCAAGGGAAGAAGGCAGAACCTACTTTTCAAAACTTGAATAAAAGGTGGGAATTCATTTCCGGACACATTTGAGCATCACGACTGTGTGTGAAAACACAGTGAGGACTGGACCTGCCATAGGTCATCTGAGCTTGGACCAAGAGTGCCCCATACTCCTTCCGGGTCCCAGACTCCATAGAAACTGGGGAGGAGAATTAAAGGGCAGAAAAACCAAGTGGAATTATTATCCAGATAAGGTTTTCAGCTCAGTTTCGGACTTCTTCTCTGTTCAGCAGGTAAGATAACATAGGCAGGGGCCTCAGGCTGCTTCACTACCTGTTTCTCAGAACTCTGCAGAGCTTTAGTGGAAGACAGAAGTGGCTGCTCAGGGAGAGTTCACAGCAATCTGCAAGAAGCCTCAGCTACTTCCTGTGTCCCTGGAAAACTTCTCAGGAGTTTCCTAGAGTCCTCAATGGCATCATGGACTCTTGTTCTCCATGAAGGATGTAAGAATGGTGTTTCAACTTGCCTTTGTGGGAGGCACCTTTTGACCAGGAAGTAAGGTTACCCAGTAATCTGTCCAGTGTATTTAAACACTAACAACCCCTAACTGTTTTAAACAGCACCGAGACCCACTCTATCTTTCTATGACCATTTCTAGGTAGAAGTACCTTCAACATGACCAATACCAAATATTGCTTCATAAAACAATATCAGGCTGGATGCTTTAAAATTGGGCCCTATAGCCAGTTTATTTCCTTTCAAATAATGTCACATTTGCCATATTGCAATCCCAATGTCTTCGTGTTATGGTTGATGCTGTTGGTGTCACATTTATAAAGCAGTTAATTTGTTAATGTATTGGAAGGCAGGTGCACAATGAATGAAGTTTGATGTGAAGGAACATGTGAGTGCCACGTTGTTCTTTAGAGAGATTGCAGCCTGCATGGTGAGGCAGCTTGAAACTGTGTCCTGTGTTTCTATTAGGAGAAGTCATGACTATAGTGGTGAATGTAGAGAGGGATATTACTTGGGAGGGCAGAACTAGGACTAATGATTAGATGTTAGAGGGAAAGATTCAAGCTCAAGGCACAGACACTCTTTCTTATGTGGGGAGCGGTAAAGAAAAACAAGGGGGAGAGTATTGACCTTCCTGGCAATGTAGCGAGCATAGCAGTAACAGTGGAGTTAGAAGAGAGTGCATGAGCACTTAGCAGTGATTTTATATTTAAGTGTAGAGTAGGGAATTGACTTAAGTGGCTTTTAAGGTCAGTCATTGAGTTAGAAGCAAAATTCAAATTTCTCATTTCCTAATCTGGAATTTTTATCTGATTCCTTGAGGTGGTAGCTGAATAATGGCCCCTAAATATGTCCTATCTTAATCCCTGGAGCCTGTGAATGCTATCATATAGGACAAAAGGGACTTTGTAGATGTGATTAATTCAAGGATATTGACTTAATTGTCCAGGAGGGCCTCATGTAATCACCATCATTTTATAAGAGGGACAGAGGAGTAGTCAGAATCAGAGGAGGGTACGATGTGATGATGGAAACAGAGAGTGGAGGGATAAGCTTTGGAGATGGAGGAAGGGGCCACAAGCCAAGGAATGCAGGCCATCACTAGAAACTGAAAAAGGCAAGGAAATGGATTGTCTCCTAGAGCTTCCAAAAGGACTGTAGTTCTGCCAGTGCTTTAGCTTTTGCCCTGTGAAACCCATTTCAAAGCTCTGAGCTCCAGAGCTCTACAGAAACAAAGGCATGTTTTTTCGTTTGTTTGTTTTTGTTTTTGTTTTGAGACAGAGTTTTGCTCTTGTAGCCTAGGCTGGAATGCAGTGGTACAATCCCGGCTCACTGCAACCTCCACCTTCTGGTTGTGAGCAATTTTCCTGTCTCAGCCTCCCGAGCAGCTGTAATTACAGGTGCCTACCACCATGCCTAGCTAATTTTTGTATTTTTAGTAGAGACTGGGTTTCACCACATTGGCCAGGCTGGTCTTGAACAAATGCGTGTTGTTTTAACCCACCAACTTTGTGATGATTTGTTACAATGGCAACAGGAAATGAATATACCTGCCTTTCTCTGAATTCCGTCTTAAATTTTGTTTGAGCCCTAAACAAGGTAGCCAAGGCTCCAAATGTACACACCAATGCATGAAGCATAGCTGTCTGACTTCCTTCCTTTAACACTTAGTGGTTGATTCTTGGATTGAGTCTGCATATTAACTCAGTCATTTATTATAACATTATTTCTCCTTTATTTAAATATGTATTTTGACTTTTATGCATTTCTAATTATATCTAATTTTCTTTGCATGACCTGCTAGCCCCTTCATGATCAAGCTTGCTACCATCTACTTCCTCCCTGAACCCGTGTCATGCTGAACTTTTCAAGTTTCTTGAAAACACTGTGCTGTTTTCTCTTTTATTTTGCATGCATTGTTTCCTCTGTGGTGAGTGGCTTTTATGTCAGGATTATGTTTAGCTATAACAGAGACCCCCAAATAGCACAGATTAAATAGATGTTCATCCTCTCTCCCATGATAGACTGGAGGTGGGCAGCCTAGCGCTGGTATGACATCTCTGCGCTGGGATGTCCTCAGGAAATCAGGCTCCTTTTAGCGTATTGGTCCATCTTCCCTGGAGTGTCGTTCTTGTCTTTGCAGTACAAGACGGCATTTCGAACTCAGATCATCGCATCTATAGGTTCCATACAGAGGGTTAGAGGAAAGCACAAAAAGGAAAAGGAACAAAGAGCACACCCCAACTATTTTGGGAGAAAGTTCCTGGAAGCTGTCAAGTTATACCTCTACTCACATATATTAGCAAGTACTTAGTCACCTGCAAAGAGGCTGGGAAGTATAGTTTTTATACTGTGGATGAGAAGTGCCATTTGTCCTACTGGAAAACAGATGCTCTATTTCTACAGAAGAAGAGAAGGGATATTAATGGATAACAGAAAATACCTGTCACATCCTCATTTAAGATAAGACTCAGCTTACATAATTGCTACTTTGGGAAGACTTTTTCCTAACCCTGAATGCACTGGAGTCCCTCCTGTGTGCTCCTCACATCCTGGGAATCCCTTCACTTACTGTGTCAAGTGCCTTTATGACCTTGGAGACAAATTGCTCACTGGACTATGAACAACTTGAGGCAGGAGCTCTGTGATCACTTTATCACCTAGGACAGTAACTATAAAAATGTATCTATATTGAATGAATGAACTAATTAACCCTGAAAAGTTTCCAGATGCCAGCGTATGTAAAATTTTGAAATTTGAGCAGATACTTTAATTTTATGTATACTCTATTTTGTGCTCCTAAAGGTTTTCTAGAAATTCCCAGGAAGTTAAGATTGTGTATCCGAAAGTGTTTGGATTGTGCATCCAAAATGGAGCTGTTTGTGTATGTTTTATGTTTCAAAAGTTATAATTCAACACATAGCTGAACATACTTAGATTCCCCCCAGTGCTCACCCCTATCTTTCTCTGTGAATATAGTTTAGAAAGGTGTAATCAAGGTAAGGTTATATTAGTTTAATCTATTAAAATACAGCAGATTGTGTGTTGATCACAATCTGTATAAATGTAACCAAACTATATCGGTAGCTTAAAGTTATCGAATTAAAGTTATCGAATAGACTGATCATCAAATTAAATTATAAAACCTATCAAGTAACACAATACACAGTTTATTTTCTAGAATTTTTTTTCCTAATATGTCCCTTTCCTGTGATTGTCTTAACAGTGCCATGAGATTGTCAATGCTGGAAAGATAAATACTGTGGTTCAGAGAAACCCAGGGTCTTAGAGCACTCTCTAAGTTCAAGCAACTAATTTTATCTTGTAAGATTAATTCAAGATTCGATGGGGGAATAAAAGTGTAATTAGTATTATTTTATTTATTTATTTATTTTTTTGGGATGGAGTTTTGCTCTTGTTACCCAGGCTGGAGTGCAATGGCACAGTCTCAGCTCACCGCAACCTCTGCCTCCTGGGTTCAGGCAATTCTCCTGCCTCAGCCTCCTGAGCAGCTGGGATTACAAGCACGTGCCACCATGCCCAGCTAATTTTTTGTATTTTTAGTAGAGACGGGGTTTCACCATGTTGACCAGGATGGTCTCGATCTCTTGACCTCGTGATCCACCTGCCTTGGCCTCCCAAAGTGCTGGGATTACAGGCTTGAGCCACCACGCCTGGCCAAAACTGTAATTATTATTCATATTATTTTCATTAGGTAGGTCTTCCATTTTTTTTTTTACAGATACTATTTTGATAACAGATATTTATCATCTACTGAAGAGATGAAATAAATGAGACTTGAAAGGAAATATAATTTTAAAATACATGATTCTGGCTCTTAAAAATGTGTAATCTAATAGGAAAGAGAGATTATTCTGGAAAGTGTAATGTATTACAGTAGCCATTCACTGAGACTGAATGAATGAATGAATACATAAATCGGGGAGGCTATTTCTTCAGGGTATTCTATGGAATACTTTTGTGAATTATTCCTTTATATTTTCCAACTGCCCTCTACCTCAAGAATTGTTAGAGGATAGTTAATTAGCATAGTATTTTTCATCTTGCTCCTTAAAACTAGGGTGACCATATATTCCATTTGCCTAGAACTGTCTTGGTGTATGCCTGTTATCCAAGCATAATTACTGATAGTGCCTCCTTATGATCCCTGAAGGAGTCAGTCAGCTTGCAGCCTGCGCCTCCATCCTCAGGAGGATGAGCTTTCCCTTCCTCCTCTCTTCTTCTTCACTTTCCACACCAAAAGCCTGTAGGAGTAGGAGAGAGAGTAACATTCTCATTGAAAGCTCAGTTTCTGGTCTTGGTTTTATTCCTGTTACCACCTGCTGAATATCAGCCCATACTTAAGTCTTGCAGATTGTTTCAAGTTCCTGTGGTTACAGATAAAAGCTTTTATTCTTTGGAGGAGAACATGCTTCCGGTTTTAAAAAAATGAAAAAACAGAGTTCCATGTTTGAGGTCACAAGCAATTCTTTAAATAACTATGGGATTATCCAGCATTCGTCATGATAGATGCTAGATCTCCAAAGGGTATTCTTATGTGCCAATCCTCTTGAAATTATCTATCTGTCTGTCTATCTATCTATCTATCTATCTATCTGGCTATTGTCTATCTATCTATCTATCTATCTATCTATCTATCTATCTATCTGTCTGTTTTTCAGACAGGGTCTTACTCTGTTGCCCAGGCTGGAGTGCAGCTTTGCAATCATGGCTCACTGCAGCCTCCATCTCCCTGGGCTCAAGTGATCCTCCCACCTCAGCCCCCTTAGTAGTTGAGACTACAGGTGTACACAACCATGCCCAGCTGATTTTTTTCAGTAGAGGCAGGGTCTTGCCATGTTGCCCAGGCTGGTCTCGAACTCCTGGGCTCAAGCAATCTTCCTGCCTTGGCCTCCCACAGTGCTGAGATTACAGGCATAAGCCACTGCACTGGCCTGAAATATTTTGTATTCCATGAAATTCTTTATAAAGTTACTTTATAAAACAACTTCCTCACTTTTTTAACTAATGTGAATTGAATAAAATGAAAATTTTTCTGTTTTTATAATCATTATGAATGTTAATTTTTTAATAGTAAATGATTTCTTATGGATTACAGAGGCACATGGAGTTATTTGACCTTTTTATTAATGATTTTTAAATTAGTATTTTTTTTGAGACGGAGTTATGCTCTTGTTGCCCAGACTGGAGTGCATGCCATGATCTCGGCTCACTGCAACCTCCACCTCCTGGATTCAAGTGATTCTCCTGCCTCAGCCTCCCAAGTAGCTGGGATTACAGGCATCTGCCATCCTGCCCAGCTAATTTTTGTATTTTTAGTAGAGACGGGGTTACACCATGTTGGCCAGGCTTGTCTTGAACTCCTGACCTTAGGTGATCAGCCCACCTCAGCTTCCAAAATGCTGAGATTACAGGCATGTGCCTGGCTGTATATTTTTATATCATATTATTCTTAGTGTATTGCCTCTATTAGTCTCTCTTTCTCAGATATGATTTGTTTCTTCTAATCTGCCCTAGGCTCAAAAACATCAGCATAGATATTGGAATTGTGAATGAAATCAATGTACATTTGCTTT
The DNA here is from genome assembly GCF_049354715.1 of Callithrix jacchus. Classification (NCBI taxonomy): domain Eukaryota; kingdom Metazoa; phylum Chordata; class Mammalia; order Primates; family Cebidae; genus Callithrix; species Callithrix jacchus. Next base: position 9,052,766 of record NC_133512.1, read on the forward strand.
AAATGATAAGCGACTCTCCGATGGAGAAAATCTATGTGATTTGATGAATCACTTTGCCTGCAGAGATACTTTTTTGCTTGCTTTTTGTCTGAGTTCCAAGTAGTTGAGTTTGTAGAATAGTCGACCTCTAGATAAGTAAAGTGTTTTTGTCATTCCATTTGAAAATTAGTGTGGAAAATTAAGGTGCGCACCCCCATGGAGAAAGTTGAGGTCAAGTAATTCATTCCCGAAGCTGTGCAGTCATAAAGATTCACATGCTGAGCTCAGAACTAGTATTAACCAATCAAATTGCTCCCAGAGGGGTGCTTACTTCCTAGGTCAACTCTTAAAACACTCCACATAGCCATTTTAGGCTTCTAAATACTTGTTGGTGAATGGACAGAGAAACAGGAAATCAGAGTGAAAATGGATGCTATAAATCTATATTCTACAGAAATGTGTTACGAGTGCAAATGTACTACATCAAATTTTAGATTCTCACAATACTTCCGAATTCAGCCCAAACCTTTCCTTTGTTACAGTTCTTTCTTTCCCTGATTTAAGATTCACCAAGCTTGTGCAAAGCTTATGATTATTTCCAAGTTTTGGAAATCAGCCTTCTTTTCCTTTTGTAAAGATTGAATAGCCATCCCTCTGAAATTCACAGGGGAGATAAGAAATGTTATGAAGTAGATTGAATGTATCACATGAAAGCCCAGAAGTTATTCTTGCCAAAAAAATGCCTTCAGAAGTAACAGGCAAAATGGAAACTAAAAAATTTGCTGTAGTTTACATAAATATCTTTTATTTAATTACAGCAAATAAGTATAATGAGATATATGTGTTTATGCCTTCTCTTTAGGATAGATGTTATTAATTCACCTTGAAAAGTTCCCAGTATCCCATGAGATTGATCTATAATGTTCTCATTACTCATTGCGGAGATGGGGAGATTGCTGATTGTGTTGATTTTTGTGAAATTTTGATTTTTAGACGCTCAAGTAGAAACTGTAGGACAAAGACACTATGTTCTGCTGGAATACAGTGATAATTTCCTAATAGAGTTATTTCTGTTGATACTTGTATACAGATTATAAAGCCTTGCAAAGACTTACAGATTTTGATTATATGTTGGCTTTTTCCATAAGTTTCATATTTTCAATCTACCCCAAATAATGCAACTGTGAAATATAATGACTAAGTCATTTTTGAAAAAAAAAACCCACAAATTTGGTCTGAACATCAAAAAATAATGGGTCTTGAGTTTTCTTGGCCCTGTGTACTGTCCCATTAGTAACATTTAGTTGGTAGTAAAAAGAGAAAAAAGCTAAATAAAACGATTCACATCTTTTTAATTGTGGAACAGCAATGACCAAAAATGAGACCTCTAAATGAGACTGAAATTCTTGTTATTGGAAAATATATATATTTCACAGTAGCAATTTATACTTATTTTTGGAACTGCTTACCGTACCATGGAATTCCCACTGTGGTGCTATTAGGGTTTCTGCACAGAAGAGATGCCAAACAGAAACAAATGCCAAAACTTTTATTTGAGAGCCATTCAGAATTGCTTGAGCATTGCTGAAGGTTTTGAAGGATAAATCTGCTTTACCATCTATAAACATTAATGTGACTTGCACTAAAAGGAGGTGGCCTTAAGGGCCCGTGAACACTAATGAACTGTGCTCAAAATGAGTGCAATGTCCTTTTTCCAATTACTTCCCTCGACTTACGAGTAAATGTATTTTACTTCTGCTCTCAACCACTGGCTTATACATACACGAGGTCTTTGGCAGGACATAGAGTCCCAATTTCTTTACTGGAAAGGCAAATACCTACAAGCATTCTCAGTTAACAATGCTAAAAGGTGTATCTACAAACTAATAGTTAATATCCATTGAGTGCTAACTCTGTCAGATAAGATGCCTAACATACACCATTTTAAAAACATCCTTGGCAGGTAGATACTATTTTCTCTGTTCTACAGATTAGAAAATTAAGGTTCAGGTCAATTAAAGACATGGTTATGGACACACAATGGGTGAGAAGCAAGGCCACACTAGACCAACTCTTTAGCTTTGCTACTCCGTGGGAGAAAATTTGGCCTCATTTTAGATGGACATACTTTATGCCTTTTAGAGCACAAACTTAAGATAATAAACTGTCTCTGGCTGTAAGTGTAAAGTGAGTGGATTATTTCTGTACCTTATCTCCTTCTGTGGAAGTGTAAATAAGTCAATATAGGTACAATCTTTCCAATTCCTATAAAGCAGCAGCAATATAAAATCATGTCAGCCTAGGGTGCGAGAAGGAGGAACTCCATAGAGGTTTTGAACACAGGTAAGGCTTTCAGAATGGTTCTGCCTCTGGAATTGTTACTTTAGTTCTTTCACTTTTCCAAAGTTTGTGTTCTAAAGAGTCTATTCTGTTGAGATGTGTTGTCCTTCAATGTCAGATGATCTCCTGGCCACTCACCTGAGCCCTTTCCCATTGTGCCTGCCACTTTTATACACCTTGGCCAAGTTCCTGCTGAGCCATATTGCAGTTTGCACTGAGTTGCCCAGTGGTTGTCCCCATCCTGCCACTGTGAAAGTCAGCCAGGGAATCCACGTGTCTGAGAACTAAAAGAAGTCAACTCCAAATCAACTCTTTTATTTCTAAACCCAGAATCTGCTGTTGATTCACACTGGGGCCTTTGAATTAGTTTTCTCTTTTACACCCTACCTCAGTTTCTTAATTATCAAGATAAGGAAAAGGAAACAAAATCACATGTATTCTGAAGGGAGATTTCAGCCTTATTTAGATTAAAAGACTTTTTGAGTTTTGTGGGGTTTTGTTGGTATCTTTTTTTGTTTGTTTTTTGGGACATAAGCCCAAACTGATTACATCCCTATTTGTATTCATTTTAAGGGTTGTTTCTCTTTGATTTACATCATATGGTCCTTTTGCATCATGAGAAAAACCCTACTTCTTGGATTTGAGTTTTCATATTCTTCTGGAAGTTTCATAGTTATTAATTAGTTGCTCTTACTTTTTCTGAACCTAGAAGCTATAAGTTTTATCAATGTTACTTTCTGTATATTATTATTTCAGTTTTAAATGTCGACACCTCTGTCTCAAAGAGATATTTGAAGCTGAATTCTTTGTGCTAGGCTCACAAATGCAGTCCTCTAAATTAACCACTCACTTATACATTAAAGTCTTATAAGCTGAAGTTGGCCGGTACCTAGCATTCTGGCTCTTTTCTCTGCCATGCCTGTGCCAGACATTGCACATCAATCCCAGGCTCTTTTCTATCAAGCCTAGAGTCCACTTGGCTTTGGAGAACCCTTCCTGGGACAGGGCTCTAACAGTCATTTGGAGTTAGCAAGTAGGATGAAATCCATTTGCCATCTATAGAACAACACCCCATGTAGCAAATACCAAGCCAAAGGTTAATTTTTCTTCTCAGGGACCTCTTTGAAACCTTAATGCAGTAGAGTGGTGAAGCATGAGAAGGTGCTGACGATCTTAGAAGCTCTGTTACAGTGTAATGGGGATCTCATCCGTGAAGTTTTGAACTCAAAATCCTAGTACCAGAGGTAGAGATGGGAGAGAATTTTCTTCTCTTCTCTAGATAGCCTCTTATCTATCTTCATAAATAGTGGCTGTTTGGATTCATGCTCACCAAACACTAATGAAATGCATGTTCTTCCTAGATCCAGATATTAGTCTTTAGGTGTTGATCCTGAGGGAATGCGTTCTCTTTCTGGGTCCACAGCGGGGTATAGTTTCAAGGGCAAGAACTTCTCAGTGCCATGCCCTCCACCCCCATCTCTCTCCATCTGGGAGATTTAATGGTTCCTGTTTAATTTTCGTGGGCATGGGAAAGGACTGAAAGGTCAGTCATTCCAGCGGAAGTTTAAAGGAACTCTTCATTGGCCAGGGGTCTTTGAGAAGGTGGGAATTCCTCTCAGGTTAAAAGTTCCCTTCTTCCACACCCCTTCAGACTCCATGTTTGGATCCCCTTCCACAAACTCTTTGTGGAAGCTATCTTTCCTCTTCTGGATTCCACCTTTCTGGATTCTCTCACTCAGTGTGAGAGGAGCTTTCCGTCTTGGTTTTCCTCTCTCAGAACCTTCTCACTCAGTGTGAGAGCTAGCTGTTTCTTTCTGTCTTTCTCTCTACATAAATAAATCACTTTCTGCACAACCTTTGGGACCGGTATTCCCGAGTGCACCATGGCCGGCGTGGTCCCCTCTCCCATTCTTGGGTGAGCAAGAGACCAAGAACCGGAAAAAAAAAAAAACATTCTCTCAGTGGAGCTGTGCCTTCCCTGAACCCCAAAACCTGGTTACAATCCTACTTGCTTTTTTTCTGCTTAACTTGCCTACTTGCTTTTTTTCTGCTTAACTTGAATGGAAAGCCACATGATGGAGGTATGCCTCAGATTGGGCATTCTTATCTTTTCCATGGCCATCAGGTACAACTAGTGGAGAGGCCACGGGTTTCTACTGCAGTAGGGTAGAAAGACATCAGAGCTACATTCTGATGTGAATGGCCACATTCCCATTTATGTTTCCATGTTTTTTTTAAAATCAGTTTACTGTTTTGGGTATTCTTTTAATCTAAATGTTATTAGTATTAAATTTCAGTGATACTTCATGTTGATTTTAGAGGAAAAATGACCAAGTTGCTTGAAGTACTCAAATGAACCAGGAGCCACACTAGGAGGTACCCTTTACTGGGAGTCCTGGCATTGCTGTGGGTCTGGGGAAAGCTGGGTATGCTTGGGACTGGGCAGCGCTATGGTTGGACCACCCCAGAAGATCTTTAGTCATTTCCTTTGGGGGCCTTTTTCTTCTCAAGGCATTCTTGGTTACAAGAAACAGACATGTACTTAAGTTGCCTCCTGTGAAGGAGGATTGATTGAAAGTTTGTGCCTGGATGAAGCCAAGCGACCAGCTGCAGCAAGGGCAGGGGCTGCACTGTGCCACCCTCACATCCTTGTTTGAATCACAGTTCCTCTGCCTGACTCTTCCCTTTCTTTCCCAGCTGGCTTCCTCTGTGTATTCATAGTCACTCCCCTCCTCAGCATATGCTTAGCCTAGCCCACAGTGGCCACCCCAGCAACGCCTCCCACCACCTTTCCACTCTAGTGGCCCCTGCTGTCTAGCTCAGTGACTTAGCTTGCCAGTTCTTAATTTCACAGAGAGGACTGGGACACAGTGTCTCTGATCTTAATGTCACATAGACTGAAATCCAGTGGTTCACCACTTTGAGTCAAGACCTTATTGCTTTATTCAGCTGTGGCCAGAGGTTGTAGAATTGGACTTTACAAGTCACAGCTACCTTCTAAGGACTCTTTATTATACCTGTGCTTTTAGCACCCTTGAGGTGTGAGAATATAATGATGATGCCTAGATTAGAATCATGACAATGTACTTGATTTACCTGGGGAATATTGTAACAGTGCAGTAGCCGTTTCCAAAGCTAGCTCCAAAGAGCTCACAATAGGATTAAAGTTATGTTTAAAATTAAATATGATATTTAGCTCATTTAAAATTTATATTCGTCTACTCTTTTATTTTTTTCCTGCAGAAGTAAAATTATTTCAGAAGCACTCATTTTTCCTGTAATTATTGCCATTGGCTTATTTCATGATATAATGATCTAAGAATGCTCCACGTCAGCCAGTGGTGAGGTGAAGCTACAAAGAAAGGACCCTTGGCATCCTGCCCTGCACCTATAAGTGATCAGTAAATAATCAATGTGGGTCACAGACCTGGAGGCCAAGGAAGCTGGTTTGATATGAGTGAACTGCTTGGCGTAAAACTTATGCCTTTCTGACCCTGACCTTCCCGCTTAGTGGAATGTGATCTTACTAGTAACTTGGGATTAGACCTGAGAGCCTTGGAGTATAAATTTTTTGTAGAAACATATTTCTGTGGCAGGTGAGATGAAGTCTTTTGGATAAGGAGATTTTCCACTCCATTATTTTCTGTATGGCTTTTACCAAGTACAAATCAAGCCAATATTAGAGTTCATTTCTGCAACCCTTTTGGCCCCCTTTCAGCCACCTCAGCAATGTTAGAATGGACATTGACCAAAACACCCCAGCCTTTTGTAGAGAATGCAGGTAGTGTTCTGAACAGTGACCCTAGGAAAACAGATCAGGCAGAATGGCTCAAGGGTCTGGGGTCTGACATTCTGCACTGGGTGGTGCTGGTTCTGTCTCTGTTGATGTCTTTGCCCTAGAAAAATTCACCCAACTTCTTTTCAGGTCTCAGTTTCCTCATCTGCAAAATGGGCATCAATTCCCCTCAATGACCTCTAAGGACCATTAAGAAGTTTGCTTATTAATGATGCTAAGAATGCTTGGGACTTAAAAATATTTCCTAAGCAGAGCTGATATCTTTCCTCTTGCTATAAGATTGGAGGAGGTATGCAGCATCTCTTCTGTTCATCTGTAATTCAGTCAGCTTGTGTACATACTGCATTGCATTAAACGCTGAACTCTGATCCTAGTGTTTAAACATATTAAATACAAAATATGAGTAGTATAAATTGTATGAAACACTTTTGTCTCCTACTTGGAGGCTTAACAAGATTTTGATGCAGGGTCAGCACAAACATTATACAGACACTGCTAAGAGTAAGTAGAAGTTTGTAGACAGTGGTTGGAAAATAGTCTTACAGAAAAAGGAGTAGAAGCCCATCACTGGGGGGTTTATAAGTAGGCAAAGGGAAATTGAGGGTGGGCGAGGATTTGAGGTATTTGTTTATTTTATTTGCCCATTAACTTTTGCAATACTATTTCTCTAAAGAGCACAAGAAAACTTCACAGATAACAGACTTCAAGTTTTAAACTCTTCCCACAACAACTTTGCTGGGGCTTGCTGTCATAAATTAATCAAAAGGAATGTTACCTATCTCTCCCTTTAGAAAAATAAAGCTTCAGGACAAGGCAGTTTTCTATTAGTGGCTTGGGGATAGAGGACACCACCACATGTCTTTCATTTCTGAGATCTGGCTTCTGGGTGTTCATTAATAAACATTCAAGGGGTTTTACCTGATGGCTCTGTAAGGTGCAGTGCTGTCGGCAAACTGCATGGAAACTATTGATGATCATCAGCATCTCCTGTTGTTTAATTGCAACTCTAATGGTTCTATTTATCTAAGGATTCTTTGAATTATGGAGTTTTCTTTCATCCTCTTCTGGAAGTGGTCATCTGTTGCCCTCCTTTGCTTTTGTCTTTGGCTGGTGATTCGTAGCCTCTGCATCCCTACAGTTGCGGTTCTCTGAAGCCACCCTGGTTGGGAATCAGGCACTGAGTGAGGGTTTATGTCCTGAAAGAAATGTGAAGCTCTTTAACTATTTCCTTTTATAATCCTGCTGTTTTCTGGTTTTGCCCTTACTTGTGTTTTTAAATTTTGAAGTCTTTAATATTTTCCTGTGGGGCACAGTTCAAGAAGAAAAGAAATCCTCTAAAGACTGATAGAAATTGTTGACAAGGAAAGTTTGCTAATCACATGTTTTATTTTAGTTTTCAAAAACTATAAGCAGACACACAAAAATCCCAGCAACTACCCATATCTGCTGATCCTTTTGTCCGCTGAGAAGAGGAAAGAGATTTATGGAATCCACAGGGGCTAGGGCCACATAACCCAGTTTGAGCTTAGAAGGCACTAGCTCCTTAATGCCAAGTAAATTTTGGAAATGATTCTCCTTTGCCGACAGTACCCTCATTACTGATTGTGTAGAGTAATTTATCAGGCATTTCTTAAAATAAACCGTTCATTTATACTAATAGGACTTGGCAGGAAGAAAAAGTTGGCAGGACTTGAAGTTCCTAGTGTGGGTTTTTTTTTTTCTTTTTCTTTCTTCTTCTTCTTTTTTTATTTTGTTGCCTTTAAAAAATTTAAAAACACCAGCACTGAAAAGTTTTAAATATTTTGAGGAAACAGTTTTCAGGGGCCAGCTTGAAATTCATTAAAGCATAAAGAATGGCATTATAAATCTGCAAAATGGAAGAGGAAATATTTCCAATGACAAAGTTTACCAAAAGAAAATTTAAGTACAATGTATCTGATTTTATCTTCCTGCACTCTTCAAAAACTGGGTTCCTCATGTTGATAACTTTGTTACCTATTTTTCGTGTCAAGTGGGCTTTTGAAGAATGCTAATTTCCCCTTTTCTTCTCCATGTACAGTTACAATCTCCTGATCCTTGGAGTCTGTATCAGCTAGCTGCTTCTCCTTAGTCATGCACGTAATGTATCAGTGTTGTTTATATATACCCAAGATAGTTATTCTTAAGGCTTTCTTATTATCTCTGTATTCTTAGCCTTGGGCCTCTGACAATAAATTTCCATGTTACATTCCATTGGAATTAAAAGGACATCACCAGAATTGATAACCGTTTTTCCTGAATAAAATGATAGTGATGGAAATCATAATAAAAGATAAGTAACAGTTGAATCTGCAGGCTCAGGAAAACTGCATTAGCCCTCTGCCAGCACTGGGAATGAGGCTGGTCTGAGAACCAAACTCAGACAAAATGCTCTAATGCAAGGAAGACACACACACACACACACACACACACACACACACACGCAAACATTTGTAACCACGCACCCCTTTATATAGACATATTTTTAAAATAAGGGACCTATATAATTTACAGCATGTATTGTGATTCAGACTTGCCAGGAGGTTGTATGAGTTCAGACCAAAACAGAAAGAATACATGTTTTCTGAGAATGAATAGAATTTTTAAAAAGTTCAGGGGTCTGCTGATGGTTGAGTCACACTAAAAGGGGGTAACAGGGGCTAAGTGAAACTTACGGGAACAAAGGCAAGTGTTTTCCTACCACTGAATTAGCAGACTCTACCAGCTTCTCAGGCAGTTTCTTTAACTGACTTTTTAACATCAGACGGTTGTCCCTGTTTTCATCTTCTTTCCTATCTGGACCTTAGAGCTTGTTATTTGTCTAAAACTCAACTTTTAGATTGTTTTGTAATATTCAAGCATTTGCATAATTGATAGTATGAGGTGTATGCCTCCCTCCCACAAAAAGTCTAGAAGGAAATATATCCAAATGTTAAAGACAATGTTATGATATTAATAATAGTTCTTCCTGGGTGAAAAGATTTTGGGTAATTTTTATCTTTATTTTTCTTCAGTATTTTTAAATAATTTACTATAGTATTTAGAAAACTGTTTCCAGGAAATGGGAAAAGGTCATATACCTTATTTTTTTAGAAGTACAGTGTTAATTAATAAAATATTGTTTTTTACTAGAAAGTTAAAACTGTGTCCATTATTTCTTCCTACATGTGCATTGAGAATCAAGCTTCTACACAATCATATTATATTCTGTTTAGCCTTATTTATTACATATCTATAATTTTTAAATATGCCTGACAATTCATCAGTAACTTTTAGTTCTCTAGTTTTTTAGTACTTTTATTGCCAACGTAAGTGGTTTTTCTTTGTTTCTTTTCATTTTTTCAGGCTATTATTACAAGCATATTCCAGTTTATTTCGATTATGATCTGTGGCCTATGACATAAGGAAATTAGGTAGTAAACACTTGGGCTTTGTAAGTTTCTTTTGCTCCTAACCAAAGATTTCTAGCAAAATAATTAGCAGGGGTGTTCTTGCAGCCACCACATTTAGGTCATTGTCTTTAATTTCAAACCGAAAGAGAGTCTAGAAAAGTTTGAGGGCAGTATATATTTGGATTAGCACATGCATCCTTTGAGCCTAAATATAATAAGAGAATCCAGAGAAATATATCATTCCTGTCAAGGAAAAAAGTGGTATGAGGGGGCCTTGTTCCTTACTCCTTTTCAGATTAAATTCATCTCATGAAATTGCCACATTCTTATTTAGCAAAACAACAGGAGCATAGAGGAACACGGTTTTTTTACGATAAAGAATCTTTTTTATCACAGTATCTTTGGATGTCCAACCAATTCTGGTCTTTTCACGATAGTCCTTTAACCCTTCTAACCACAGGTTGCCTTTCCTGAGTTAATGTGTTTTTCTGGAACAGGGACTCAGTTAACAGGAATGAGTGAGAGAAAAACTCCATGTGACTCTGCCTTTGTTAGCGCTGTGGTTATGATGTGGTGGGATGATACTGGAGTCCCATTAATTCTGTGCTGAGGAAGGCTGACTTTGAGCATACAGCTTCTTCCTGGCATCGGTGACCAGAGAGACACCCAGCCAGAAATGAAAATGAAATCTGTCTTCTGTGACAAACTCTGGGTGGTCACAACATCCAAAAGCTTACCCTGTGGAGACCAACTAATGCCAGCCAGAGGACATCAGGCTACCTTGTCCTCTTGCTAAAAATTATTTTAGTCCTGGAGCTGAGAGGGTGACCACCTCTTTTTCAGGGAATCCCATAGAGAATGAGATAGACCTTTCTGGCCCCACAGGCAAATTAGCTTTGACAGGCTCAGAAAGCTTTTCTTAATTAGTTTGCCTGTATGTATAGCAGTCTTCCTTCCCTTTGGTTCTCCTGTAATATTCAGTAAAGGAAACTTTGCTGAACATTTCACCCAATTTCAATGAAAACTAATAAGTAAAACCAATTTTGTTCCTGTTTATTTTAGGGCACTAACAGGAGGGGTGTTAAGGGGTCCACAGGAGAGGGCATAAGAATCAGAGGGGAGAAGGAGAAAAGGTAGGTGAAGCCCAGGGGGAGAGCCTGGGGGTTGGTTCAGATACTCCTTTTCAGCCATTGATTTGCTGTCCCATTGGTGAATTACTGAGAAAATGTACCAATGTTGATGTGCTTACAACTTCATGCAGGTTTATTTAGGCTGGGATCCTAGATTTGCTCTCAGCTGTGAACTTTAGAAATTTATCAGTTATTTGACCTGAATTGCTATGGTTTACTCTCCAAGTAGGTTACAGGCCCTGATAAAATTGGTTTATACCCTTTAAACTCACTCATAAAACTAATTTGCACCAAAAAAGCCTATTAAATTCTGAGTTCCTAAAGGGCAATGGTGTCTCTATCATTTTAGATTCTTCCATGCTAAGCATGAGTGTATGACTCAATCAATGACTTGTTGAATGAGCGTGTACTAAATTTTTGTGTGGGAAAAGCCTTTCACAGCTTCTGAATCTTTCTAACCCTGAGTGTGATACCTTTTTCTTAATCTAATAGAAACCTAATATAGCACATTGATATTCACGAGATGGTTTGATCATGGCTTCCCAGCAAAGAGAAGAAGGTAGTTTGGGGCCATTTTGTGTGTGTTAGGGGTGAGGGGTTGGTGAGTTTCACAGCTTTATCAAAAACTGGTTCTGCTCCACTCATCAGCATGCCTTTATCATCTTTTGAAACTTAAGCTCCTGTGATGGTGTCTCCCTCAGACAGGCCTAAGAGCATTCCTTTCATTCTCATTTTCAGTGTTTCAAGTGGGCCACTCAGAACTGCTTAGGTCATCCTCTTCTCATAGCAATTTCTAACACTTTTATGTCATTAAAATTCTGCATTACTGAGGATTACATCGAGAGGGCGAGATTCACTTGCTTCTGGAAGGAACTCTTGTAGACTAATCCCTTATTAATACACATGAATTCTTGACCTCTTGGGCCAGAAAGTACCCCCTTTGATCTCTTTCCAGTTCATGTTTTCTGTAGCAGGGACTGGGGAAGAAATAATTTTAAAACAATTATGAGTACAATGCTAAAATTACTCTTACATGCCTTGAGAATAGTTTAACACTGTTATTTGATGTGATTATAGTTGATGCAGGTACTACCTGGACTGTGGAGAACTGGAAAGAATAAATAATGAACAAAGAGTTAGAATACAGCTTTTGTCCTTTTGTATTTTGTTACCTGTAACAAGCCACTTAATCATGCCAATCCTCCCTGTCTTCACTGTAAAATAAATAACTTTACCTACTGTCAGTAATTAATATTAATATATATATATCTATAGGGTCCCATAAATGCAAGGCAATATTGCATGTAATAGATGAATAGCAAAAATATTTTTGAAGAAACCACTTAACAGGAGACATTTACCTTCAAGGCAGGCTCAATAATTAGTTTTAGCTGGTCAAAACTGTCACAGTCTGTGCCATCATAATTTCCTCCTACACTTCTCCAACATTTATACATTTCACAGTTTTTACATAAATTTTATCAATGGAAAACAGCCTCTTATAGCGAACTAGAATCTATACAAAACTGATATCAACCATTTCTTCCATTAGGGAGAATAAGCTGCTGGATTGTCCACTCCTGGAGAAGATGGCTTTTCTCAGATTAACGTGGTCTGCCTATCTGTTTTCTCACTAATTCTTTAGGGATAAGAACCATGACTAAATTAGCTCAGTGAAATGAATTTTGACAATTTGGCAGCCTTCAGTCTTCCAGTAACCTAATCCTTACAGTATCTTCAAAGATAACTATGTCTTATAAATCCTATTAAAGAAAGCTTAGTCACAGTTAGAGAACTTACATTTGATATTGAGATTTCTCTGGACCAAATTAGTAACCAGGAACTTAAGGTAGATCCAGGAAAAGCCTCCGAGGCATGGTCATAATCGCTGGGAGATATTAATACATCTGTAAGCACTTTTTGTTTTTCTTCTTCTGCAGGCAGCAAGAAATGCTGGCTTTCAGCTGGCGTTCTTGTCCCTCCCTTTTTCTTTTATTTGCAGCACATGGTTCCATTTTCAATGTAGCATATAAAGAAAAAAAAGTTAAGGTATTAAAAATGCTTATAATGTCTTCTAAATTGGTGGATTTCAGAGTGAAGAATTATAATTGTATTACGATTTGGCAAAATTATTAATTAGGCTTCTGTTTGTAATTTGGTTTAAAGAAAAATAATTTTAGGGCCAGGCATGGTGGCTTATGCCAGTAATCCCAGCACTTTGGAAGGCCAAAGTGGGAGAATCATTTGAGTCAAGGAGTTCAAGACCAGCCTGGGCAACGTAGCGAGACCCCATCACCACAAAATTAGCTGATGGTGGTGGAGCATGTTTGTAGTCGTAGCTACTCAGGAAGCTGAGATGAGGATTGCTTGAACCCAGGGGTCTGAGGCTACAGTGAGCTATGATTGCCCTACTGTACTTTAGCCTGGACAACCACAGGAGACCCTGTCTCCAAATAAGAAGAAAAAAGAAAAAACAATCTTAGCTTGCATAATGCCTTGACTTTTCCTATGGAAGGTCAGTAAATGAAATATTGACTAAGGCTTATGAAATTTAAGTATATGATTTCAGTCATGTGTATTGACAATAATACACTGATACCACAGTTCAGGAAGGAAATGACTCAGTGAGTAATAGAAGAATAAAGATGGCCACTATTAGCTAATTTGCTAATGCTTCTTTTCCGTAAGATATGTGTTATAGGATGTTCTTAGTTTCATATATTCAATGTAACACTTTTGATTAGTAAGAATTACTTATTATCTCAGCTGTGAGGCTGGCCTTACCATAAGTGATTTGTCTTAAATTGGCAATTACGTCTAATTTCAATTACGTTAATGAAAGGTAAAGATATCCATAGACTAGAAATTAAGAGTATACTAGCAGAAACAATTCCAAATGTTTTTGCTAATTATATTGTTACATATTATTCAAATAAGGAGCCATATTGAGCAGTTATCTGTGGAAATAACCAAAAAATAATTAATTTATAAAATAAATAAAAAATAAACAAACTGAGGCAAGTATACAGGAATAGTATTCAAAATACTTTAACAACAGTTAATCATACCCCCTCACTCAAAATAACAGAGTGCTGGCCAGGGCATTGGAATTGTGTCACTGAAGCTGTGTCCTGAACTGTATGTTACCATTAAGAATTCCAGTGGGATCCCAGGTTGGGCACAGGTGATGCAGGACAGCAGTTACTTACTAATTAATATGAAATAGATTAGTATTCTAGTAACCAGTATGAATGTACCAGTACACACAGGTTAACGTCAGCCCAGGTGAAAAGCTAATAATCCATTAGTAACTGTTTGATTCATTTTTTATTGAACTTTACAAATGCAATCTGTCTTGACTCTTAGGCCTCCACTGTCAGAACTGAATTATAAGTCCTGGGCAGACACGAGAAAAGAGAATACTAGTTACAATATCGTATGCAAATCCTAAGGCGGTATCTGAGGGTTTCATTTCTGATAAGGAAGACCAGTTTGTAGCACACAAACCCTTCCAGTAGAACAGTAAGAAAAACTGGATAAGTTTTCAAAAATCTATTTTTTTAAACTTTCACTCATTCTTTATTCTTCAGTAACTGAGTGTAGAAACTGTAGGTATAATTTGCATATCTCAAGAAGTGAAATACAAACAGTTTAGTTAGTTTTGTGCAGTGTTTTTATGCTTCTGGTCAGAACAAAATACATATGAATGCACTGGCTCTGAAATATAAATTGTGTAATTTCAGTGATTCCACATGTGAGTTAAATACTCTTATATTTGCATTTAAAACTGGAATGTCACTATACATATAAAGATAAATGGTAAAATTTATGATGAAAATTTAAATTTTTAATTTTTCTTTTCTGAGAAAATTAAATAGCAAATTAAAAAAAAAAACACTATGAGAAGTCAAGAAAAAGAAAAAAGTTTCCTTTTTGGTACTTTAACAATAGAGTTTCCTGCATTTTGAACAAAGAGTTCTACATTTTTTTTTTAATTTCAATTTTCCTTTTCATTTTTGTTTGAAAAGCAACTTTAGTATATTTAGAATTCTGAAATAAGTATTAGAAAATATTATTTTCCTAATTCTGTTTTATCTTCAGATCATAATGCAGTGTATATATGTGAGGCAGAAACAAAAATAAACTGATTTGCTACAAAAAATATATTTAAAATCACTGGGGAACCAAGAGAGTTAGGGCTCCAGGGCCAGCATCCCAAAGAGAAAGGAAACACATTGGAGTAAGCCCTATATACTCTTTCCCTTTCCCCGCTTAGGACATTACCATTTCTTGGTGCATGGCATAAAGATACCAGAAATGGTGACTTAAAGCTTGCGCCAATTTCTGGATCTGGTTTAGGGACACTAAATCAGTCAGCACTTATGGGGCCAAGACCTCAGAGAAAAGGAGATGTTGGAGATAAATTTAAGACAGAAAGGCAGAGAGAAGAAGGCAGATCAGCTAGTTGATCTAAGGATCAACATGACAATAAGATTTTGGGATTTCTTTTTGCTTCACATATCTCAAGCTGGGTGTTGGAGAAACTGGTAACCAAGAAATTTTGACCAAAAATAAAAATAAAAATAAAGCCTCAAGAAATGCCTGCTCTCTCTAGCCAAAGAACCAGGAAAGGGGCAGGCTAGCATGACAGAAAACGTTTAGACAGTAACCTCCCTACTTCAGCCAAACACCACAGGAAAAAAAGGCAGCCCCACTTCCAACTCTTTCAGCAAAGGCAGATTGAGAAGCGTAGACCTTCATTCCTACCTGGCATTAATGATGCCCACGTCCACATCAAAAGTAGAGACCCACAGGGAGAAGGTAATTCCTCCCCCACCTGGTGGTAACAGGCATGCCTGCTCGTCTCTGCTGGTGAGGTGTTAGAGACCAAGGGGGAAAGCCTGGAGTGTTATCTTCCAGCAGTAACAAGCCACACACTCCACCACTTGCTGTATCCATAAAAGCCACATGGGTAGGAACACGAAGGTCTCTGGTATCAGCAGAGACCCAGGAGGAACCCGAAGTGCCACCTCTGCCCAGTAGTTTTGAGGAGTCATTCCCACCGCAGCAGGGTGTCAGTGGAGACCCAATAGGGGCCTGGGCTTCCACCTCCAGCTGCCATATGAGGCAGGACCCCTTCCCTGACCAGCATGGAATCAGACGAGGCTTCCTAAGACAGAAGATCCAGAGTCTCCTTACACCCAAAATGTCCAGGCATACAATTGAAAATCAGTCTTCATACCAAGAAAATCTCAGCTTGAAGGGAGGAGGGAAACGATGCCAGTGATGAGACTGTAGAGATGTTGGAATTATCTGGCAAAAGTTTTAAGGCAGCTACGATATAAAAGCTTCAACAAGAAGTTACAAGCACACATAAAACAATGACAAAAGTAGGAAGTTTTAACAAGAAAATAGAACATCTCTGCAAAGAAACAGAAGATATAAAGAAGGACCAAATGGAAATGATAGAACATGTTGAGCCTATAGTTTCTGTTCTCTTCAGATGGATCTCTGTGTGGGTTGGGGTCTGCATTCAAAGTCCAGACATTTCTCAGGTCTGTCTCAGCCTTTGCTTTCCACATGACCCTCTTGTGGCTCCTACTCATGGCAGTTCAGGCAGGCCTGATACAACCTCCCCTGGGCAATGAGGGAACATGAATCTACTACATCCTCCTGGCCAGAGAGTTCAGCCCAGGGCTAGGCACATAACCAGGTCCAGATAACGTGAGAAAATTCTTAAATGCTATCTAATTATTGGGAAAACTATCTCTTCTTCAGTTTGTCACATAATTATTAGAATAATTATTGGAACTATTACAGCACAGGCTTCTTGCTGCCATATTTGTCACCATTCAGTTGGAGCCTGCTTGAAGTGAGCCAGGAGACAGGAATTAAGACATGATCAGCATTACAATCCTGGTGACAGGGTGTCATCATCGGGAGCCATCTAGACTTTCTTGAGTTAAGCTTTTCTTTTTAAAATATTATTTTATTTTATTGTAAGAAAACTTACTGTGAGATTTACTATCTTAAACTTTTAAGTGTGCAATACAATTGCTGTTAACTATGGAAACAATATTATACAGCACATCTCTAGAAAGTTTTCATCTTGCATAATTGAAACTTTATGCCCATTGATTAGCAGTTTCCCATTCCCCTCCCTCTTAGGCCCCAGTAATCACCATTCTGCTCTCTGATTCTGTGAAATTGACTATTTTAGATATCTCAGGAAGGGGAATCAGGCAGTCTTTATCCTGTGACTGGTTTATTTCACTTAGCATAATGTCTTTAAGGTTCATCCACATGGCACGAATTTTCACATCCTTCCAAATAGCAGGTAGGTAGCATGATCTTCTTTTTTAAGGTCAATAATATTCCATTGTATGTATATACATTTTATTAATCCACTCATCCATTGATGGACATTTAGTTTGTTTCTTAGTTACTGTGAATAGTGCTGCAGTGAACATTGGGGTGCTAATGTCTTTTGAGATCTTGATTTCAATTCTTTTGGATAAATACCCAGAAGTGGGATGGCTGGATTTTGAATAGAGTTCTTGAGAAAAAGTCTTATGAAAGAGCCTCAAGAAATAAAATCCTAAAGAGAAAAAGCATACTTTATATTATCATTCTTTGGATTAAAATGTAGAAAAGAACTGACTTAATATTATTATGTACCTTTTGTTTATAAAGCAGTGCATTAGGTTTTGCACTCATCAATTCATCTAATCCTCATAAAACCCAATGTGGTGAGTGTGATTTCCACAGTTAACAAATGTGTGAAGGAGGAGGCTCAGAAGGGTTAGGAAATGTGTCCAAGTCACCTTGATTAGTATTGCCCCAGGAAAAATTCAAGGCCAGAAGTGGTTGCTCCCAAAAGCTGACTTCAAAATAAGATTTATCTGTAAATATTTGAGGAAGATAAGAAGGTATTACAAATAACTTCTAAATCAATGAATTTTCACTGCTGTAGTAAAACTTCGATATAGTTTGGCTGTGTCTCCACCCAAATCTTATTTTGAATTATTTGTAGTTCCCATATTCGCCATGTGTCATGGGAGAGACCCAGTGGGCGCTTGCCCCCATGCTGCTGTTCTCATGCTAGTGAGTGAGTTCTCATGAGATCTGATGGTTTTATAAGGGGCTTTACCCCCTTTTATTTGGCACTTCTTGCTGCTGCCAATTGAAGAAGGACGTGTTTGCCTCTCCTTCTGCCATGATTATAAGTTTCCTGAGGCCCCCTGAGCCCTGTGGAACTGTGAGGTAATTAAACCTTTTTCCTTATTAAATTACCCAGTCTTGGGTATTTCTTCATAGCATCATGAGAATGGACTAATACAGCTTTCAGTGTATTCTAAATACTTAGCCAGGATGCAGAGGAGAGTTTTCTTTCCCTGAAAGCCTAACCCAGATCTGAGAAATAATTCCAACAGCTAATAGGATAAACAGCAGTATGGACTACAGAAATTATTTGCAGACAGATAAAATTAATTTAAATGAAGTGTTGAAATAATTCGAAAATATTGTCATCACATGTTTACTTCTATGGATGTGATAATTTAAATTCTGATCACTTTGTCTTGAGAAAATAAACATTTGAGATATTACCAATGATTTTTTAAAAACTCTTTAACTTACAAAGTGATGAATAAATACTTGAGTGTTATCTGTTTTAGAATTATACTCTGTCTTTAGACAATGACTGGTGTGCATTCTTTTCATCTGTAAGCAATGAACTGAATTACTTTTTTGATGCAGTCCTTTTATTTGCCAGTCAAAGAATATTACAAATGATTGAAAGGATTTATAAAACGAGGTGGCTGAGCTTTGTCCTTATTTGCTTGCAGCTGAAAGCATAATACACTTAATGCTTCCAGGATATGGAGGAGCTAACAGATGTCAAAAGAGCAGAGAGAGCGATTTTGCAAAGATCGTTCAGAAAGCAAACAAAAATCCTTTCTTTTACAAAATTCATAAACTTTCTCTATCAGACATTAATTGTCTTTGACAGAAAATGCATTTGCTGTTTATATAGAATGTATCTTTTCCCTTTTAAATTAAAAAAATTATAGTTGTTATGATAAAGGTAAAACCGCTGGATTAAAATGAGTGCAACACAAGTTTGTCTTCATCAAAAGAACCATTACTGTAAGCTCTATCTTTGTAACACTTCACTGTCAATGCAATGTAGACAAATAATTTTGCTTAAAGATAGCAACAAAATAACTTAAAATCAAAGAATATTTCTACTTGCTGTTTTACTTAAACAGCTTTCTAACTGATTTGCATTTCCAGGAACTGCCATCTAACACTACAGATTTTATTCAGCAAATTCAGAGGCTGTGTATGTATTCTAGTGATTAGAGGTCTATAGGGCTGCCTGGCTAGGTCAACTTCGTCTGCTTGAAAGAATAACCGTAATGTTGCACATTAGAATTATAAGAGAAAGATGATAGTTTGAGGAATAAATTGCTTTGTGCTGTTTCCATAGGTCCCATGTAAACAAATAGTAGAATGCTGGCAAGTTTTTACAATCAAGGCCAATGTTTAATAAAGACAGGAAGGAATAAAAAATGGAAATATTATTTCTAGATTTACATTTTGTCTTATTTCAGTCCAAATTCCTAATGCTAAAACAATCCAAAAATATACTGAAGCTCTCACCTGGGCTGCCACCGTGCTCTTATAAACATGTTACTTAGATGAATTGATTTGTTTCTGATAGAAGCTCCCTTTGGAATAATCAGGAATACTACAAATATAGTAACTATTTGGCCTTACACATCTTATTTCCCTCTTTTGTTGGTCTAGCCCCTCTTTTTTCTCGGGTAACCCCTCCCACACGTGGAGATCATGAGCAAAGATTTTAATCTTATCCTCTGGCTGCACATAATTTGTCAAGGGTTGGCCTAAGATGAGTAACTATAAAGCATTACCACAGAAAATTTGCAAATTTAATGGAAGAAGCCATTATTTTATTCTGTGGCAGGCAAAGCTGCATTGACTTAATAAAAACAAAGTCACATTAAATTTATATATCTGTCTTAAGACATATCTGGACTTTAGAAATATGAACATGGGCCTGTGTCGTAGAACAGGAAGAAAGAGTGTATATTTTTTAAACTATTACTCTAAAGCAGAGTACAGCAGTTAAGGAGTTTTATGGGGGGGCAATGTCACCTGTGCACATCCCAATCTGTTTATGTACTCAGAGTTCCATTATCAGGATACTAAGGTAGATTAAATTGTTCACAGGGTTATTGTCAAAAGTCCTACATATTCTGGTCTTGTGTTAAAAATCATTCCTTTGATGAGAAGGGTATTTCAAGAGTTCTTCAATTTGTCTTACCCCCTTGTTCTGATTCCATATTCACCAGCAACCTATTAATCGCCATGAAGAAAATATGCTGATGAAATATGATGGAACTGTAGCTATCTGGTCCATGTGACAATGGTTTCTGATGCAAATGAAGTCTCTACTTGTAATTATGCTTCCATGTAGTTGACTGTAGGTGGAGAATGGGCCACTCATGGGAACATAAATGTCAGTGCTTCACGTGGCAGCTGTATACATTAAGGAGTGGTAATTTGGTGCCCATGTTAGTTTTAAAGACAGTTTGATTTGAGTATGTCAGTTGTCATGGGACTGAGAACTGTTAAGAATCAGGTACTGGGCCTTTGGAGCACAAGGCTAGATCTAGCTGGAATTTCCTCAAACAACTTGTTCCCAAACCTTTCCATATATCAACATTGCTTAGGGAGGTTTTTAAAAATACAGATTTCTGAGCTGGATATTCTATTCAGTAGATAAGGTACAGTCCAGCTATTTGTATTGTTTAAGAACACTCCTTAGGTAGTTCTAATGCACATCCACATTTAGGAAGCACTGTCTTAGACTGTCTCCATAAAACATTCATATGTGCCTTCTTTTAGCTGGTTTTTAAAGCTATAATTAGATTTCATGAGTTACTGGCATTGCATGCATTACACTTATAAATTTGACTCTAGATGAAATTCCTGGTTGATTATCTAAGGTACACCTCTCTGGGTTTGCAGAAGAGGTGAAATGGAGGGATGGCAACAAAAATTCGAATTTGCATTTTTGATGTGGTAAATCGGCAGCCAAGCTCACTACTCCTGTCCCTAGAGACTGCAGTTCAAAAATGATTGGTGATTACCCTTAATTTTAATGACATTCTTTCTCTAGTTATTTCATTGGTCAGCTCCTGATAGTTTTTACTTTGTTTTCACAATTATAGGATGTGATACAAGTCTATTTGCATTGACTAGTAACATCTATGCCTCTGCCTTCATTCTTGCTGTTGAGAAGAAAGCACCCTATCTAAGTTTTGTTACTTTATAGGTAATCTTTTTTCTTTCTCCTTCAACTTTTAAATTAGAATTTTTGTCTTGGACTTTATTTTTTGTTGTTATTGTTTGCTTGTTAGTTTTGTTTCCACAGTCTTACTAAATGTAAGATGTATCTAGGTATGGATTTATTTATATTTTTATTATCTTGTTTATAATTTGGTTGGCTTTTTGAATCTGAGAAGTCATGTTTGTCAACAGTTCTGAAAGATTCTTCAAATGCTGATAGTCTCTTTTCTCCTTCTAGAACTCTGATTAGATGTGTGTTAACCCTGATTACTTTACCTTTCATGTCTTTTTTTTTTTTTTTTTTTTTTTTTTGAGACAGAGTTTCGCTCTTGTTACCCAGGCTGGAGTGCAATGGCGCGATCTCGGCTTACCGCAACCTCAGCCTTCTGGGTTCAAGCAATTCTCCTGCCTCAGCCTCCCTAGTAGCTGGGATTACAGGCGTGCGCCACCATGCCTAGCTAATTTTTCATATTTTTAGTAGAGACGGGGTTTCACCTTGTTGACCAGGATGGTCTTGATCTCTTTATCTTGTGATCCACCCGCCTTGGCCTCCCAAAGTGCTGGGATTACAGGCGTGAGCCACCACGCCCGGCCCACCTTTCATGTCTTTTAACTTTCATAGTTTTTAAGTCTGATTATTATCTTCAGTTCTGTTTCACAGTTCACTGTCTCTTCAGCGGTACCTAATCTACTGTTTGCAATTTACTGTCTCTTCATCTGTATCTATACCTTTGCATTGAGTTTTTAAATTAATAATTTACTTTTTATTTCTAAAAGTTATGTTTTCACATATAATTATTCATATAGACTGATTTCTTTTCTTATAACTTTGATTCCTCCTCTTGAAAACATATTTGTATGTTGGATCTGATAATCTAATAGCTGAACTATATAAGGATCTGGTTCTTTTATTTACTTGTTTTGCTTTCTCTAGTTCATGGTAATTTATTTCTAGGTGTGTTTAATATGTCATGTTCCTTGGAACTTTACTTGTCAGAATTCTTTGAGGCCCAGATGGAGAGCATATTCCTTTGTGTTTGTTTCAGGTAGATACCTACAAAACTTCAAACTAACAACTTTTTAAGCTTCATTTCATGTTATAGTGTTTGTTGCTCTTAAAGTGGTGTGAATGCAGGCGGTAACCCTATATGAGGTATGACTTACGGTTATATTCTCAAGGAAATTATTTAATACCCTCCATGCAGCATTGGGGTTCTTGCCATTGTTCCATGGGATGTATTTTTATTTATAGTTCATTGTTTCACTGAAGTTATAACTTTTGGGAATCCCAACTTTATGGAGGTATCACAAATATGGCTCCTCATTATGTACAACCCTTTAGCTATGTTTTCTGTTCTTCTTGTGATTAGCACGTATTGGCAGATGCACCTGGAGAAGGTGCTAGCTTCAGAACTTACTTATTATTTTACCATCTGCTGTGTGTACTGTATTCTCCCCATCCTTCTCCTGCCCTCCACAAAGATTTTTTCTTATTTTTTTTTGTTAATGCAGTCATACATTTAAAATATTTTTAATCTGTATTCTAACATTTTGTTAATGTCCTGGGTCAAGAAGATTTTTTTCAGGATAGTTAATCCACCACAGTTTCACAAACAGAAGTTTCATGTTCTTTTTAAAACTAAAGAAAAACAACTTCATTCTTTAATTTTTATTTCATGCCACAGACACTGAGCAATCAAACAATACAAGAATTTGTGAGAATTTCAGTAAACAACCTTTCCAATATGCTAATATGTTTCTGGTGACTAAATATACGCCTAGAATAGCACTTCCCAAAGTAAATGTTCCATAGAATACTAATTGTGGTTACATGGTAAAATAAGCTTGGGAAACACTGGGTTAAGCAAACTTACAGATTTCATTCTCGAAGAAATTACGTGATGTATAATACACCAGCAAGCTCAAGAATCTTGGAGAGTAGGATAGCTAATACCCCTGTCTTCCCAGAGGTGCCCTGGAAGAAAGCTGGTTTAGATGTAAAAATGACTTCCCCAAAACCATAGAGGTAGTTAGCAGCAGAGCCAAGACTAGAGCCCAGTTCTCTTCTCACTCCTTTTCTCTTTATCACCACAGTGAAACACTTTGTAAATAGCTACTTGGGAAACCATTTCCAGCAGTACCGCATCCTCAAATTGAACTGTGTTTAAAGCCCATCTTCTTTCACTAAATGAAAGTTGGCTTCTCTCCTAAAAACAGTCAAATACGAATGTTCCAGAAGTTCTTCAAGAAAAATAAAATCTTAAGTAGAAAAGCAGGGGTTCCACATCTTGAACTGAAGTCGAAAATTGATGCTATTATGGGGCTTCAACTCAAATTGACACAGAGATACAGTAATCCTGTCTGATTGTTAAAAGGGTTTGTATTCTCTTGAAAATCATAGTTTTGAGTTGGCAAGGAGCAAACTCCCAAGAACAAGTTGTGACAGAAAACTTAAAAAAAAAATACTTTTGGATTTCAACCAGCAGAATGTGCATAGTTTCTGACTGTTAGTGTATTCTTCCCCCTATTACGGAAAATGGACTATGGGAACGCGGGAAGGTGAAGTGCAATGTTATTTACATTTTTGTGCCAAAACATTATGAAGTGAAATGGTCAAACATGCTGAGTGAATGCAGCATATGAAAATTAATAGGAACATTTTGAATATGTGATCTTTTACTTGAAACAATATAAATGAAAAGGGTTCTGTGGAGGTACTTTCTTGACCTCTTTTAAATGTTTCTTTTGAAACACTCTCCATTGTTTATAATAACCCCTTTGGATCCTAGACCTCAAAGTTCTTTCCTTTCAAAATTTCCTTTCTCTGTTTGTCTGTGTACAACAAATACCTTTCAGGGAAAAAGAAAAAAAACCACAGTGTATTGAGCCAACTAAATAGTCAGTAAAAGATGTCTAATAGCATCTGGAAATAGGAAATGAGGTGAGTGTTGGGTTGGGAATCTGAATGTTGGTGTCCCATTTAGTCATCAATCCATGAAAACAAGTAATTATATGCAAAGGTATTCAAAAGGGATGAGAACACTGATAATGGTAAGGAGAGAACTTCCAACTGCAAGCTAGAGAGTGACAGGGACATTTCTGAGGTGCTTTGGAGGATGGCAACTTGGTAGACTTCATACTAACAAAGAACATATTAGAGAATTAACGATGATGAGGAAAAGGAGAAGGAAGAGAAGAAGGAGAAATATTGAGCTTTGTTAGGTACCAGGTTAAGCACTGGCCATATATGATTGTATTGTTGTGTCAGTACCTCAAAAGCTAGGAGACAGCTTCTATCGTCATTCCTGTTTTATAAGCGAGGCTTAAAGAACTGAAGCAACTTGTTTGAGATTTTATATCATATATAGCAGTCCAGAGATTTGAACCCATTTTTTTCTGATACCACACCCCAGTCTTCATCACTAAGCTATATTGCCTTCTATATCAGGTGTGCCTATAGGTTGCATCTTTTTTATGTCTTAGATATTGTGGAGATAAGGTTTGACTTTATGCTATGAATCTAGACCAATGAAACTTTGAAGCCAACTGATAGACCCAGAAGTTTGTCCCTGAGGCAGTGCCCAAAAGAGAGGATGACAGTGAGTGAAAGTCAGACAGATGAGACAAGGCAGGTCCCTCAGGGGAAGCCAGGCACAACCTGAAAGCTGAATGTCCAAAGAGCAAGGCAGGGTAAGGCCAAGATTGACTGGGATATGAAGAAAGTATGAAGTGGGTCAGGGTAATCCTGACAAAGAACTTTCTAGCGGTCATGACCAACTTTCCTCAGTCTACAGCATGCATTGTGTACTGTGGGGTTCATTTAAGTCTGGGAATACATTTTTATTTGTTCACTGGGATAGAGAAAAGATGAGATGATGCACAGGTTAATTCCATGAATATTACACTGACCTTCAGTATCAGTATTGATACTTAAAGTACACAGCATTTCATAGTTATAGTAATAGATCCAAGTTGAAATGTGTGCCTTATTTATTTATTTATTTTTTTTTTACAAAAGCTGCATATTGGGATGCCCTTATAAAAGATTTTTTTTTAATTTGGAAAATATGATTGCTCTCTTTGTAAGCCATTTCAGTGTCTTAACTCAAGATCTCTGAAACTACACTGTTTTTCTATTCTCTGAAGTCCTTTCCTCCTCTTGTACTCACTGTCTGGATTATTGGTTGCATCAGTCATGGTAGCTGGAAATGACAGTCATCCTAGGCTGCTTCTACTCTTACTCCCCACATCCATCTGGTCAACGGAACTCTCAGTTCCATGTCACATATATCTCTTAGATTTATCTCTTTTTCTCCATTCCTGCATTTCCCATTCTGTGTACCTTTCAGGCCAATAGCTTTCCCATGTCCAACCTTTGGATCAGCCACTGATTCTCAGTCCACTTTATTGTTATCAAACCTACAGGGTCACATGATGAAAAGCATGGATCCCCAAAGAAATGGTGGGCTGCTTTGCTTAGAAGAGGTGATGCAAGTTGTAGGGACTTTTAGGATTCAGGGCTTCATGGTATTAGGTACATACTCTGTATGCCCTTTGCTTATAGGTCAGAATTCATATTCAATATTCTGAAATACAAGGACTTCTTTACCAAGACCCCATTCATCTTCCCTGCCTGTCTTGCCTCACGGCCAAACTTATGCTGTATAGATTAGCCAGTCAGATATTTTGGCAGCTTTACGCAGTTGCGTGACTTATGTTATTTCCTGTGCTTGAAAGGTATATCCCTATAATGTCCACCAGGAGATCTCCAGTCCCTCCTTTAGAATTCAAGATTCAGCAATTCTGACAGAATCTTCTGCCTTACTCTTCTGCATACATGCATTTCCTAGCATTTATCAAATTGTATTATAGCAATAATTTGATATTATGTCCTTTCCCTACAGTCAAGTGATCTTCTTGACTGTAGACTCATATTTATCTTTTATCCTGAGCCCCTTGTAAAAACTTGATTCAATAAATTTCCTGTACTAAGTTTGATTGATTATGACAAAAGAACAACTCTGGCTCCTTTGATACAAATTCTGTTGGTTCTATGGTACACTCCTTTTTGTGAGATTTTTTAACTATATAAATGAATAATTTTTAAAAGGGGAAACTATTTTGAATTGCTGAGGTAGAACATCAATATATTGAGAAATTTTTATAAGATTTTTTTGTTAACAGTAGTAAAAGATCAGAAGCTTTAGTCAAAATAAGTGAATTTTAACTCATTTTAGCCAATAATACATCCTGGTGCTAGTGAGTAATATTTCAAAGCACATTGGTGTCTTCACTTTAAATAAGTCTTTTCCAGTTCTGTGAAGAAAGTCAATGGTAGCTTGATGGGGATAGCGTTGATTCTGTAAATTACTTTGGGCAGTATAGCCATTTTCATGATATTGATTCTTTCTAACCATGAACATGGAATGTTTCTCCATCTGTTTGTGTCCTCTCTTATTTCGTTGAGCAGTGGTTTGTAGTTTTCCTTGAAGAGGTCCCTTATGTTCCTTGTAAGTTGTATTCCTAGGTATTTTATTCTCTTTGTAGCAATTGTGAATGGCAGTTTGTTCTTGATTTGGCTCTCTTTAAGTCTGTTATTGGTGTATAGAAATGCTTGTGATTTTTGCACATTGATTTTATATCCTGAGACTTTTCTGAAGTTGCTTATCAGTTTCAGGAGTTTTTGGGCTGAGATGATGGGGTCTTCTAGATATACTATCATGTCGTCTGCAAATAGAGACAATTTGGCTTCCTCCTTTCCTATTTGATTACCCTTTATTTCTTTTTCTTGCCTGATTGCTCTGGCTAGAACTTCCAGTACTATATTGAATAGGAGTGGTGAGAGAGGGCATCCTTGTCTAGTGCCAGGTTTCAAAGGGAATGCTTCCAGTTTTTGCCCATTCAGTATGATATTGGCTGTTGGTTTGTCATAAATAGCTTTTATTATTTTGAGATACGTTCCATCAATACTGAGTTTATTGAGGGTTTTTAGCATAAAGGGCTGTTGAATTTTGCCAAATGCCTTCTCTGCGTCAATTGAGATAATCATGTGGTTTTTGTTTTTGGTTCTGTTTATGAGGTGAATTACGTTTATAGACTTGCATATGTTGAACTGGAAAAAACCACCTTGAACTTCATATGGAACCAAAAGGGAGCCCGCATAGCCAAGTCAATTATAAGCAAAAAGAACACAGCAGGAGGCATCATGCTACCAGACTTCAAACTATACTACAAGGCTAAAATAATCAAAACAGCATGGTACTGGTACCAAAACAGAGATATAGACCAATGGAACAGAACAGAGGCATCGGAGTCAACACAACATATCTACAACCATACAATCTTTGATAAACCTGACAAAAACAAGCAATGGGGAAAGGATTCCCTGTTTAATAAATGGTGTTGGGAAAACTGGCTAGCCATGTGCAGAAAACAGAAACTGGACCCCTTCCTGACCTTACACTAAAATTAACTCCAGATGGATTAAAGACTTAAACATAAGACCCGGCACCATAAAAAACCCTAGAAGAAAATCTAGGCAAAACCATTCAGGACATAGGAATAGGCAAGGACTTCATGACCAAAACACCAAAAGCATTGGCCAAAAAAGCCAAAATAGACAAATGGGACCTAATCAAACTCCACAGCTTCTGCATGACAAAAGAAACAGTCACTAGAGTGAATCGGCAACCAACAAAATGGGAAAAAATCTTTGCAGTCTACCCATCTGACAAAGGACTGATATCCAGGATTTACAAATAACTCAAACAGATTTACAAGAAAAAAACAAGCCCATTCAAAAATGGGCAAAGAATATGAACAGGCACTTTACAAAAGAAGACATACATGAGGCCAACAAACATATGAACAAATGCTCATCATCACTGGTCATTAGAGAGATGCAAATCAAAACCACATTTAGATATCACCTCATGCCAGTTAGAATGGCGATCATTAAAAAATCTGGAGACAACAGATGCTGGAGAGGATGTGGAGAAATAGGAACACTTCTACACTGCTGGTGGGAGTGTAACTTAGTTCAACCATTGTGGAAGACAGTGTGGCGATTCCTCAAGGACCTAGAAATAGAAATTCCATTTGACCCAGCAATCCCATTACTGGGTATATATCCAAAGGA
This sequence comes from Callithrix jacchus, assembly GCF_049354715.1. Taxonomy (NCBI): domain Eukaryota; kingdom Metazoa; phylum Chordata; class Mammalia; order Primates; family Cebidae; genus Callithrix; species Callithrix jacchus. The sequence continues at coordinate 9,080,936 of NC_133512.1, forward strand.
CTATAAATCGGTCTAGCATAAGGACACATGCACACGAATGTTCATTGCAGCACTGTTTACAATAGCAAAGACCTGGTACCAACCCAAATGCCCCTTGATGATAGACTGGACTGGGAAAATGTGGCACATATACACCATGGAATATTATGCAGCAATCAAAAATGATGAGTTTGTGTCCTTTTTAGGGACATGGATGAATCTGGAGAACATCATTCTCAGCAAACTGACACAAGAACAGAAAATGAAATGTTGCATATTCTCACTTATAGGCGGGTGATGAACAATGAGAACACATGGACACAGGGAAGGGAGCACTACACACTGGGATCTATTGGGGGGAATGGGGGAGGGACGGGGGGGAGCTGGGGAGGGATAGCATGGGAGAAATGCCAAATGTGGGTGAAGGGGAGGAAGACAGCAAAACACTGCCACGTGTGTACCTATGCAACTATCTTGCATGTTCTTCACATGTACCCCAAAACCTAAAATGCAATAAAAAATAAATAAAAATAAATCTTTTCTTTAATGCTGTAAGGTTCAAATACAACCACTTATTTTTTCTGTTTCCTTTATGCTTTGTGCATGCTACTTAACTCTCTGAGCATTATAATCCCTACTGTATGTGCAGAAAATAATATCTACCTCTCAGAACTATCATAAGGATTTAAGGAGGCAAAATACCTAAGTTACTGAAATAGCAACTGACCTAGCACTTAATAGTAAATTTTTTCTTTCTCTTTTATATTTTTAAAAATAATTTTTGTTAAATGGACTGTACCCCAAAGTGTTAGGTTCAAAAATGCATTATAACTCATCATTTCTCATTACAAGCTAAACTACTCCAGCACCGTTGCAAATCCCTGCAGATTTTTTTTAGGAAGATTGCTGTAGAATTAATGGGGGAATCAGTTTGCTCTGCTAGATGGAAGCCCACAGCCACTTTGGGCAAAGGAACTCTTATGAGACAGCATGTACTCTAGGCCCAAACACACTTCTGATCAAATCAAAAATGCCCTGGAAGGCCACCAGAGCTACCTGTTCCATGAAGAGTGCCAGGAGCTGAGGTCTCCTCTTTGTGCACGAGGAGGCTCCTCAGTTCCCTAGAATTGGTGCTCTTATTTATCCAAACACTCAAACCAGACCTTTTATTTTTTGAACTAACATCAAGGTTATTGGAAAATTTTGATAACTTTTATGTAGTATATTTTGCTTGGGCATAGCATACTCCTTTTGAAAGCTTCTAAAGAAAGCATATAAAAAATATCCTGTGCATTTTGTTTGAAAGATTGACAAAAGTATGTTTTCCTAAAGAAAGTTACTCAAAAAACCAGAAAAAATGTAAGGCAGAGTGAAAGGATAGACAATGGTTGGTTGATGGTTGACATGTGAAACCCCTTACCATTCATAAAATATTTAGGTTATTTGAGCTAAGGAGGAAATTGCTACGGATTAGGTTTATAGCACTTGACCATGTCTCAGAAGTGCTACTCTGTAAAACTTGTCAAAGAGGAAAAAAGAAAAAGAAAAGAAGGCAATTCCATTAGGCAATTTGGACTTCGCATCCTGTCATTTATTAAATTTGTCAGTTGAGGCAGTTAGGATTATGGCAATAGATTTATTAATTTTTCAGAAAACCTGGCATGGAAAAGCCTTGTCCTTGGCAGTAGCCTGGAAAACACAGAGAAGAAAGTTTGTGAAACAAGCAGAATGCTGAATACCTGCAGTGAAAAAGTCATTACTCTAGCAAACCTGCCCCAGATGAAGCCAGGTCACAGGTTTTGGAAGGACTAGGTTCCTGAAAAACAGTGAGATTTTATTCAGAATCTCTTTTGTAGACAGGAAAATCCTTTCTTAGCACGAATGCTGTGGTGGCTGCACTGACTGTGGGCCTGGAAAATGACATTGTGCTCCAAGCAGACATTTGTTTTCATTTCTGACATTCAAAAATCATTGCTATCAATGTCTAAAGATTTATGCTTGTCTACCCAGCCAAAAAGCCGGGCTTACTCCTTTCTCTTTACATAATGTTGGGGGCTGCAGCACTCTGAGATGGTCTTGCTGATGCGCCATGCCTTGGACGATGGATGTGGCCTTGTCTGAGAGTGGTTGTAGTCTCAGGCAGGACTAGGACAGGGTGAGGGTGTTGTACTCATGGCCTTTTAAGGTCTTTGCTGTTCATTCTGGATACCACGGAAAGAAGGTTCTTCTACTGCTTCCTGTAGATTCAAGTTGCTTTATTTCTTTGTTTTCTACCCAGGAAGGTGTACAGAGTACACAGAGGGTTCTATATTGTGTGCGGAAGTTGAAGCTATAGTGTTCTTGATTTAATAATAATCATCATAAATTGCTTACTATACTTCAGGCACTATTTTAAACACTTTACACGTATTAATTAACTTAGTCACACAATCTGAATTCTAACCCTATGGGGTAGTTGCTGTTATTGCCACCATTTCAGAGATACGGAAACTGAGACGGACGTGGTTAAGTGTCTTGGCTGAGGTCACAGAGCCAGGAAGGGCCACTGCCAGGGTTTGTGTTCCCAAGCACATCCTGACACTGATCTCAAGTAGTCATGCCATGGTGGCAGACAATGTGTTTAATGTGAACCAGATCAGCTTGTTCACACAGGGCAATAGTTCCATTGCGAGTACTAATAGGTAGAAAGAAAGATTCCTGCCAGGAAATGGATTGATAATGAATGTGTATGAATACTCTTCAGGATACAGTGAAAGGGATGAAGACCTTCATCACTCATACTTTAGCACACACTTGAGTCACCCAGGGGATTTAACTTTTCTCCTACCTGCAGAAATCTCTGATTCAGCAGGCCTTAGTGGCATTTGGAGGCTACGTTTATGCAAGCAATCCCAAACAATTCAGAACATCTTGGGGGTGCCTGAGATGTATTTAGTTACAGATTTGTGCCTTATTCTCTTACGTTTGGGTTATTTCAAAGGGGATAGAGAGAAAATTTTAGCCTAACAACTTCCCAACCAGGACCTTGTGGATGAGTACTTAAGGAACTTTGCAGTACGTAAGTACTCATCTTCATGGGTAGATTTCATGTGGACAATTAAGACGCGATTTGGAGAAGCTGGCAACAGTGAGCCAGTCTACAATCTTAACCATAAAAATGAAGACTGAGTTTTTTCAAGGAGGATGCCCCTTCTTCTGAGAGGTACAGCAGATGGCAGTGTATATTTTCTAGAAATAAGTTCAGAAATGAAACCTTCTGGTACATTTTAAATTGGGCTGAACTTTGAACGCATGTTTATATACCTTGGACATAGGAATGGGAGAAAAATAACAACTCTAAAGATGTTATGTAATATGTGGTTTATCACATGTGCTCAGGCCCTCTGAGTTGGGATGCAGACATCTAAAAATGCCCTCATAAGTGCATTGGAAGAGGATCTGACCCCACAGACCAGCTTTTATAGCTCTTGTGAACAAGAAAAAAAAATATGTATCTAGTCTTACATCCCTTCTAGCCAATGTTAAACGTGGCCACCAAGAAACTCAATCATTAAAACTGAAACAAAAACTATTTCCTATGGCTTGATTTAAAGAGCAGTCTTTTTTTTTTTCTTGAATGGAAACAGTGACTTGAAATGGAGGAAAATTAAGTAAATAAGAGGAAACAGTGAAATTTTGTAGACTATGGAATAGTCTCACTGGGAACATTATGGAAGCCCCATCACTTAGTTATTACAAACTAGACCAGACAAATGATTTGAAGATATGCTGTAAGAAGCAGGATCATAGGGAATGGATGAATTATTTTTTTCTCTATCCCCCTATGGAAATTTCTCTTCTGGTGTCAGCACTCACACACACGCATACACACACACACACACACACACACCCCACAGTTACCTTCAAGTTGTCTTCTTTCTGACTTTGCAAAGTGATCATCACCGAAATAGCATTAAAAATCCACCAAAGCCTCTTTCTATTCCTGGGTCTATACTTACTGTGTATTCTGGTCCCCTGTCTCTTTGATTATGGCTCAGGTTTTCTGTTAAGACTGTAAAAGCCTTACAGTTTCCACTTCGTCATCTTTAAAGCCTTGTAAACACCTTCCCCAGCAAAGCCTAATGATTGCAAGTAGTGAGCAGTAGAACTGAAAACCGATGGAGATTGAAGAGGACAACGCAATTCTATTCAAATGGTGGTTTGCAGAAGCTGTTTGCTCATTTAACCTACACAACCTAAAAACCACTGAGCATTCCTTCTGTCCCTTGAGTCACACATGCTTTTTTTAGATAGCTGGTAGAAATCACAATATTGAAAAGCCAATTACTTGCATATTTGGAGGTAAAAGTGGGGATTTGAAGTATGACCATCCCCAGTGTTTCCTATTCTATAGATTGTAGCCCATACCAGGAATTATATAAATGACCAGATTTTAATTCACTGTTTGTTCAATTTTCTGTTACTAGCTACAATAAGATATTTGAATAAAATTTAAAGATTACTGTGGCTATCCATTTAAAAACATTATTTTTGATACCCAGATTATAGGAAATTAGGAATTGGTTACATGTTTCTATAAAGAAGCTGTTTACCTATTCCAAGTAGTTGATGATAATGGGAAAGAATAAGAACACCAATTTTTAATTTTTTACCATAATTTTATTTGGAAGACAAGACTTTTCTGTTATACTTCATTCCTTTCCTTCTTGTTACTCATGGGCAAGACAAAACAAAATTTTTCCTCTTGTCTTATGCAATGTACTAATAAAATAAAATACTAATAATAGTAATAATGAAAAGTAGCAACCATTTATAGAGTGCTCACAAATATGTCAGGCCTTGCACTAAGATATTGTCCCATTTTATGCTCACAACAGGTCTCTAAATAAAATAGTCTTATCTTACTAATGGGAAACTTGGTCTTAGAGAGGTTCAACTGTGCCTAAAATCATGTGAGTATGTAGGAGAACCAGGATTCAAGCCCATTTTTTTCTGACTCCAAAGCCTGTACCTTTAAATATCTGCCATGTACCTAGAATTCCTTAAGTCTTAAGGAAACTATTGTATTTTCTGTGCCCTCCCTTCCCTTACAAGAGTTCACTATCCACAATAATATTTTTGAACCATTAAACATAATAGACACAATTATTATTAATTTCACCAGTGATTAAAATGATCACAAAAGTAATATGATCTTGCACAAATTCTTCCAGTAACCTAAAGAAATAAAAATTTAATGTAAATTTCTTTAGGGTTCCTAAAAAAAATCAGATAATTGAAAGCCATTTCCAGCACTTATGTGCTATTGCATTTGTTTTTTCAAGTGCTAGTTTTATTGAAGACTGTAAAACATATTGTTATAATCTACACTGGAAAGGATAGTGTGTTGATTACATTTACTTTTGGAAGAGGAGGAAAATAGTGCTTTATATTAGTTTTTCTACCTGGTCATCTAAAAAGATCAGCTTCAAAACCCAAGAAAATTCACTTTCCACATAAAAAGCAGTCCATGGTAGTATGTTGACTAAATGGAACAAGGGGTTTTGAAGTTGTAGTATTTTATTACTGTCTTTGTTGCAAAGGGGCTAATCATAATCATCTAGGAATTGATTATTGCCCTACAAAGAAAAGTGTGTGTAAATTTCTTCCTGCCTTCCAAAAGCTTACAAGTTTTGGCAGCATTGGACATCTTGTGCATAAATATAACATGGGGCATAAAACTAACAGAAGAAATGCTTACAAAATATTTAAATCAATGCTTACTTGAGCAATACAGCATTGAACTAGTTCCTTATTTGTCCCTCTTCAAGTATAATAGAATGCAAGTTTTATGGGGGCAGATACTTGGGAATTGTTCATTAACTGTAGTCTCTCTAACATTTATAAAAGTACCTGACACATGCTTAATAAATATCTCTTAGATAATATGAACTTTAAGAGAAGGAATCATGGGGATACCACACGTCATCTTGCATCTATTTACATCTATGAGTTGAAGTAGTGAAGTCACCCACCTTTGTCTTTGTAAGAATGTCCAGGCCATTACCCTTCTCAGACAAAAAAAAAAAAACATCCTTTCAGTGCAATGAGCATTGCAGATGAAATGGAATATCTTAAGTGAAAGCATCTGTTGGAAAACAGGATAAGGTACTCAGAGACAAAGTCCTTGTCATTTATATGTTCTGGACGTATAAATGGACAGTTTTAGGATGCACTGGTTCCTTTTCCCATGGCTTCCCATGGGTAAACACTGAGACCTAAATGTGATAATAAAAGATTGGTGCCATCCAGTAAAATGCACTGAGTTTCTACTAGCTTGACTGCAGAAAAAGAAAGAATGTTGGCACCATAGGACTGATTCTGCACCCATGTGGAATAATTTAATTCTGTTAATAATGCTAGACATGTTAAGAAAATATTTGGGGGAGGGAAAGACAGAATATGGGGACATGCAAAACCAGTCTTGTTTCATCTGGACTCCAGGATCCATTTGTTTTTCATTGTTTACTGTACTTATTCTGGATCTGTTTTCACTTTTATTCGTGGTCAGCTTCAATATGTCTACACGAAAGCGTACTTCAGAAGTAAAATGACTCTGTCTTTTTATGGTATGACTTCAGACAGTTGGACAGTTTTAGGATGCACTGGTTCCTTTTCCCATGCCTGCTTAAGGCATGCTAGTTAATATACTGCAAAGAGAAAAGGCATTCTCTAAAGGCACATGAATCCAACCATTGAGCTGAATTCTGGGTGTATGCCATGCCCTTTGAGCCTTATGCATAGCACCCTAGCCAAATTCTACCCACCCCCAGAAGTTGAGCCTTAAGCATAGCACCCTAGCCAAATTCTGCCCCCTAGAAGTTCTCGTGCAATTTTCATTGACTGTAGTAGGACTCATCTGGGTGTGTCCAAGGGCAGAATCTGGCTGGCTACATGTAACATACTGTTTGGGTTGGGGCATGAAGCCAAGAAAGCATTGTTTACTATTTATATGGGTCTTCACCAATTTCTGGACTCCAAAAGAGATGAACTCACTGCTTCTGAATAATTCATTCATCAAAGCAGACATGAAAAATTTTGTTCCTTGAGTTTAGTTAGAAAGCAAAGCATTTGCTGTTTCACTGTCTGGAAGCCAAAATATGTTTGGGGCTCTCCACTTCAACCCAAGCTGACATTCCCAAGCTGACAGCATCTTAAAGCAAGATGACTTGCTTTTTTGCAAAGAGGCATATATGCAAGCAATTGTGGCCATGAGGGTATGACAAAGACATTGAGATCGAACCTCCCTCAAGGTTTCCTACAAATTTCACATTCCTGTAAATCATTTGGGAAAGAATCACTTTGGTATCATCTAGACATAAATCCAGCCTAGGGAACTGTTAATGTTTCTACTGTCAGGAATCAATATTTCTTCCGTGGAGTTGACTCCATAGCAGCTGTCATTTGTTTTATGTCTTTGTGAAAGGAGTACATATTCCTTTGGGGTGCTTTTTAATATAAAGATTTTAGTGCTTTGCTTTTGAATATATTAAATGGTTCCATGCGTATTAACAAACTATTGTAGTAGCACAGAAGAGGGTGTTGCTCTGACTTGGACTAAAATCATTTGTTTGTGTGTATGTGGAATACCATCTATGGTACTTTAGAGACAGCACGGGAAACGTGAAACAGTGTAGAGGCTTTCCTCTTCAAGGTTCCTTGAAATAGTGTGTGCATCTTGGAAAGCCACCTGGAGATTCTCCTTAAAGGGATGGCTAGATATACTTCCAAAGCCTCAAATATCAAGCATCCAAATGAAAACCATTAAGTTTAATGAGTTACTCTGTCCATAAAAGAAAACTAAAAGCTTATAGAAATTTCAAATTTACAAGTACCGAGGGCTAGATATTCTATAATAAGTTCCTGCTTTTAAGAAGCAGCGATGTCTACACTCTGTAGTGTTGGTGGAGTTTTGTTCTCAAAGGTTCCCAGGTGGTCCTGAAAAGCCAATTTCAGGATTTTATCAAACTCACAGGCAAGACTTACAGATACTCAACCCTAAATCCACCCTGCTTTAAATCTCTTTTATCTTGTTCGTATTTCTATGGATGTTGAGAGTAAAATCCTCAGTAGGAATTTTTTGAACAATGAAATTCAAGACACCCTTCGCCTTCCCTTCTCAACCATTATCATTGTAACCTTCCCTGTCAACCTGATTTTCCTCTCTGCTTATCTTTCTTACTTTTTGCCTACATTTTATAACATAAGAGGAATTATGGTGGTTGAATGATCTTGTTATCTTATACCCACCCTTGGTTTTCCTCTCTTCCCGCTTTTATTTGTTTTGTTAAAAAAATCATCATGAATATTGATTCTAAAATCAGGTTCTGATTTTCACATATCTGTCTTCAGAGTGACTCTACCACTCAACCAAGTTTCTCTAACTGGTCCTTCACAATATATTCAATGTGATAGAATACATTAAAATCGATAATATTGATACAAATGCTGGGATTGGAATCCTGGAATGAACCCATGGGGCCAGTTGAGGATGAGGCTGGGGTTTCACCTGGACTCTACCCAGCTGCCCCGAGGATGGGGAAATCTGTATCTCAGAGGGTGCTGCATGGGCTCCATGCAGCTTCATGTGCACAGCACTTGGAAGTCTCTGGCTTCAAGTCTACATATGTCAGTTTCCAGACCTATAGAATTAAAATAAGGAGGATATTCACTACCTCCCTTCTAAAGTTGCCAGATTGAGTGAGTTCATACAGGTAAAGCGCGTAGCACAATGCCCATCACTCAGAAGATGCTAACTGGTAAGAGCAGTAGTATAAGTAGTGGCAGTAGGTGCAGTAGCTTTATTTCTTTGTAGTCTCACAAGTTGGAGAGAATCATTGACAAGTTACAGGCCAATGTTATTTACATTTTTCAGAGAGTGTTTATTTTATTTTTATTTTGAGTTCCGAGGTACATGTGCAGTATGTGCAGGTTTGTTACATAGGTAAATGAGTGTGATGGTGGTTTGTTGCACCTATCCACCCATCACGCTTAAAGTTCTAGAGCAGGAAATTTGGATGTAAGTTCTCACAGGATGAAACTGCAATGAACTAAGACAAGTGAGAAGGGGGATGGGTAAAGAAGAGGTTTCCACAGCAGGTAGAGTCTGGAGGAAATTACTCCGTTTCTCAGCAGAAACAGATGAAGTACCTAAGGCCAGACCATACAAATAAAACAGTCAAAAAGCCGAGATTTAGAAAAGGATGGTGGCTGTTGACAAATCATCTAAAGGAAGAAGCTGGACAACCAGACAGAGGCTCAGAACCATGATGAGGCTCACTTGGGGGTAGTTTGAGTATTGATGGGAGGGCTATCTGACTACACCGGACATGTCCCATGGCGTATTAGTCAGGTTCTCTAGAGGGATCGAGCTAAGAGAAGAGATGTGTATATAAAGGAGAGCTTGTTAAGGAGTAATGACTCACACGATCACCAGGTGAGGTCCCACAATAGGCCATCTGCGAGCTGAGGAGCAAGAAAGCCAGTCTGAGTCCCAAAACTGAAGAAATTGGAGTCCAGTGTTTGAGAGCAAGAGGCATCCAGCACAGGAGAAAGATGTAGGCCTGAAGACTAAACCAGTCTAGTCATTTTATGTTCTTCTGTCTGCTTTTATTCTGGCCTCGCTGGTAGTTGATTAGATTGTGTCCACCCAGATTGTGGGTCTGCCTTTCCCAGTCCACCGACTCAAATATTAATCTTCTTTCACAACACCCACAGAGACACACCCAGGAACAATACTTTGCATCATTCAATCCAATGAAGTTGACACTCAATATTTACTATCACACATGGCTACTCCACCCTTACTCTGTTTGTCAGTAAGGAAAGCACAAGAGGAGGTGAGGGCAGCCAAGAGGCTTGGCAGTGGATTCCAGGCCTGAAAAAGCTACTTAATTTCAAGGCTAACTGAAGGGACTCTGCCCTTGAGACTGGCCCCCAGCCTCATCTGAAGCAAAGGCCATCGGACATTTCCAGCAGCAGGAGCCTGGGCAGTGTGAATAAATGGGAATGGCCTTCTGGAAAACGAAGAAGGCTTTGATTTGCAAGAACCGTATTCAGCCAAGTCTGGATTATCTGCAAAGAGGTATCCATATGGCTGGATACTGTCTCCTCCTTCACTGCCCAACTGGTCTACTTCCAGCCATGCTCCCTGGGGGCATTGCCTCCATTCCCCAAGACTTACTCTTCTGCCGTTCCACAAAGCCCAGTTGGTTTAAATTCTTTGTCCGTCCATTGTCCAAACCTAATAAGGAAGTCAGTCAGCTGTGGGTTGGGATAAGGAGCTAGTTGGTGGTAAGAAAGAACATTCCTCTAAAGGCCTTTTGATCTTTAAGAGGCAATAAGTTGCCCCAGTCCCTGCTTTTATTCAAAAATATCTCTTGTGTGTGTCATTCAAACAGATTGTTTTCCTTCCCATGAATGTAATTGTTGTCTCTTGGAGATTTTATGAGAAACAGAATTGAGGCCATTCCACAGTTAGGCAGAGGAGGAGCATATGACTTTATCTTGCTCGCTTCCCAGACTTGGCTCTTTTACTTGTTGGTATTTGTCTCCAGGAGTCCGACATTTCAACGGCAAAGCAAAATGCCCCCAGACAATTCATGCCTGTTCCTGACTCTGTACCTAACCAACTGTGGGATCGTGCTTAAGACGTTTTATACCTTTGGGCCTCAGTTTACTTATCTGGAAACTTGGGAATTTGGATTGAACAAGATAAATTTGGCAGGCAGTGTGTCATTGCTGTCAAAAACATGGATTTTGCAAATGAACATACCCAATTTTAAAATCTAGTTCTGTTGTTTGCAAAGATGACCCAAGTGCAGCAGAGCCCAAGTTTTCTCCTATAAACAAGGTTGTTGTGAGAACTACACAAAATAATGCTTGTGAAGAACTTAATACTACTTGAATATTGTAAGAGCTACGTCAGCTTTAACTCATATTTATTGTTTCCATCTACGATTTTTCCTTCTTAAGTAAACTTTACAATATCTACTATTCTTTACCATACATGCCAATGATATTTTCCATCAGTGTGGGCAAATCAAAATGGACAATGGTAGCACTGTATTTTATTCTATATATGCAAGTATGTCTGTGCACACACACATGCTCTCTTTCTCTTTCACTCACACACACACACACACACACACGCACGCACGCACGCACGGGTAACTGATCTTCCTACCATCAGCAAAATCTAGGATTAACTTATAAGAGGTTACATGAACCTAGTACGGTTAAAGAGGTAGCATACTTAGTTTTGGATCCTCAAGGTCTTTCATCAGTTCTTCCTTTTGAGTCAATAGCTTGTGAAGATAGTAGGTCAATTTTTTTTCAACTTGTATTTTAGATTAAGTGGGTATATGTGCAGGTTTGTTATTTGGGTGTGATGCTGAGGTTTGGGATATGAATGATTCTGTCACCCAGGTACTGAGCATAGTACTCAACAGTTTTTCAGCCCTTGTCGACCTCCCTACCCTCTCTAGTAGTCCCTAGTTTCTAATGTTGTCATATATTCCCGAGTACCCAGTGTTTAGCTCCCACTTATTTATATGAGAACATGCAGTAATTGTTTTTTTTTGTTCTGACGTTAATTTGCCTAGCATAATAGACTCCAGCTGCATAGTATGTAATTTCATTCTTTTTTATGGCTGTGCAGTATTCCATGGTGTATATATACCATGTTTTCTTTATCTTATCCATCTTTGATGGGCACCTAGGTTGATCCCATGACTTTGCTATCGTGAATAGTTCTGTGATGAACATGTGAGCACGTGTGTCTTTTTGGTAGAATGATTCTTTTCTTTTCTTTTGTTTTTGAGACAGGGTCTGGTGTGGTCACCCAGGCTGGAGTGCAATGGCACAATCACGACTCACTGTGGCCTCAACCTCCCAGGGCCAAGCAGTCCTCCCACCTCAGCTTCCCAAGCAGATTTATTTTCTTTTGGATATATATACCTAGTAATGAGATTGCTAGGTCAAATGGAAACTCTGGTTTTAGATCTTTTGAGACATCTCCAAACTGCTTTCTACAGTGGCTGACCTTATTTCCATTCCTACCAAGAGTGTATAAATGTTCCCTTCTCTCTACAGCCTCACCAGCATCTGTGGTTTTTTGACTCTACTAATAGCCATTCTGACTGGCATGAGATGATATCTTATTGTGGTTTTGCTTTGCCTTTCACTGTTGATTAGTGATGTGGAGCATATTTTCCATATGTTTTTTGGCCACTTGTATGCCCTCCACAGATGTGTCTTTTGCTGCATGTTGCCCATTTTTTAATGGGGTCATTTGTTTTTCACTTGTTCAAATGTTTATGTTCCTTATAGATTCTAGATATTAGACCTTTGTTGGCTGTGTCGTGTGTGAATATTTTCTCCTATTCCATAAGTCATCTGTTTATTCTGGTGATAGTTTCGTTTGCTCTGCAGAAGCTCTTTATTTTAATGAGATCCCACTTTTCAATTTTTGTTTTTACTGCAATTGCTTCTGAGGGCTTAGTTATAAATTATTTCCCGAATATTATATCTAGAATGGCATTTTCTGTTTCCTTCTAGGATTCTTACAGTGTGAGGTCTTAACGTTTAAATCTTTAATCTATCGCGAGTTAATTTCTGTCTGTGGTGAAAGGTAAGGTTCCAGTTTCGTTCTTCCACATATGGCTAGTCCACTATCCCAGTTCCAAGTATTGAATAGGAAGTCTTTTCCTCATTGCTTATTTTAGTTAACTTTGAGGCTCTGAGGAAGATCAGATGGCTATAGGTATGTAACTTTATTTCTGTGTTATCTATTGTTTTCCATTGTTCTATATTTCTGTTTTTGTACCAATATCATGCTGTTTTGGTTAGTTACTGTAGCCTCATAATAAGTCAGGTAATATGATGCCTCCAGTTTTATTCATTTTGCTTAGGCATGCTTTAGCTATTTGGGCTCTGTTTTGGTTCCATATGAACTTTAGAATAGTTTTTATTTTATTTTTACTCTCTCTTTTGTGAAAAATGATGTTGATAGTTTGGTAGGAATGATATTGAATATGTAGATTGCTTTGGGCTCTTTATCCATTTAAATGATGCTGATTCTTACACTCCATGAGCATGAAATGTTTTTTTATTTGTTTGTTTATTCTGTGATTTCTTTTAGCACTGTTTTATAGTTCTTCTTGTACTGCTCTTTCTTGTCCTTGGTTAGATGTATTCTTAGGTATTTTGTTGGTGTTTGGTTTTTGTAAGTGGGATTGTGTTCTTGATTTGGCCCTCAGCTTGAACATTATAGGTGTATAGAAATGCTGCTGATTTTTGTACATGGATTTTGTGTCCTGAAACTTTAGTGAACTTATTAATCAGTTCAGGAGCCTTTGATGGACTTTTTTGGGGGGATTTTTAGGTGTAGAATCACATTGTCCTTAAAGAGAAATAGTTTGACTTCTTTTGTTTTTTGGATATATTTTATTTCTTTGTCTTGCCTGATTGCTCTGGCTAGCATTTCCAGGACATTTCCAGGACTATATTGAATAGGAGTGGTGAGAGTGGACATCCTTGTCTTGTACCAGTTCTCAAGGGGAATGCTTCCAGTTTTTTCCTGTTCAGTATGATGTTGGCTGTAGGTTTGTCATAGCTGACTCTTACTATTTTAAGGTGTGTTCCTTCAATGCCAACTGTCTTGATGGTTTTTTTCATGAAGGGATGTTGGATTTTATTGAAAGCTTTTCCATGTCTATGGAGATCATATGGTTTTTGGTTTTGATTCTGTTTATGCGGTGAATCACATTTATTGATTTGTGTATGTTGAGCCAACCTTGCATCCTAGTAATGAAGCCTACCTGGCAAATTAACTTTTTTTATATCCTGTTAGATCCAGACCACTAATATTTTGTTGATGATTGGCCTGTGATTTCATTTTTTGTTGTGTCACTGGCAGGTTTTGATATCAGGGTAATGTTAGATTTGTAGAATGATTTAGGGAGGAGTCCCCAGTCATTGATTTTTTTTTTTTTGGAATAGTTTCAGTAGTATTGGTACTATCTCTTCTTTGTAGATCAGGTAGAATTCAACTGTGAATTCATCTCATCTGGGCCTTTCTTTATTGGTAGTTTTTTAAATTGCTGCTTCAACTTCAGAACTCCATATTGGTCTGTTGGGGTTTTAACTTCTTCCAGATTTGATTCCTGGAAGTTATGTGTTTCCAGAAATGAATTCATTTCCTCTAGTTTTTTTTCTAGTTTGCATGCATAGAGGTGTGAATAATAGTCGCTGGAGATCTTTTGTATTTCTGTGAGATCAGTCGTAATGTCACCTTTGTCATTTCTGATTGTACATATTTGGATCTTCTCTCTTTATTTCTTTGTTAATCTAGCTCCAGTCTATTGATCTTGTTTATTCTTTCAAAGAACCAACTTCTGGTTTTATTGATTTGGATTTTGTTTGGTTCACTATTTTGTTTGGTTCTGTCCTAATTTTAGTTATTTATTTTATCTGCTAGATTAGGGGTTAGTTTGTTCTTATTTCTCTACTTCCTCTAGGTGTGACATTAGACTGTTAATTTGAGATCTTTCTAACTTTCTGAGGTAGGTTTGTGGTGCTATAAACATTCCTCTTATCATTGCATTTGCTATGTCCCAGAGATTTTGGTAGGTTGTGACTCTATTTTCATTTATTTCAAATAGTTTTTGATTTCTGCCTTAAATTCGTTATTTAATTAGAAGTCATTCAGGGGCAAGTTCTTTCATTTGCCCTTGGTTTTGAGGGGTCTTCTTGGTACTGATTTTTAATTTTGTTCCACTGTAGACCCAGAGTGTGGTTGGTTTGATTTTGATTTTTTTCAAAATTTATTGAGACTTGCTTGATGGCCACACATGTGGTCAATCTTGGGTATTTTTCATGTACAGATGAGACTAATGTATCATCTGTGTTGATGAGTGGCATATTTTGTAGACGTCTTTTAGGCCCAATTGGTCAATTGTGAAATTTAAGTCTACAATTTATTTGTTAGTTTTCTGCCTTGATTATTTGTCTAATGCTGTCAGTGGGATGTTGAGGTTCCCCACTATCATTGTGTGGCTCTCTAGATCTTTTCATATGTCTGAAAGTACTTGTTTTGTGAATCTGGGTGGTCCAATGTTGGCTGTGTATATATTTAGGAGAGTTAAATCTTCTTATGGAATTGAACTTTTTATCATTATGTAATGGCTATCTTTGCCCTTTTTTACTGTTGTTGGTTTAAAGTATATTCTAGCTGATACAAAGATGGTGAGCAACTCATGCTCTCTTTTGCTTCTTTTGTGTGCTGGATCTTTCTCCAAGTTTTTTCTTTGACCCATGGGCAGTGTTATATGAGAGATAGGTCTCTTGATGACAACAGATGGATGGGTGTTATTTATCGAATTTGCCGCTCTTTGCCTTTTAAGTGAAGCATTAGACAATTTACATTCAAGGTTATTATTAATAGATGAGGTTTTGATCCTATTGGGAAGTTGTTAGTTAGTTGCTTTGTAGTTTCTTTGTGAGGCTGCTTTATAGGGTCTGCGGATTACAAAGTTAAGTGTGTTTCTGTAGTAGCAGTTATCATTCTTTTATTTCTATGTTTAGAACCTTAAGGATCTGTCATAAGGCCTGTCTAGTAGTAATGAATTCCCTTGGCATTTGCTTGTCTGGAAAATATTTTCCCTTCACTTATGAAGCTTAGTTTGGTGGGATATGAAATTCTTGGTTGGAACAATCTCTCCTGACTTAAAAGGTTTATGCTGAGAAGTCTACTGTTAGCCTGATGGGCCTCCCTTTGTAAGTGATCTCTTCTCTTTATCTTGGCTGCCTTTAAGATTTTTTTCTTTAGTGTTGACCTTGGACAGTTTAGTGACTGTATGCCTTAGTAACAGTCATTTTGTGTAGTATCTGGCAGGTATTCCCTGCATTTCTTGTATCTGGGTGTGTACCTCTCTGGCAAGATAAGGGAAATTTTCTTGAATGATTTCCTTAAATATTTTTTCCAGGTTGTTTATGCATTCTCATTCTCTCTCAGGAATGCCAATAATTTGTAGGCTTGGTCACTACATAATTCCATATTTCTTGAAGATTTATTTTTTAAAATTCTTTTTCCTTTATATTTGTCTAACTTGGCAAGTTTAAAAGACTAGTCTTCAGGCTCTGAAATTCTTTCTTCTGCTGGTCCAGTCTATTGATAAATCTGTCAGTTGCATTTTGAAACTCCTTAGTTGAGGTTTTCAATTCCAGAAACTCTGTTTGATTTCGTTTTTAAAGATGTTTACCTCTTCTTTCATTTCCTTGATTGCTTTAGAAGTTTATTTGTGTTGATGTTCTACCTTCTTCTGGAGGTTGAGCTTCCTTGCAATCCATGCTTTGAATTCTGTCGTTTCTGAGTTTCCATTTGTGTTGGAGCCATTGCTGGGGAGCTAGTGTGATCCTTTGATGGTGTCACCACGTTCAAATTCTAGGTGGTGCCAGAATTCTTGCAGCGGATCTTTCTCATCTGGAGATGCTGGCATTTCTCATATTTATAATTATTTTAGTGTGGGTAGGATTTTTCTTTTTCTTTCTTGTCTGTAATATTTTTTTTTCTTTGCTTTTCCCTCCCTCCATAGGTGATATGACTATAGAGAATGCTGAGTAGGGTCTTTTGGCTATGTTTCAATAGCCCACGCACTTGTGATGACAGATTTTATATTGGCCTCTGCAGTTTAACCCACAAGCTAGTAGATAGTGCTTATATGTAAGAGCCAGCTGCAGCCAACATGATTGAGTATATACTTCATCCTTGCTTGTTAGAAGCAGCTCTCTGTTTCCTCAGGCAAATGACATCCTGCCCTTGGTCCTAAGCTGGGAAAATGTATTGAGGTTTTCATGGTGTCTTTCTCTTGCAACATCTTCAAACCTTTCCCCAAGTTAGCACTAGGGCTTGGGAGAAACAAAGTGCTCCCTGTTAGCCTGGGTTGCTTGGATCTCCACTGGAATGGTGAGCCTCAAAGGAAGGCTCTCTGCCTCTCTCGTGTACTGGAGTTTTACTCATTTTTATCAGCTAGACACCATCATAGGGACTGTTTGCTGGCATTTTTCTCCCTGGATTCTGGTTTGTTCTTCAAGATTCCAGTGGATTGCTATTTTCCTTCTTGAATTAAAGTTCACAGAGTTGATCTTTATGCATTGTCTTGCTATCTCCAAGTGGCCAAGACAAACTAAAAGCCTCTAATCTGCCATCTGGGGTGGAGTGGGGGAGTTGGTCAATTTTGAGGCGACAGAGGTTACTAAGGTTATTCTTTAGCAAGTCCATTGTATGCAAAGTTATGGCCTTCTGTATACATGGAATGAACAGAATCTGAATAGGTGAAGTTATCACAACTCTGCAGTATTAGCTATGGCCATTAACTCCAGAACCAGGGCTTGGTTTGGTAGGAATAGACAAGTAAGAAATCACATAAGAGTTACATGGAGGTATTGTAAAGAAAAAGTATAAGAAGGGGATGAGAGTAGAGTTAGTTAAAAATGTTTGTCTGTAGTGTCTTTGGGGAGGAGAAGTTCAGAGATTACAAACCACCACGTCTGTTGTCCAATATATCACATTTCCCATTCTTAGTTGAGTTGGTTTTGATGTCATTTGAAGGCTGGAGCTTCTTCATTTTTATGTATGGCACAAGCAATTCTGACTTTTGACTTATTTATCCATTTATTTATTTTCTACTCAAACAACAGTAGTAAGGACCTATAGTTGGCCAGCATTGTGTTAGATTTTAAAACTGGTCCTCTATCCCAGGGAACTTACATTTTTGGAGGACACAGATGAGAAAGTCAAAACTCTCAGTACAAGAGGTGGTTCTTGAAAGAGGTATACAGCAGATATTGTGGAAACACAGAGTAAGAACAGCCAAGTCACTGGGCAGTTGGGGAAAAAGACCTGAATTTGCAGCCATAGAGGGCTGGAGTGGTGAAGACATACTGGAGAGAAGTTAAATCATGGATTAAGTGAGAATAGTGACTGGACTTAAAATCAGGTTACTGGCTGGGCTGATTTAGGATAATAATTATATCAACTATTGATGGAAGAAATACAAGACAAAGAGCCATTTTGTGCAAAATAATGATAATTTTGCTCTTAATCATGTGGATATTTGAGGATCTTGTGGTACATCCAAAAAAGATAAGGGATCCAGCAAACAACTGCCATTAGGATCCAAATGGAGGCTGAAGCCATGCATATATAGAGAGTTCTTCAGACAGAGTATATAGACTGCACAAAATAGGCAAAATCGGAAGACCCCCCCTTTTTTTTTGAGACGGAATCTTGCTCTGTCACCTAGGTTGGAGTACAGTGGCATTTTCTTGGCTCACTGCACCCTTCACCTCCTTCTCTTCTCTCAGCCTCCTGAGAAGCTGGATCTACAGGATTGTGCCACCACGCCTGGATGATTTTTTGTAATTTTAGTGAAGAGCGGGTTTTGCCATGTTAGCCAGGATCTCCTGACCTCGTGATCCACCTGCCTCAGCCTCCCGAAGGAGAACCCATTTTTAAGGGTTGAAATGAGTAAGTAGAGATAGTAGAAAGGAAGAGAAGAAATAGCCTTGCTAGTAGGAGAAATATCTAAAAGAGTTGTATTACATAAGCTGAGAGAGAGAACTTCTAGAAGGAGGTAGTAATCTGTAGAGTCAAATATTACGCATGTAATATAATGGTTGCTAGGTGGGCTTTTTGCTAGCTAAGAAATGTTTCTTCAGTTTTTCTTGATAACAAAATTAAGAAATCAATTTGCTTGATTATAAATATACACTCCTAAAATGAGATAGACAGAAACCCTATTCATGCAAACAGGTTTTGAGGGAATAGGAACCAAGGAAAGCCAGGCCTCATAGAATGGACTGCAGTTCAGAAACTAGGTGTTCAGGATATAATACAACTCTTGCAATCAGGATATTTTGTTGCCTCCTCAACAGGAGGTGCACCCTAGTCTATTTACGGGCAGTCTGCCATCAATCTAACTCTTTGTTACTCTGTGGAGGTCTACACACCTTTGATGTCCTTCTATACTATCATCCCTAGACTAGCTCTTTCAAGAGAACCTGATTGGTCTAGCTTATCCCCATGTTTCTAATTAAGAAGGGACCTCGTAGTCCATAGATTGGTAGTTACTGAATCACTTGTGTTGCGTCACCCCCCTGGGGCCCAGTCAGCTGTAGCCAGGGAAACAAAGTAATATGTATTCAGAATATGACTACCTCTTCATAAAGAACTGGTAAGGACTGCTTTCCTCAAAAAGGGTCAGTAGCTCTGGAAGATGCTTTCTGTTTTAAAGTCTGTATCATGGACTTCAATAATGTGGAAGTATATGTGTACCTTTGAGAGTACCTTCTACACACTGGAGAGTATCTTCAACACTGGATTTGAGATCTTAATGGATTGAAGATAAATGGGAAGTGAGCCAGTGGAGGAAGGGAATACAGATGAATCTTTGTGGGAAGGAAGATGAATCTTTGTGGGAAGAGATACAGTACTGCAGCAAATAGGACATATGCTTCCAAGAGAAGACTGTCATTTAAGATAGAAGATACTTCAGCCTAGTTATATAGTAAAAGGAAAGACAAAGAGAAAGAGAGAGTGCATATGTAGGGGAGAAAATGAGGTATTTGAGGAACCACAAGGGAACCTTGTAGAGCACCATTTTTTTTAATTTTATTTTTTACCTTATTCATATGTGCACATCAGTGGACTGTCCTTTCTGAGGTAATCTGATGTTGTTGAACATGAAGAAATCCTGAAAGAGACACGGGGAAGGAATAAATGGAAAATTTAAATGTAGATAAAAATATATTGAAAGTGAGAACGTTAAAGAAATGGAGAAATACTATGGGAGTGGGCAGCTAGAAACACAAATTAGGAAAGGAAAGAGTGGGAAATTCAGAGAAAGTGAAGAGTCAGTCAGCAAGAGTTTGATCAAATATTCCCAAGGGAAAGGTTGGAAGTCCTCAAGGGTGTTCTGATGACTCCATGGCCTGCTCACTTCTTTAGCTGCAGGAAAAAGCCGAAAGCATGCCTTGGTTGTGATGTCTCATAACTCACTGCCATAGCAGGCAAGCCCTCAGGTATTCTAGAACTTTTTGTTTTGCATCAATAAATATTTGCTGCTGTTGTATCATCTTAGTAATGATTTACCATACATCCTATTTGAATTTCATGGAGCAAACCCCTTCATAATTGTTAATAACAGAGATAATCCTGGTGGATAAGTCAATTAGGTCTTAAAAATAGAACCTTTGTTAAAAGGTCACTCCAATTTCTCTTCTGGTGTTGGGTTCTGACACTGATAAATTGTCACCAGGCTCCTCTCTTAACATCTTAGGTTAAGACTGTCTCTAGTACATACATATACCAGAAGCACTGAGATTCTTTTTTCATTTAAAAATAGATTCAAAGGCAAACATATTTAAAGTGGATTTCCTACTATGGCGATTTCAAAACCTAACACTGGAGAATGAAGGTGGTAACTGTCTTTTCACATGTGCACTCAGCAAATGCAATTTTTACTCCCATAGTCTCCCGTTTCCTCCACTTTACTACACTGCTGACTATAAACATTAGTTGGAAGGGGTAGATTTTATAAGCATTTGGGACCTTCATTTTCATCCTTGAGAGGCAAATGAACTTCTTAAAAGTTTTCCTTTACTTTTCTTTCCTTTCCTCTTCCTTCTCAGCCTCCTCTTGCTCCTTCTCCTTCTTTTTTTTTTGAGAAGGAAAAAAGAAAAAAAAATCTGAAGAGAAATTAAGAAGTGGCATGTGTACTTAAATTTTTATTTCCCTTAAGTTTCAAATCTGGGATTCAAATAGCTATGAACTAAGAGAAAGGTCTGGCATCTCTCCTAGTCCCATGAAATTGTCCTAATGCCTCTTAACAGAGTTAAGGCCATTTGTCTCCTGGTTTTAATCTTATTGCTAAATAATAGCTAACTTTTAAGGATTACCTAGTAGGTTCCAAGTATCAGGGCTAAAAAATGAATAAGCACTGGTCCTTTTCCTAAACGAACTCACACTATAGTGGTGATGATTGGGTAGTGGCTAGATTAATGCAACAATTTAGGGAAAGTGAAAGTCAGGAGAGAAAACGATAGAGAGCAGTGGATGAAAAATCTCTCCCTTTCCCTCATTTGGGTTCATGACAAGTAGCTAGCTAAATCCTCAGATTTACTCCATGACTGCAGAGGACAAAACATATTCCTTGCTCAAAAAAAAATCATTGAGGAAAGAAATTTGTTTATAGCAATGAAGCTTACTGATGTTCTTAAAGTCCAAAGAATCTTTCCTGTGAGGCCTGCTTGCCATTTCAAACCTGGAAAAGGAGTAGATAATGGTAAATGGGTATGTGTGTGTGTTGAGGAGGCAAGAACAAAAGCAGGAGGGGAAAAGCATCAGGTAGAGAGACAGGGCACTTGTGCAGATAAAGCAGTTCTCTTAATTGTTGTCTTAAAATGATGGCTATGGTTGAGGTAGGAAATAAGGAACCCAGAGAACATACATGATATAATGTGGTATGCAGTAGTTGGGGTACATGATGCAAACCGCTACAACAACCACTAAATCTCAAAGAATGATTTCTTGCTTCTTCATGTGTCTTAGTCTGTTTTGTGCTGCTATAAGAGAACACCAAAGATTGAGTAATATATGACAAACAGAGTTTTACTGGCTTGCAGCCTAGGACTGGGAAGTCTAAGATCAAGCCACCAGTATCTTATGAGGGATTTCTTGCTGTGTCATCCCGTAGTGGAAAGCAGAAGGGCCAAAAGAGACCCATAATAAGAGTGAGAGCAAGAAAAAAGACAGAGCAGGAGTGAGCCAGCTCTGATAACTGGCATTAGTCCTCTTAAGAGGGCAGTGCCCTCTTAAGGCCCCACCTCCCAATACCATCACATTGGCAATTAAACTTCAGCATGAGTTTTGGAGGGAACAAACCTTCAAACCATTGCAGTCTGTCACAGACCAAGATAGTCATGGAAAAGAGGGCACTGTTTCATGAAGTCTTTCAGGAACCCAAGTGTCTCCTGTCTTGCAATGCCATCTTCACTATGTGGTCCCAGGGCTAATGGAAAGGGGGAAGAGAGATGGTAAAGGTTTTGCAGGAGGTGAGAGGATTCTGGCCCAACTGGAAGTAGTATACACAAATTTTGCTTGCATTTCTTTGAATAGAATTCAGACTCATGGCCCAAAATTAACTACAAAACAAACTGGGAAATGTAGTCTTTCTGTATGCCCAGAGGGAAAATAAATTGTTTTTTCAGTGAACTTATGGCATTGTCCCTGACACATGGTACTACTTTCATCAAGCTAAGACTGACAGGGATAAGAGTCCTGAATAACAACTGAGTGAGGTGCTGCCCTGGTTGGAACACTAGCTGCCTTGTTTTTAGCGTTACTTAGGTGAGTTTGAATATTTGTGTCTCTCTATGGCTTTAATGAAGAACCCTTTTAGGGTTTCAGATTTTCTGTGGAAGCTTAATTTGAAGTACATGCAATAGGTTTAATATTTCTTTCTGTTTTTTAACATATTCCATGAAATAAAGAAAAAGAAAAACCTGACTTATTTTAAGTCCTAACCCTCCACATGAGTGAGGGAGAAATGGAGGGTGGAATCCGAAGTGAGCTTACTCTGAAGAAGATGCTTTCTCCCAGCTCTGACTGTCAGAGTAGACTCAGCTCACTAAGTGTGCTAGGCAGGTGACCCATCCTTCCCAGCCCGCCCATGGTCCAAACAGACACCTTCCCAGTTAGAGGAGCCCTCTTTTTGGATTAAGGTTACACAGATGCTTACATTCCCAGCTAGAACTTCTAAAAAGCCAGCATGGCCTAGAAACTTGTCTTTCAATGTCAGGATTGCTGTAGGAATAACTACATGGCTATATTTTATAAAGGAAAAACAAATCGCCAGAAAGTTCTAATATTTTATATATAATATGCATGTTATATATATAGTAAAGCTATTTTATTTTTCCTTAGAAGTCCATTTTATTAAGTGTCTACAGACAAAATATTAAGAAAGAGACAAGCTCAAAATGTAAAACTCACAGTAAATAATCCAAGTACTGAATTTTCAGATCCTTAGATTGCACGGCCAGTTGTCTCTAAGTTTTAAATGGCAGTTGCCAAAGCATACCATCAAGGATGACTTTTAGCAAAAATAACAGCTGGCTTTGAAATGAATTTGAAAATGAAAATAATCTATAACAGGTACATATACATGAGGTGAAGTAATTCCTGGCATCCTTCAACTGATACACTATCTTCAAGTTTAGGGCAAAGCATTTAGTATTCAGGAAAATTACACATAAGATTATATTTTATGATTTTTTTCCCCGGGAGCATATGAACAAGCATTGCAAACATGCCATACACCTGTAAGACCAAGCATTATGGTAGGTAACTAGGGAATATCCACAGCACTAGAAAGAAATCTGCACAATGAATCAGGCAGAGAACAGCTGGTGAAGAAATCAGATGGAGAATGGGAGTAATCTGTGGAAGGTATTTGAGTTTGCTATAAACATTTTGCAAGCATTGGGTGAAGAAGCTAAGCCTCTGGGCCTCACAACTAAAGCCCAGGCTTGCTGCAGGCTAGAGAAACAGTTTTCAAAAAGTACCCAGCTCCAGACAAAGAACAACCATTTAAACAGTATGTGGAGAATGCTGTTAATTTTGAGTCTATGGCTGTTTTTGAATCACCCACAAGGCATCCCTCTTTGTAGGTACTGGCCCCAGGTTTCTAGAGAGTTTGATCTCTTGGGTGCCCTCTATTTCCACTGTTAGAAACAAGTGCATTGCTAGAGAAAGGACATTTCTTTTAAGTAAGTGCTGAGCAGGAAAGTCTGCCTATACCTTCAGGCACAAAATAAGAGCACTCTGGTGAGTAACTGAGAACTTGGCCAAGAAAAGAGATCTGTTTAAGATTTGGAAGACTGGGTGCAAATTTGCTTTCTTTCACCTCCAGTTCCACTCAATTTTTCTGTCTTTGTTTTCTTTTGGTGCTTCAATTTTTTTGTGTTATGCATAGTTAAAATCCTGACAAATTAAAAAGAATCCTCTGTCATACAAACAAAGGAAGAAGCTCAGTGTACTTAGGCCACAGCATAAAGGAGGGACGGGGAGGGAAAGAGAAGCATAGGAAAGAAAAACACAAAAACACAAATACTGGAGCAAACTCAGACCTCTGGGTCAAATGAAAACCCATGGTGCAAATGGTAAAGGATCAAAGGTGATAGGGTGTGTTGGGGGGAAAGTGCTGCCCCTGCTCTGATACATTCCACAGTGAAGAGAGTCCACTGGAATCAAGCACCTGCTGCTTTAAGAGCAGAGCCTCAGAGTAGGGGAGAGAAACCTTCTGTGGAGTAGGGATGAGAGAGGGAGCAAAGAGGCTGCTGGGGTCAGAAGCAAGGGACAAACAGAGCTGCTGCATTTAGAGGCTGAAGTGTCATTTCCCTGCTCACCAGCTTCAATCTGCTTCTGATTTGACTGTTCTCAAGTCAACTGAAATGTGAAAAGCTCTTAATTCCAGCAAAAGGTTAGACAAAGGGAGCTTGGCTCTGTTACTAACCACGAGGATCATTTCTCCTCCGGGGCGTGTCCAGGCCTGGCGCTTTGGGCCTGATCCTCTCCTTGTCTCTGTGGCCAGGATACTTGATCTGCAACTCTTTTGCCCATTCTCAAGGGAGTCTTTACCATCCAGCTCTCCTTTGGTCTTAAGCAAGGCTGGCAAAGGGAAAAAGCCACAAGAACTTAAACTTCACAAGAGCAACAACAACAAAACTCCCCCATACCATGGAAACCATCCAGCCACAGAGAGGCTGGCGTGTCTCTTGGTGGAGTAGCTTTGATACTGCCAGCACAGAAGTTGCCCTTCTGTCACAGATGGGTATCAGTGTCTTGAAAACCAATCCTGTCCTCTAGCCTAAGCTCTACAATGACACTGGTCAAGCTGCTACTTCAAAATCCATGCCTGGATTCTTATGTGGAATGTGCCCTCTGTCTACCTGCATTTCTTTAGAGCTTAAATCCAAACATTCCCTGTTCAGTGAAGGCTCTGAAATAAAAATAAAACAGGTAATTGGAACACGAGAGAATAGAACAGTAACGGTAACCAGCAAGTATAGCTCCTATGTTCAGTTTTACTTTGCTTGCAGAAGTGGCTATGCTAATCAGTTCATGAGTTAGGTGAGACTGCCCCCACATTAGAAAGTCTATCCCCAACCCATGGGAGGAATCCTGTCAGGGAAGGGGAGCAAGCAGTGGAACGAGTTGGGGGCTATAGGGCCACATGGTCTTTCTTGTCCTGAGGGGCTGTGAAGCTACCATTTAAAATTGTCACAACATTGAGTAATCCTCCCATTTCTCTCCAAAAGCTCTGCAGTTAAGAAATGAAAAACAGGTAGGGGTGGAAAAAAGGCATCTGGAGAGTTGGCATATCAGGATTTCCAAAGCACCTCGTCTTCACATTGCTCTCTCTGCAAAGATTTTGTTTCCTCCTCCTATTACTCTTATTTTCTAAACTGTGTCTGACCTGTGAGATAAAAACAATATGAAAAACCCGTTGCTAGAACACAATGTTGAATTTAAAAATGATACAAAAGAATACAAAAATTTACATTTTACATTAATTTCAAAAATATACAAAATTGTACTATGCACTATGCATCGTTACGGAAATACCATATCAGTAAGAGCTAGAAAATGTATAGGAAGGACTGACCTCAACATCATCATAATGGTAAAGACCAACTCCAGCAGCGCCATAGTTCCTGACCTTCACCGAGAACTTCCCATACACCAGGCATGGTTCCCACTGCTCACTAAAGCCTCCTGGAGAAGGAAGAAGTGGTTCAGATGGAGGGAACATGACTTTAGTTGTCTTTGAAATGAATATAGTGAGCTGGGAAATCAGCAGGATTTATACCCCAAGCACCGATCACGACCCTACTAATGAAAGCAAGATGCAGCAAAGACACCAGCCAAAAGCAGCAGATAGCAACAAAAGTGACCCTACTTGCCCTCACTGCTAATAAGCATAAAGACAGTCCCACCAGTGCCACGACAGTTGACAAATGCCATGGCAACAACTCAGAAGTTTCCTTATAGGGTTTCAGGAACTTCTCCGCCCCTTTTCTAGAAAATTCTGAATAACCTGCTCCTTAAATTGCATATAATGAAGAGTGTATATAAATATAGCTATCTAGCAATTCATAAGGATTGCTATTGCTGCTGCTTTGGGCAATTCTGCCTATGAGAGAGCCTTGCTCTGCGGAGCAGCCGCTCTGCCATACAGCATTGCTCTAATAAACTTGCCTTTTTTCATTGCCAGCTCATTCTTCATTTCTTTCCTGAGCAAAGTCAAGAACCCTCCTGGGCTGAGCCCCAATTTTGGGATTTGCCTGCCATCAATTGCAAAGTGGGAAAATGTTCACAAGTTAAAAGTTTGGGTGGAGTGTCAGTTATTTTATTTTCAGTATTCAGCATGTTTTGGAATATTTCATAATTTTTTAAATTAGGAAAAAAAAATCAATAACCAAAAAAAGAAACACCCCGAGTTTTTGTAAGAAAGGGCCCATTTTGTCTTGTCACTTTCCAGGCATGAAGTGGCATCTCCTTCCTCAGACCTCTAAAATGCTGTGCAGTGTCATGGTGGGTTCTCCTCCCTCTCCTCCATTCCTGCTCCCCAGATGACCTTGTCTGGCCTTCACACCATCACTCTGTGGAGGCCTCCCTAGTATCTCTCTCTAGGCCAGCACCCTTCCCTAGCTCCAAGGCCTGCTTCACATTTCCACAGAGACACCAACAACATGTAGCAAACTCAATTCATGTAGCATGGAGCAAACTCAATCCAAAATAGCATGCTGACTTTCCTTCAAAAACCATTCTCCCCACAGTATCCCCCACTGCAGTAACTAGCATCACCTTTAGAGTAAAAATGACAACAACTTGATTCTCGCTGTGCTTCCTTCTTTCTCCCACATTTTACTACCATGCCATCAGCACATCTAATTGGCTCTACTTTACTACACACCCACTGAGTCAGAACACATCTGTGTCCCCAACCGCCACTGTCCCAGACCCAGAGCCTCATCTCAGGTCGGCCCTGCTGACCACAGTCACCTCCCAGTGCTTGCCTGCCTCCACCCTTGGGCCCCTAGTTTCTTCTCCATGTGGTTTTTCACGATGTTAATTCCTTCACTCAAGACCTTCCAAGGGCTTGAGTACCTAGAAGTTGAGACAAAGTCCTTCCAGCAGTGTGCAGGTATATCAACAGGCCATTGTTCCTGTCCCTCCCCCCGCCCCTGCCCCATGCCCATACTTTTTGCTCCCTGCACTAGTCACGAAGACCCCCTGAGGACCTCCCTGCAGTTTCTCAATCAGGCCCTAGCAGGCCCTGACAGCCTGGCCTTTACCCTGATTATTCCTCTTTTTGGATGCCTCTTTCTGGATATATCTATGGCTCACTCCCACTCCTCGTTCAGGTCTCGCTCAAATCTCATCTAGTCCGAGAAACTTCCCTGACCACTCCATCTAACAGAACAGGCCTGCCTTTATTATTTTCTGTTGGCTGGATTCATGTTTCTAAGATGGTGCCAGGCCTATAGTAGGCGCTCAACACACATTTGTCAAAACAGTGAATGATAATTATTGACCAGCTAGTTGTGGGCATTCACACGTGTTAATTCATTGCCGCCAGCAAAAGCCCTCAGAGGACAGGACAGAAGGCAGTAACTCAGAGAGTGTGCCCAGCCTCTCCATGGGGCTGATTCTGAGAGTGGAATTCAAATCCACTTGTTTTCACTCTAATCTTACCCCTGTACTACACTGCACCTCCCAAAGGAGGAGCGTAAGAAAAAGCAACATTCAACTACCTGGTAAATGCCGCCGAAGATTATAATAGTCACATTTACACAATTACTCTGATCTTCACACACACCCCAAGAAGTAATGTTGTCTCAACATTAGAGATGAGAAAGCTGAGCCTTCTAAGAGGTTAAGTATTTAGCTTAAGATCATCATTTTTAATAAGAAACAGAATGTACCCCAGGCCTGCCTCATGCCACGGCCTGTGCTTTCTTAATGACATTCATCCATCATGCCTAAAAGTTAGATTTTAGATTCCAGTAAAAAGCCTGTGTCCTATCAACAGTGTAGGCTCACCCAATGTTTTCTGTCTGGTGATGATGGAACTCTGTCTTCTTCCCTCTCCTGCCCCCCTCCCTCTACTGCTGGGACCGTTCCCCAGCACTTTCAACTTCTCATTGCTTACGCCTGCCGTAGCCTCAGAGGAGCAATAGCCTTCTTGGGCCACCCAGAAGTTGGACGTAAGAAAACAGGTTAGGTTGGAGAGAGTGAGAGGGAGAACAGCCAGTGCTGGAAGACAGACAGTGCCCAACTTTCAAATGGGTTTGTTTGCTAGAATTTCTTTGGCCGGCTGTCCTGTGAAACTTGAAACACATTTCTCCATAGAAACAATATTATCAATGATGGATAGGGTCTTGCGGTCATCCCTGAAGCCCTATATAATGCAGATGTTTAACCAAGATATTACTAAAAACTCCCAGAATTATTGAATCTCATAAGCAAGTCAGCATCAGTCCCATGGATTCTGTGGGAAAATACAACCTTGAGTTCCAACTGTGGACACTAGAACACTTCTGTTTACAGCTCTAGCTCCTATCTCTGTATGATACTCTTCTTACTATTGACCCCCACCCCAGCCTGAATTCAGTAGGGCTGGCTATAGCTAGCCTGTAGGGTGATGAAGGTTACCCGCGATGTTAAGGAGGAAGTGAGTACATGCTCTCTCTTATTCCCTCTTCTTGGATGCCTCTTTCTGGATATTTCTGTGGCTCACTCCCACTCCTCATTCAGATCTCTGCTCAAATCTGGTCTATTCAGAGAAACTTCCCTGGCCACTCCATCTAACAGAACAGGCCAGCCTTGATTATTTCCCCTTGGAAGGAGAGCCTAGAGGGGGCTCCAAGAACTCCCAGAGGAGTCGTCGTCTGGTGGGACGATAGCCTGTGTTTAGATCATATATATATAATAGTGACTCCAGTTTCAGGGCAGTAGCACATGTTGGGTGGTCTTGGGTGTTGTGATACAGTGACCTAGTGTGCAGGGGAATGAAAGAACGTGAGCAGCAGGGACCCTGTCTCCATTCACAGGAGGCCGTGCATGCAGATGTGTGGCTGTCCCTGTGTGCATCCAGATATCTATGGAGAGCACTCATGAGACAGGTGGTGACGCAGACTTCTGCAAAGTAACCCACAGTGTGAATCCAACAGCTCTGGTTCTTGCCCCGCTTCCTCCCTTGGGGGATTCTAGGCAACATGAAACCTCTCAAGGCCTTATTTTCCTTTAATGTTAAGTGGGAAAAATAATTATCATTCATTCCACAGGGTCATTGTGAGTATCATCTACTATGATATGGTTATGAAAACACAGTGTCCCCTTTAATGCTATGGTAGTGTTAATACTATACCTAGAATTACATAATAGAATATATATTCTCCAAAACTATATTTTTTAGTGTTCTGCACCAAACAGCCAAGAGAAGGATAGCTGTAACAGTCCATACATCCACTCTGGCTTTTTTGTTTGATTATTTTTAGTTTTTATTTTATTTTTTGGAGGT
Source organism: Callithrix jacchus (assembly GCF_049354715.1). NCBI lineage: Eukaryota > Metazoa > Chordata > Mammalia > Primates > Cebidae > Callithrix > Callithrix jacchus. The sequence continues at coordinate 9,110,602 of NC_133512.1, forward strand.
GAGCACTCCTAGCAACAGAGAATTAGCTAAAAAGGAAGATTTCAGCCCCAACATACCCTTTGCTTCAGGCACTCTTTGTTTCTGCCTCTCATACTTCTAGTCTGCTTGCTGCCATCCCCTCAGACCACAGCCCTCTGCTCGGGCCATCATCCCGTGGCAGGGCTACATGTTCTACCTCTAGATTTTTTTTTTTTTTTGCAGCAGTCCATTTTTTCTTGGTTGTCTCCCTGGAAAGGAATTTAATCAATAATATTTTTAAACGTTGTGATAATAATCAAATAGATCCCATTGTAGTTGAAGATTACTGGAAGGAAAAAAAAGAATCTTGATCCAAACTCCACAAGTAGGAATGTTGATCTGAGATGGGTTGTTTTCCAAGACCAGTCTTAACATAACAAGAAATATTAACAACCTAAGGAAGTTCCCCTGTTTGGAAAGCTTTTTTTTTTTTTTTCTACCTGCTAAATTATTTCTCCCATTTGTGACGGTAAGTTCTCTTCATGGAAAGTAAACATTGACTTGACTGACTCCTATTAAATGACTCTGTTTTCTATAGGAGAAACCAGCCTATTTAGTGCCTTGCCCTTTCAACATGTGTTCACACTTATTAGTTAATTTGCCAGATTCCCTGTTTTAAAGTCCTAGACTGCACTGTGTCTTTTGAAAGTTGAAATCACGTACACAAACTATTTTCAAGTTAGGTGAGATATTAAATATAATTAGTCCTTCAATATTTCTCTAGAACGGTTCCTTTCAGGGTCTTGGCACATGCTACATCATTAATGCATAGCCACCTGCCTTGGGATCAGGTGCAGCAAATTTTCCTCTGTTTCTAGACTGAATGAGTCAGTGAGAGATTTGGTTCTAAAACATCCCAGCTGGACAGTGGTGAAGGCAGCATTTAGAACAGAGAGTTCTCCTCTCCCACAGCCAGTTCAAAGAGTTTTGTACCAGAGGTACATTTGGTGACAGACTGTGGTAAATACCAAACTCATTAGGATTCAGTTAGGTAGTACCCTACCCTTTGTTATTGTTTGAAAATCAATAGAACCATCAGAAATTGTTTTCAGCATTGTTTTAACATGAAATGCTAGAGTTGCCCACTGTGGGGTGCCAATACTTCAAGTGCATCATCCCTTCTCCATCCAGGGTTGGTACGTTCTCTTCTGTGCTGTAAAAGCCTCCATAATCATCAAAACAAAAAAAATCTCAGTGTCTGCTTTTTTAACTTTCTGGGAAAGGTGAAGCGTATTGCAGGAGATTCAATAAAAGCTGGGTTACCAGGTGTGTCTTTGTGGGTAAAATAGAGAAGCATGGCCTGCGCAGTTAAATAGTTGAACTGACTTCTGAATGGTTGGATCCAAACTGTGATAATTCTTACACTGGGGGTTGGGTGGTGGTTAGTTTCCCAAAGACATATGCTTGGTCCCCATTATTAACATTTTTTAGCAGTTACATAGAAAAAGATGTTGGAGGCCACATTTTTGCATCTGATATAAAATCATTTTATAATGATTTTCCACCAGAGGTATTCAAAAGTGGGCTGGTTAGAAATAGGATACATGTTTCAATTTGATTGAGCAATGGGTCACATTAACTAGATTGCAGGGTTTTATTTGACTAAAAGCTAATTGCAAATAAACTTATTGGTGAGGTTATTAAAGACACCTTGTGATTTTAGTCTATAAAAGGAGATGCATAATATCTATAATAAGGAAAAAGATAAACCTTCTATACTCTGAGCAAGTAGAATATTACCCTTAATTTTGGCATAAGTTATTTGACTAGATATAGATAAATTGGAATCCAGATTGGAATTCAGCAGTAAGCAGCCAGAACAATGAAAGACTTAAAGCTATAGAACAGTTTCAAAGAAAATAAATGTTTCTTTTAACTTACCTGAAAAAGAATGAAGGAAATAAAAATTATCTCCCATGGGTGTTCAGACATCGATAACCAGACAGATTCAAGCATGTGACAGGGTTTTGACAGGATAGTTTTCAGGTTCTTCCCCACCCTGCTCTCCTAGGAGGCCATGAATATGAATCCATCGATGTGTCATTTGTAAAATGGGATCATTTTTAAATTAAAAAGAAAGTTTCGGGACTTTTTAAATTGCATTTTAGGTTTTGGGGTACATGTGAAGAACATGCAAGATAGTTGCATAGGTACACACGTGGCAGTGTGATTTGCTGCCTTCCTCCCCTTCACCTATAGCTGGCATTTCTCCCCATGCTATCTCTCCCCAACTCCCCACCCCCCACTGTCCCTCCCCTATTCCCCCCAACAGACCCCAGTGTGTAGTGCTCCCCTCCCTGTGTCCATGTGTTCTCATTGTTCAACACCCGCCTATGAGTGAGAACATTGGGGTATTTCATTTTCTGTTCTTGTGTCAGTTTGCTGAGAATGATGTTCTCCAGGTTCATCCATGTCCCTACAAAGGACACGAACCCATCGTTTTTGATTGCTGCATAATATTCCATGGTGTATATGTGCCACATTTTCCCTGTCCAGTCTATCATCGATGGGCATTTGGGTTGATTCCAGGTCTTTGCTATTGTAAACAGTGCTGCAATGAACAGAGGGCTGATATCCAGAATTTACAAAGAACTCAAACAGATTTACAAGAAAATAACAAGCCCATTCAAAAGTGGGCAAAGGATATGAACAGACACTTTACAAAAGAAGATGTACATGGGGCCAACAAACATATGAAAAAATGCTCATCATCACTGGTCATTAGAGAAATGCAAATCAAAACTACATTGAGGTACCATCTCATGCTAATTAGAATGGCGATCATTAAAAAATCTGGAGACAACAGATGCTGGAGAGGATGTGGTGAAATAGGAACACTTTTACACTGCTGGTGGGAGTGTAAATTAGTTCAACCATTGTGGAAGACAATTCCACAATGTGTGGAATTCCACAGTGTGGCGATTCCTTAAGGACCTAGAAAGAGAAATTCCATTTGACCCAGCAATCCCTTTACTGGGTATATATCCGAAGGATTATAAATCATTCTACTGTAAGTTTTGGGACTTTTTTGTATTTTCATTAATTATCTAGATTGGAGCTGTCCAGTGCTTTATTGAGATGATAGAAATGTCTTTCTTTACTGTCCAACATGATAGCCACTAGCCACATGTGGCTGTCAAGCCTTGGAAATGTGCTAGTCAAACTGAGGAACTGAATTTTAGTTTTATTCAAGTTTAAATCAAACATTTACATGGGGCTGGTGGGTCTGGCCCAGAACAGTGCTGCTCAAGATACTGCCTTCCTCTTCCAGTTCACTTTGCTGACAACTTGGATTTTTTTTTTGGGGGGGGGGTTCTTTGAGATTCACCTGAAAACTTAAAAGCATAAGAACAGCAGAATTAAAATCTAATTTCCAAATAACTAGATGTGGACTGTTTTTTATTTGTTTTAGATTCCTTCTAGGTATATCCTAAATTCTATGCACAAATTCTTCAAATTTCTTCTTACAAATAATGTCTGCTATAAGCACTTTCCCCTGTTGCTTACATGTTGAAATATTGACTACAGAAATTAAGTTCTGCTAGTCCTCTCCTTCTGGCAATACCTACATTCCATTCTATTGCCAAATCTCCAGAAACTGTGTTTTCTGTGAAGGACCTATATAAAACTTGATTTGTATGATACGATAGGCCATCTCCCAAGGCTTACAAACAACTTGGAAGATCATATTTGATGGCTTTATCGTATATTCTTATTTGATTTCATAACTTTTAAAAATGTAAACACATTTTGGGATTGGAAGTCAAATTTAGTCTTGGTTTAATGTTAAGCTTCATGAACCCATTACTAAGTTCTCTGGTTCAGGTAATTCATTCACTTTTCTCTCCTGCAATTGCCAGACCCATCCAATTGGTTAGGAAAATATTCCATACTTTCCATTTGGAAGAAATCAATAGTGTATTTTCTACTTTCTTTTCTTTTCTTTTTTTTTTTTTTTTTTTTGTGAGACGGGGTCTCACTGTGTCACCCAGGCTGGAGTGCAGTGGTGTGATCATGGCTCACTGCAGCCTTGATTTCCCAAGCTCAAGCAGTCCTCTCATCTCAGCCTCCCAAGTAGCTGGGACTACAGGCGTATGTCATTGTGCCTACTAATTTTTAAATTTTTTTTTAGTAGAGATGAGGTCTCCCTGGGTTGTCCAGTCTGCTCTCAAACTCCTGAGCTTAAGCAATCCTCTCAACTCAGCCTCCCAAGGCTCTGGGATTACAGATGTGAGCCACTGTGCTCAGCCATATTTTTCATTTTCTTGAAATGGGATGTTAGATACAAAATGATTTTTAATACAAAATGAAAAGCATTAATCAGATGTAAGCCTTTTGTTTTTGTTGTCTTTTCATAGCTTTTAAAACCTTTTAATTTTGAGATAATTGTAGATTTACATGAAGTTTTAAGAAATTATCTGTTCACTTGCTTTGCTTCAATGGTAATACCTTGCATAACTATAGTACAATATCAAATAGGAAATTGATATTGATACAAGGATCCCTCATACTGCCTTTTTAGAGGGACCACCACCTCCTGCTCTCCTTCCCTGTGTAATTCCTGTGAACCACTAATTGTTCTTCATCTCTATAATTTTGTTATTTCAAGAATGTTATATAAATGAATTCATACTGTATATAACTTTTTAATTTTGGCTTTTTTCACTTAGCATAATTGCCTTGAGATTCATCCAAGTTGTTGCTTGTGTCAATAGTTCATTCCTTTCATTGCTGGATAGTATTCTGTGGTATAAAATACAACACTTTTGTTTAACTGTTCACCTACTGAATTTGTTTCCAGATTTTGCTAGTACATATAAATCTGCTGTGAACATTCATGAGCAGATTTCTGAGTATATACAAGTTTTTATTTCTCTGGGATAAACACTTAGGCATACAATTGCTGTATCATAAAGGAACATCATACTCTTTTCCAGAGTGACTGGAAAATTTTATATCCCCAACAGCAATGTATGAGTGATCCAATTTCTCTGTATCATCATCAGCATTTGGTGCTACCACTACTTCTTATTTCAGTCATTCTATAGGTTGTGATTTTTATTATAATTTCTGAATGGCTAATATTGAACGTCTTTACATACGTTCATAATATCCACCTCCATATTATCTCAGTGAAATGTCTGTTAATGTCTTTTGCTCGTTTTCTACGTATTTGCTCATTAATCCACGTATTACATACGTTCATATTAGCCACCTCCATATTATCTCAGTGAAATGTCTGTTCATGTCTTTTGCTCATTTTCTAACTGGATTTTAAAATTTTTTACTTGAGTCTTGAGATTTTTTTTAATATATGAACTCTAGGTACTAGTTATTTGTTAGCTATGTGATCTGCAAATATTTTCTTCAGATTTGTAGCTTGTCTCTTTATCTTCTTAATCTGTTCTTTCACAGAACAAATGTTTTCCATTTTGTTGAGGTCCAGTTTATCAATTTTTATTTTGATTTTTCTTTTGGTATCAAGTCTAAGAATTCATCACCTAGTCTTAGATAAAGACTTTTCTCTTATGTTTTTATTCTAAGTGTTTTACACTTTTGAATTTTACTTCTTTTGTTGTTGTTGTTGTTGTTGTTTTGTTTGGATTGTTGTTGTTTTTTTTTTTTGAGACAGTTTTGCTCTTTCACGCAGGCTGGAGTGCAATGGTGCAATCTTGGCTCACTGCAACCTCAGCCTCCTGGGTTCAAGTGATTCTCATGCCTTAGCCTTCCAAGTAGCTGAAATTATAGGCACCCACTACCATGCCTGGCTAATTTTTTGTACTTTTAGTATAGATGGGGTTTCACCATGTTGGCCAGGCTAGTCTCGAACTCCTGACCTCAGGAGATCCATCCACCTTGGCCTCCCAAAATGCTGGGATTACAGGCCTGAGCCACCATGCCCAGTCTATTTTGAGTTAATTTTTATGGGGTATGAAAGTTAGGTTGAGGTCAGGTTGCCTAGGGATGGTCAGTTGCTCTAACACTATTTGCTGAAAAAGCTATCTTTCCTCTATTTAATCGCTTTTGCACCTCTGCTAAACATCAACTGGGTTTGTTTGTGTGAGTCTATTTCTGGATTCTGTATTTCTGTTCCATTGACTGATCTTTCTCTCCCTCCACTGGTACCACGTGGTCTTGATTATTGTAACTGTATAATGATAGTTAAAATAGAGTAAATCTTCTTACTTTATCCTTTTTAAAAAAATTATTTTAGCTATTACAGATCCTGTGTCTTTTCAGATAAAATTTAGAATAGGCTTATCTGTGCTTATAGGAGAAAATAACAATTCTTTCAGGGATTTTGACAGAAATTGCATCCAGCATGTGTATCAATTTAAGGAGAATTGACATCTTTAATATGTTGAGTTTTCCAATTTATGAACACAGTATGTCTCTCCATTTACTTAGGTCTTCTGTTATTTCTTTCATCAGTGTTTTGTAATGTTGAGCATACTTATCCAGTAAAAGCTTTGTTAATTTTATACTATTTCATTTGGAGTAATTGGAAATAGTATTGTTTTTAATTTGTTTCCACATTTTCCTTATTACTACACAGAAATATGATTGCTTTGTGTGTCTCTATGTTGTATCCTAAGGTCTTCGTTACTTCTAGGTTTTTTTTTGTTTGTTTGTTTTATAGATTACCTGAGATTTCCTACATAGATAACCATGTCATCTGCAAATAGAGACAGTTTTATTTCTTTCTTTCCAACCTATATTTTTTTATTGCCTTATTACATGGGCTAGAACTTACAGTACTTTGTTGAATAACAGCCATGAAAGGGGACATACTTGTCTTGTTTCTAATCTTCAAGGAGAGTATATAGCTTTTATCATTAAGTATGATGATAGCTACTGGGTTTTATAAATACTTTTTAGTTTTTTATGAAGTTGAAGAAGTGCCCTCTATTATTCCTTTGGTAAGAGTTTTTTTTCACAAGTAAGTGTATTCTAATACCTTTTCTGCATCAACTGATATGATCATATGATTTTTCTCCTTTAGCCTGTTCATGTGGTGAATTGCACTGACTGATTTTCAAATATTAAACCAACTTGGCATTACTGGAATAAATTCTACTTGGTGGTGGTGAATATTTCTTTTCCATACATTACTGGATTTCATTTGCCATCTTGAGATTTTTAGACATAAGTTTATGAGATACATTGATCCCTAGTTTTCCTTTGATATACTCACTGTCTAGTTTTGAGACTGTATTTTTATTTTTTAGAGACAGGGTCTTGTTCTGTTGCCCAGGCTGGAGTGCAGTAGCATGATCGCAGCTCACTGCAGCTTCAAACTCCTGGTTCAAGCAATCTTCGCACCTCAGCCTCCCAAGTAGCTGACACCGTAACCATGTACCACCGTGCCCAGCTAATTTTTATTGGTTTTGAGATCATAAAATGAGTTGGGAAGTATTCTCTCCTCTTCTAAATTCTGGAAGTGATTGTATAATTTTATTTTAATGTTTGGTAGAATTTTACAGTGAAACCATAGAAGCCTAGAAATTTCTTTTTTAGAAAAGTTTAAATTATGAATTCACTATCATTCATGATTATAGGATTGTTCAACCTATCTTTTTTTTTTTTAGTTTGGTTAATGGTTACTAAGTAAAAGGTTCATTTTCTAAGTTAAATTTTTGAAAGTAAACTTAATGACTATAGGATGTGGAGTGATGTCCCTTGTTTCATTCTTCATATTTGTAATTTGTGTTTTCTCTATTTTTATTTTGTCAGGCTTAGCAGGGGTTTATCAATATTATTAACTTTTTTGAAGAAGAAGACCAGCTTTTTTTTTTCATTGATTCTATTCTCCTATTTTCAATTTATTGATGTCCGATCACACATTTATCAGTACCTTCCTTTTACTTCCTTGGGTTTATTTTTTGCTTTTTCCCCCCTAGTTTCTTGAGGTAGAAACTTAGATGATTGATTTGAGACTTTTCATCTTCTCTGATGTAAGCATTTGGTGCTATAAATTTTTCTTACAGCACTGCTTTAACTGTGTCCTACAAATTTTGACATGTTATATTTTCATTTAGTGGATTTAATTTTTTCTTTCTTTTTTTTTTTTTTTTGAGCCTTCCTCTGACCTATGCATCATTTAGAAGTGTGTTGTTTAATTTCCAAGTGTTTGGAGTTAATCCTATTGTCTCGTTGTTATTGACTTCTTGTCTGAGAACATATTCTATGATTTTGTGGTGTTCACCCTGCAGGACTGACCTCCACCCAAAGCTTCATTTGCATGTTGAAACTTAGGATGCAAATTTCCTGTATACCAGAATTTTCTGTAGCACACTTAGTGGCCATTACTGCACATTCACTGTCACGCTACAGGGCTGGGCAATCAGACTTACTGCAGAATAGTCACTTTGGTTTCATAGGAAACAAAATTGTGGTTATCTTTAAAACATACGCATGTATTTTTTTTTTATGTTACAGCAACTATTTTTAGAGACTTCCAACTACCTAATCCTTTTATGGTAAATAAAAATAGTCACTTTTCTCATATAAACTATTTTGTAATTTTAAGGTACACAAACTTTTAAATAAGTCTAATCCAAAGAGGACTCTTAAATTTATAACTCATCATTGTTATAATACGTAGACTTTTTTTTCTCTTTTGTGGGATTTAAAATGTAATGTGGGAACAATGTGGGTATTTCCTTTTTACTTATTTATTTTTCCTAATAAACAAAATATAATTTTGTTGACACAGACAACTAAATGTATTAACACAGATGACAAATTATTCCCATATTCATTCCTCAAGAACTTTTTTATAGACAATAATCTACAAATCATTATCTGAGACTAAGTCTTCCTGTTTTACAGACCTTTAGACTTAGAGACCTAAGAGTATTTACATTTTAAATTTGGTTCTCATTAATTTTGAATATATGATCACCGATTATAGATGGGACAACCAAATTGAGGTTTATCTTTGTGCTATCTTGTTAAAGAAATTCCTAAACAAATTGTTGGTTTAATGTTGATTACACAGGAAATGTTTCCATTACTCCTGAAAATAAGCCTGCTCAAGCAAAGAGCAAGTACCCGGCCGGGCATGGTGGCTCACGCCTGTAATCCCAGCACTTTGGGAGGCCGAGACGGGTGGATCAGGAGGTCAAGAGATCGAGACCATCCTGGTCAACATGGTGAAACCCTGTCTCTACTAAAAATACAAAAAAAAAAAAAAAAAAAAGAGCAAGTACCCATTGTGGGCAAAGAATTGATTTACTAGTTATAATCCACTTGTGTATTTTAGTAAAGTAAGTTTTCTTGTGGGTTTGTAAGATACCTTGGCCTAGTTTTATATATAAGAAATGATATGTTTCATATTTTTCATTGCCTATGCTGGATAGTGACTCAGCAAAATTAGTGAAGTTTCAATGTGGAAAGAAATGTCTTCCCATTCAGCATGGGCTAAGGATATCCTAAAACATTTCATAGACAATGGCCATCTCTACCCTTAGTGGGAGAGGAGAGCCAATTTTGTTTCTTGGAAACTGTGCAGAGGGCCCTGTGGGGAGAGAGAATAATACTTGTGTATTTAATTAGTACATAATTGACCATTAGTACATAATTAGTATAAATGACCATACTCAGATACACAATGAAACTATCAAAATAAAAACATTTCAGATTTTCAGTACTAATTAGCCCTTTTCACATTGTGTGTTAAATGCTTTTAAATAATTCAAAAGATACTGGGAAAGAATAATCACAGACATAACATTAGCAGAGTTGGCAGGGCATTTTGTAAGTATCAATCTAAATAGCTAATAAGGATTATGTGGAGAAAAGAAAGAAACAATAAATAGGAAAATGTTTGTGTACCACAACAGACACATATCATCCTTATTATTATATGAAATTTGAGACACCCACTATCAAAGAGAAACATGGGAAACAAAATAAGGTTATTGTCCAATTGTAAAAATTACGGCCTCATATAAATAAGAAACAAGACTTAAGTTTTCCAAGTAGAAAAACAAAGTCATTAAAAAAAATGAATAACAACTTATGTTCTTCCAAGAAGAAATAATAAACATTTTTTAAAAGTCTGGCAGTGTTTTCCTGACTCACTTTACATGATTCATGGAGTCTTACCTATTATTGTCATAGTAAAAACTTAACATCTAAACAAATTAAATTAAGGTAAAATTTGGTATCATCAGATGATAAAACCTTTAAGTGAAAAGTAAAATTACCTTTTACGTCCTTGTTTATTTATGAAAATATAGGGACTCTTCCCCTTTATTCATTTGTTCATTGAACAAATATTTATTGAGCATGTTAATTTACTAGACTCTGGACATACAATGCAAAGAAAACAGGTAAGATTCCTGCCCTCACATGTGAAGAAAATAGGTAAGATTCCTGCCCTCACATGTGAAGAAAACAGGTAAGATTCCTGCCCTCACGGAGCTTAAAATTTTTCTTGAACACCTGTTTTTATCCAACTAACAAAGTGGATATCTATACTCGAAGATTTCACACAGCTGTTAGAATGTTTCATTTTTGGAATATCACAGGGCCTTTTACAGGTAGCATACATGCAAGTTGCACAATTCTGTAAGTCAGGTGCAGTGAGAACAGACAAACTGCGTTTAAAAAACTTTCTTGTCTATGTGGGACTATTTTGGCTCATGGTCAGAGAAAGTGCCTGACCTTATTTTTAGATCTGTTTGACAGAATTTGTTTTTTGAGGTTGTGAGCACTTTGAGTTTCCTCGTGTTAGAAACCAGAGGACTGAATTCAAAGCTTAGTTGAACTCAGTCAGTCCCTCATTCATTCTCTCTTGAGGAAATACAAAGATCTCTACCATTATAAAACTTACATTCTGGCAGAGAAAGATAAAGAATGGTACATGAAAAGTATCCTGGAAGCAAGGAAGTAGAGTGCCCTAAGGGGCGATGGGAAGTGGCAGTCAGAGTGGCAGGATGGAATGGCAAAAGTAGAAGTGAGTCAGCATAGGCCCCACTGAGCAGAAACGTGAAGGACTTGAGGGAATCATGTGAGTACAATTTAGGAGGAAGAATGTTGCCGGCAGAGAAGAGCGACTGGAGCAAAAGTCCCAAGGAGGAGCACGCCCGGTGAACAGCAAGGGGGCCCAGTGGCTGGGCAGACTGAGCCAGAGGGAGCACCACAGAGAGGAAGACAGGCGGTGGCTTGGTGGGAAAGGGAGTGGCTTATGTAGAACCCCGTAACTTATTGTCAAGAACAAGGGAAAGCTTCACAGTGTTTTGAGCAGAGGAATGCCACAACTGGACTTGTTTTTAAAGGGTTACTCCAGCGGCTTTGCTGAGAATACACTGAAGGAAAGCCTGCAGGCAGGGAGTGCTGGTAGTGGTATTTCTCTTGACCCCTTCCTAATACTTGTGAAGTGGTGGCTTATTTATTCAGCCGGCAGCTCTGAACCCATCACGGGAAGGGGAGTATGCAGGTGAGTGGGTGCAGGAGCCAGGAGAAACGAACACTGAAACTAGCTGGTCACTCCTCTCTGGTGGGAGCAGACTCTGCACAGGACCCACAGCCGCATCCAAGCGTGTTAAAATGCTCTTTTAGTGCTCCTGTCTGGGAAGGTGTGTCTGCTATTCCCAGAGTCCCATAAGGTGAGTGTTATAATCAGTGCTCTTTTAGCATTTTCCATATGCAGATGGCTAAGTGTTAACCAGCTCAGTAGAGGGTCAGGGTGGCAGTGTGTTACCCCTGCCCTTTTGGTACCCAAGTTCTTGTCCAGCATCCAAGAAGAATCGGGCCCACTCAAATGAATTGAAGGCTAGTGTATGCAGAGAATTTTGTTGAGAGGTAGAAGTGGCTCTCAGTGGGAAGGGGACCTGGAAAAGGGATAGAGCAGAAAGAGAATTTTCTCCTGAACAGCTGACTTCTTCTTGGAAATCCCACAATCAAGCCACCCCCTGAAGTCAAGCTGCTTTTCCCTGTCATCTGGCTGCTGCTTCTTTTCTCCTTGTCTCTCCTACTCCACTTTGCTCTCCTGCCACTGGAGCTTGGGGTTTTTATGGGTACAGGGTGGGCCAGGGTGGTTTTGGAAAGGCAACATTCAGGTGGGAAAACAGGGATATTAAAGTTCTCATTTTGGGCCACAGGTCCAGGCTTGAGGGTGGGGCCTTCACCAGAGACTGCCCTCTCCTACCCAGTATTTCCCTGCCTCCTGTCTGTACCAGTAGGATACTCTCACAGATATCCCAGGAGAAAAGGGTGGCTACCATTAGGCTGGCTGTAAAAACTGATTGGATTTTGTATGTGTTTAGAAGATGGAATCAATAGAATTTGCTGACGGATTGGTTATGGCATGTAAGAGAAAGAGAAGAGTCAAGATGACTTTGCTTAGAAACATAGTACAAAATATACCAACCTGTAGGCCCTGACCTCCCTTTAGTTCTGTATTTCAGATATTTCTAGTGGCTTTGTTTTCTAATTTAGGAATCTAGTGGTTTTGGGTTTTGGGTTTTTTGTTTTTTTGTCTAACACTTTCAGCAGTTATTGATGGAATACTCATCATATGGTACATGCTGTGGAGGATACACAATGAACAAAGCATTAATTTTGTTGTCAGCAAAGATCACAAGAGATAATGCAATTAGAAAGTGAGCTACAACATTGTGGAGAAGAAGATCAAATGTTATAGGTAGACAAAAAAGAGAGGCGTTTCTTTGGACTATGGGAAAGGGGGAAGGCCCAACATCAAGTTAGCCTAAAGAGAGCTTTGAGAATATGTAGACTTGAGGATTGCTAAGCTGAGATGCATTCCATTTTGGCACATAGACCCACACAGCATCAGGTCCACAGGAGAGTAAGTGCAGTTTGGCTGGAGAAAACAGCGGGGGAAAAGGATTGAACAAGTTGACCTCATATTGCACAGTGCTTTGAACCAAGGGGATGGCAGAAAAGATCAGAAATGTGGGTGTGTATGAAAGACATTTTCAGCGATAGGACTGTGGGCTAGCAAGGTGTAAGTAAGGCTAGAGATTCTAATACTGTTATTAAGAGGACCGAGGATAGTCATGCCAAAACTCAAATAGAGGCGTAGAAAGGACTTTCTCCTAAAACCTTTCCATCTGCACTGCACAGGCAAGGTGAAAGGGAAAAACTAAGATCAGTTCTTTGACAAATAATTAATACATTCCCATTTTCTTAGCAGCAGGTTTGGGGGCCTAATTGCTTTGATTCTATCTTTGCTTGGAATATGACTGTGATTTGTGTGATCTTAGACTCTTGAGAAAGAATAGAAGATGGTTGATAGAAGACTGATTCTTTTACTATAGTGACTAAGAAGTTTATAAATTAAATTACAAAAGACTAGTATCATCAGGTTTACAGAAAAACTTTTCAAAGCTCATTTGAGGTAAGAGCCACAAATAACCACCTACTCCAGCTCTGTTTAGTTCCTCCCTTTAAAATGGAATCAAAATGTGATTTGGCTTCTCTGACTGGAAACTTCCGGTATTTTCCTTAATGGAGCACAGAGGCAGAGGAGGTGAGGAGAAGGTCACTACTTTGAAGGGCTATGAAGCTTAAAATGTTCTGGCTACAGACTTCAGCTGAACAGTTTTTGTTTTCCATGGTGAAATCTAATCAAACAAAGTCTTGGGAATGCGCCCAAAGAGCTTGTATTGAATATTTGAATTCTAGAAGCAAAGAAATGGAAGAATTGATTATTTTGGCAAAGAGCACATGGTCAGCAAGGTGTTTCTTCATTCTTTCGAGTGTTCACGAGTGTCTAAAATAATGAGAAGCCAACACTAGTGTTGGAAAAAACGCTCAGGAGAGAGCTTCTTTCAGTCCCACATTTTTCCGAGACCTCAGCGGAAGGCTTGGGTAGCACACTTTGAGGGGAGACAGCATGTTTACTAATGAATATGAATAGTATTTCCTTATGGGCCATATATTTTTCCAGTAGGAAATGGATAATCTACTATGACATTTCAGTGGGTTGGAACAAGATAGATAAATCAAATACAAGTTGCCCTGTTTCTTTTTCAAATGAAAGATAAATGCCTTAATGGATTAGCAATCATGAAATATATAAGTATTTATAATACAGTACTGCTTTATAACACCATCTGCTAAAGAATGGTATTTATCCAGCCACTGATATGAGAGCAGATGTTCTTCCACATTATGCAGGGAGGAAGTACATCTCAGTGTTAACGAGCACGCACTTTGTATTTAACCAGCCTAAGTTCTAATGAAAGTCTTCAGTTGACAAGCTGTGTAATTTTAATACAGTTACTTAACCCCACTTTCTTCATTGGGAAAATGGTACCATAATGATCTTACCTTTTAAATTCATTTAGTCCATCAAAGAAGGTAATATATAGAAGGCATTCCATCAAGTGCTCAATACATGTAAGTACTCAATAAATAATAGCTAGCATCACCATTCCACTGGCCAAAATTGGCTACACACAAAATGAGCTGTTTCAAAGTATTTGGAATGTCTGGAGTGAATGCATTTTAAGGGAGTGCTGGGGAACTAGATTAATGAGTTTCTCCTCTAGTCCAGGCAAGTGAGTCTCTACACTGAAACTGAGGCATGCGATCAATCTTAATAGGCTAGTTTGTGGTAGGGTAACAAACAATTCCAAAATAACAGTATCTAAAAACAACACAAATGTACTCCTTGCTCACACTGCATGTCCATCATGGGTTGACAGGTACCCAGGCTGGTGGAGCAGTCATCATTCTCACACACTGCCAAAGAGACAGGAAGACGTAAAGGGTCTTAAATCAGCAATTAAGGCTTCTGCCCTGGAGATGACATACACATTTCTTTCTTTCTTTTCTTTCCTTTTTTTTTTTTTGAGATGGAGTCTCACGCTATTGCCCATGCTAGAGTTCAGTGGTACGATCTTGGCTCACTGCAACTTCTGCCTTCTGGATTCAAGTGATTCTGCTGCCTCAGCCTCCTGAGTAGCTGGCATTACAGGCCTGCACCACCACGCCCAGCTAATGTTTGTATTTTTAGTAGAGACAGGGTTTTACCATCTTGGCCAGGGAGGTCTCAAACTCTTAATCTCGTGATCTGCCCACCTCAGCCTCCCAAAGTGCTGGGATTACAGCCATGAGCCACCACATCCAGCCTGTATTTCTTTCATTCACCTTTCATTGGGCTCACAGAGTTTTACCCAACCCCAAAGAGACCAGGATGTGTAATACTGTCATATTCCTAGAAACTAGTGAAAAGGAAAGTAAAAAAAAAATCCCAAACTCCTTTGCAAAAGGGAATGTGAAGCCGTGGGGCTGAGTCATGCAATGCCCTTTTCCAAATGAACAGCTGTTACTGGCATTATATGTCAGCCTGATGTCCACAAGGTAAAAGGTGTTGGGCATCTATGAAGGATTGCTCTCACAGATCAATCATGGGTAAATCTTTTGCTGGTCTCCCAGAGATAAGGGTGTTCCAATTGTAACTTTAGGTTTGCAATCTAAGTCTAGCTCCTAAATCTAAAGTCTGTTGGATTCCACACTGCTGGTGTAGATTACAAGCTTATTTTCCCAGGTGCAGAACAAAGACAAGAGGAGACCAATCATTTCCACCTATCCAGAGACACTTGTATAATTTACTCTTCCTTTGCTTTTTTTATTCTCTTCAAACATTCACCTTATTGTATGTAAAATGTAGATTTACCTGGCACTAACTAAGATCTCACAGGAATGTAGCCATCTACCCTACCTTGTACCTGGCCCCCTTCATACATGCTTTCCCTTCCCTTTAAGGAAATGTATAAATACTCAACTGCCCGAAAACTTGGGAAAAACAGCCACAGGTGTGTCTATGGCTCGTGTTTTTCCTGGGTGTACCCTAAAGCTGGCTTAATAAATCTCCATGATTGAGACTTTTTCCTCAGTCCCTCATTTTGGTTGTCAGCAGAAACTGGAAATTTAGTGGACAGCCCTAGTAACTATCACAGGGTCATTGATGTGGTTAAAAATAGACAACCTATAGATAGAGGCACTTTGAGGCCCTGTTTATTGAGTTAAAAAATAATGAGGCAAAATTTATTCAAGCAGCAATGATATATGGCGTTTCTGAACTGAGTTTGACTGGAGACCTATCTACGTTGGTGGTACATACCACAAGATGACTTGAGTTTCTGGGATGCCTGGTCCCGTAAGCAGTGCCATGGATTGAGTTCCTTTGTTAAAAATATCCAAAGCCATATTTATTCTCTATGGCTTTATCCCACCATTCCATGCTAGCTAAATAGCTTTATCTGTTTTTATCTCACATCTAATGGGTTTAATGTGTTCTAACTGTATGGTTCCATTTGGTGCACTGGATGCTATGGCTGAGCGGTGCCGTATGAAAATATTGTTATTGTTATGACGATGAGTTCAAGCACTGGAGGGGAAATTGTGCAATAACTTAGTACTAAACTATCATTATTTTCAGCAAAATGAAGTTTGGCTTCTTACTACACTAGTAAGCCTTGAAGATTAAATGGTATCTACAGCATGTATCTTAGCAATGGGCCAAGGAAGTCCGAAGAAAAATGTTTGTCATAACAAACATTTCATATATTATAAAACAGATGTTCACTTTTAAGTATTCTTGATACTTTAAGGAGTTGATGATACCCATGTCAGAAATTAAAAAAAAAAAATCAAATGAAAAAAATTCACACATTTAGGGTATTTTTCCATTTATTAAATTTTATTCATTCTTATTTCCATTGTCATCAGCGTGGCCAGCTATGTTAATTAATTTAACCCGTAGTGCTGATCGGTTGCCAGGTAGCTGTGAGGTTGAGCAATAGTTTGTTTCATTGCTGTGGAAATGCATCATTAGGATGGAAGGTGCATGGAGTTCTGGAAAAGGAACTATTGAGGTCCCTTCTCTCATGATGATGTGATATTATGTTCCCATTACTTGAATATTCATTATGGTTTCCCACATGTTTTTGGCTATCTCTGTTTCCTGCAACTGTTTACGTTATTAAGTTGGTTTGGCTTATAGATATGTAGCTTGAACCTGTATATAGTTAGAGTAGCTTGGGATGTTTGCATAGATTTGGTAGATTCCCTTTTCACCCTAAAAGAATCATGGGAGGTTTCTAAAAGGAGGTGAGACAGAACAACTGGGGCCATGTTACAGAGGGGCCTCAAACCGCAAATGGAAAACATCACAGAGCTAGTCTGGGGGATTCTCGGGGAGCGCCAGGTACTAAGTCCTTGTGCTTTGACTCAGGAAACTTTCCACAGATGGCATAGTGAAGGCTCCTTTCCTTTCAGGGTAGGTGGAGAGGGAGACATCACAGAGCATACCCTGACCCAGAGACATGAGAAATTGGTATGTATCAACAGTGGTGTGAGTCTAGGACTTCCTACAAGGGGATAGGTGGCATATGACAAATTCATTTGAAAACATGAGGTAATAACAAGTATTTCTTGCACAAGGAGTCTGGTGGACTCTGATCTAGAAAGATGGAAAGGACACACTGGTTAGAAGTTGAGGCCTCAAGTGACTCTTGGCGTGTTCTACTTCAGAACCCCTGAGTTCAGTTTGAAGCTGAGATCGTTTTCTCCTTTCATTGCTGCTCTCTTTTACCAGAAAGTAATGTGGTCCAGTGGCAAAGAGCTGGGATTCCACCACAGGACTGTCTGGGTGTGAATCATAGCTCTGCTCCTCACCCGCTCTGTGACCCTGAGCAAGTGACCACCTTTCTGTCTCTCAGTCTCCCCAATTTGTAAAGTGGGGATGATAATAGTGCCTTCTGGGGTTATTGTAAGAGCTGAGCAAAATAAATGAGTGAAGCACATGTAACAGTGTCTGGCACAGAGTAAGTGCTTCTTAAATGAGTGAAAGAAGTCCCATGTTTCCACAGTTCCTTCTACTTAGCTAGTTAAACATTAAAAGGGCATAAAACAAATTTCTGGGATATGTTCAGATGCTGTTGGAGACACTAAGTATGTACTTATAAGAAGTTTGACTTGGGTAACTATCCAAGCTCCCTTGCCTCCCTTTTAATCTCTGCAGAAAGGGGAAAGATACCTATCTCAAGAGGTTATAATGAAGAATAAGCAAAATAAATATTTGAAATATGCTTTTTATATAACACATGCTTAACAAATGGTTAACTCCTTCCTCCCTTTTCCCTTCACTTTAAACAACCTTTTCCCTACTAGTTAAAGATTTCTACAAGTTAAAACTTTTATCTTTGGCCTGGTCTCACAAATCTAAAATACAGCTAACTTGCTAATGTTCTGGGAAGTCTAGGTCCAAAATTAGCAGGTGATAAAAGTTCTACGAGAGGTATCTAAGTTGCTAAGGTCATCACTGTCGCAGAGAAGAAAGAATAACATATACTGAGTATTTACTATGTGCCTGGTGTTGTTCTCAGGGATTTGTAAGAAGCAACGTTTCTAATTCTCACAGCTTTATATGATAGGTACCAGTGTCATGCCCATTGCACTTGTAAAGATACTGAGGTGCAGGTTCATTAAGTAAATTACCCAAGGAGATGGAGTCAGTAAATGGCAGGGCCCGGATGTGAACCTAGACACTCCAGTTCTAGAGCCCACAGTCTTAACCACCTTGCTGTATCACTTCTCAAAAACAACAGCGATGAAATCAACAGATCTATATATGCCTCTGTTGTGTGCCCTTGTATACATTTCTTAACCTCTCTGAGCTCCATGTTCCTCTTTTGTGATTTAGAAATAAAATGCCCACTCATAAATGCAAAAAAATAGTTTAATGCTGTTGTGAGGATCAAATTGGATAGCAAACACATAGGACCTCACCTCGTGAGGTATGCAGTCAGCATTCATTAAATAGTAGTTTTAGATGTTATCACATATGATTTAGAAACTGTGGCAGGATCCTTCCACACTTACCTCTGCATTTTGTCTACTGCCAGCTCTCTAATTCTGGCTTCCATGAATGTGATCAGTTTATCCTCTCAGGTATGGACCTATGAAGCAGTTGAAGCAAAAAGCCTTTGTCATTGTTTTAGACCCCTCTGGAACCATCCCTTAGAGGACAACAGGCAGTTCACACACAGCCCTTGCTTAGAAGAAGGCATAACCTATAAGCACAGCTTATAGTAAAAGTAAAAGTACCCTAATTTATACCCTGAAGTTCATAGAGATTTGTCTGTTGAAGGATACAAATGTGGACTTTCTTTTAAAGAAATGTACTTATCTCCAAAATTATGAGCTTTAGAAATTAATTCATTTATTTATTTTGCCTCCTGTGGACATAAAATATTTCTGATGCAATAGCTTTTAGTAGAGACCTTAGATAGTAGAGAAAAGGCTGCATAAACAACTTATTTTTAAAACCTCAGCATCAGAGATGTTGGAATAAACAATTGCCGTGGAAATATGTTGTTTTGGAATGAGGACATTTAGATGGTAAATAACTTCTGATTTTATACATGCTGGCCAAAACTCTTCCTTTAATTTCAGACTTGCATAGCTAAAGACCAACTGACATCTCTCCTTGGATATCTCGTAGGCATCTCAAACTTGACATGTCCAAAAAAATCTTGGCTTGTGCACAACTTGTCCATGCAATCCATTCAATCTTCCCTATCTGTACATCAACCCAGAAACTCAGGATTCTTCTTTGTTCCTTTTCTTTTTATCCCGAACTACCTTTGCCCATGTATTCATCAGTGTGCCCTCTCATTATATCACTGGGATACATCTCAAACACATCCACTTTTCTCAAACCCTAATGTACCATTCCAGTCAAGGCCACCATCATCTCTTCCATCTACCCACAACAGCCTCCAAACGTATTACATTCTCTGCCTAGCACAAAAGCATTCCTTATTGTATGTCCTGTCACTGCTTTGCTTAAAGCTCCAGTAGCCTCCCACTGAACCCAGTATGAGATCCACTGTCATTACTACAGCCTATGCCCCGTGCATACTGTCTCCTGCCACTCCCTACAACTTCATCTAGTACTTCTCTTCTGTTAAATTATGTGCTAGCCACACTGGATCATTTTATTTTCCCATTCCTTGGGAACATCAGTCTTGTTCATGTTGCCTGAAATCTTCTTTCCACCATTGTTCATTATGATAGCTCAGCTTTGACTCAGCGTAAGGATCATCTAATCAGCATGGCCTCCTCTGTGCATCCCATTTAGAAAAGCCCTTTCTTCCACCTCAGCCCCTCCCTACTGTGCTTGCAATATTATTTCCATTTCAACTTGGTTTTTAATAATTTTGTAAGTTTTAGCAAATTTTAGCAATTTATTTGCTTTTGTTTGTTCATTGTCTTCCTCCCGTATCTGCAAGCGAATTCCAGGAGATTAGAGTCCAGGTGTGTTTTGTTTGCTAATACATATCTAGATCATACAGCCCACATCCTGACACTGGGATAGACACTCCACAATTATATGTAGAAAAATTTGGTGGATACATACATTAATTAATATGATATGTATTACTATGTGTAATAATATCACAGTATTTATTCCAACGTCTTTTATTGTTAGCAATTATTTGTTCAACAAATTTGTATTGATTAACCGATCATAAGCTACGAAGTTTAATAGATAGAAGCTCTTATACCGGTTCTATCACTTAGCTGGATAACCTAGACAAATTAATTAACCCTTTAAAGAGCCTCAGTTTTCTTATCTGTAAAATAAGAGCTATAATAGTATCTACATTATATAAATGGAAAAGTCCAGCGAAATAATATAATAAAAAGGCCGAGTCTACAGTCATAGCCAATATCTAAGAAAGAATGCTTGCCATTGATATCTTCATTTTATAGGGACCATGAAAAGCACTGAAGGCCCATTAGGAAATAGTTGACATTGTACCTGCCCCCATAGGGGATACAGGCAACTAAATAGACAATTTAATGCTGAGAGCTATTGAAGATAATGCACAAGGTTGCATGTGCTACTCAAATGAATGTTCTTGGCATCAAGGTCAAATGAATTTTCTTTGTATCTATTCCATCAATTACTTAAGATCTTACCATACTTTGAATTGGCTTTATATTTGGATCTTGATTTTTCCATGCACAGTTTTTTTTTCTAGAATGTTATTTTTTCTGGCATGATGTAACTTTTTCTCATTATTATATTTTACCAACTTTTTAGTTAGAGCACTTATACAACGAAGGCTCTTTTTTGCCTTCTTAAACTTTCCATTTGAAGGCCTCTGTCCTCCTTCTTCTTCTCTGCTCTTATTGTCTCTCCATGTCTGAGCTGTCATCCTGGGACCATCTTTCCCTATGCTCCTTTGTAGGTCCTCATTGTGTATCAAAATTTTATTTTATTTTTCCATTGGCTTCTATATCTTACCAGAGTCATACTCAAGAAACTTATTTCAGCATACTTACTTAGTCTTTGAGAGTTTGCACATATCTTCATATTTGATTAATCATTTGACTGGCCATACCATTCTAGGTTTAACAATATTTCCTTTTAAAAGTTGAAAGCTGGACATAGTGGCATGCTCTGGTATTCTTAGTTACTCGGGAGGCTAAGGTAGGAGGATGAGACCAGGAGTTTGAGACCAGCCTGGGCAACGTAGCCAGACCCCATCTCTAAATTGTTTTTAAAAAGTTAGCCTGCTATGGTAGTACACTCCTGAAATCGTACCTACTTTAGAAGTTCAAGTAGGAAGATCCCTTAAGCCCAGGAACTCGAGGCTGCAGTGAGCTGTGATGGTGTGACTGCATTCCAGCCTGGCAGACAGCATGAAACCCTGTGTTTTAAAAAAACAAAAAGTCGAAAGCAAGTTCTACTTGTAGTTTTCAGTAGACACTAGTGAGGAGTTTGGTGCAGTCTAATTTTATTACTTAAAAAACAACTAGTTTCCAGCTTTCTGTCCCACTGTGTAGGTCTGTCCCACTTAGACCTGCCCTCCTCCACTTCCAAGAGTTTTCTGAGGTATTTTTGATGCTGGTATTCTGAATTTTATGTAATGTCAAGATATAAATCTTTTCATCTATACCGTTAGAATCTCAGTTGACTCTTTTAATCTGAAAAATAATGCTCTCTTCTCTATTCCTCATATTCTTTGTTGAAAAATTTCTCCTCTTCTACTCTTTTTGACTTTTTCTTCCTGGGGTTCTTGTCTGTCTTATGAGAACTCCGAGCTTCTTTCTCACATTTGTAAGACAAGCTGTATTTTTCTCCCTACATCCTTGGGAGCATCTTTTACTTTATTTTGTAAATTCCTAATTTTGACAAAAATATTGGAAAATCTAAGTGCTAAATTTTGTTTCAATTGTGTTTTTTTGCATAGCATTCTGTTCTTGTTCTGTTCTGAGTTATCTTCATTGTTTCTATTTTTAAAATCCTTTATTTGGTTCTCATATTTCTGGTGATCCTCTGGTTGATCATTCTTTTATAGAAAGAAGATCTGGATGCCTGGCTTTGATTTTTCTCTGTTGTTCAGGATGTTTTCCACTCTTACTGGATCTACCCTGAGTGAGAATGCTTGGCAGTGCAGGTGAAGGTAGTTTCACTGACAGTCTTTATGACATGGAGGCATAGACAGGCTGTGGGCCTCCCATAGGTAGGAGTATGGAGGGCTTTGCACTGGGGCACAAAAACCTGTATTAAAAAATTTTAACTTTCCCTTTATAGCTTTCTTGAGTTTTTTAAAACAACTGGTTGATGCTGGCTAAATGCTCGCTGTACTCTCCTTTCACAAAGCTTGCTTAAATGTTAGTGCAGATTCAAATTGGACTACTTGTTCTATACTGAGACATTCAATCCTTCTTCTTAGTCCTATTTCTAGTTCCTGTTCTGTGTCTCTCATAATCACTGACTTTAAGATCAAAGGCTCTTGGGAGGCAAAACAGGCCAACTGGCATCCACTTGCTCTTACTCTCCTTCTAGAATAATTTAGGCTTTAGCTTTCTCTACCTCTTTTATCCATCAACATGGTCTCATCTGTGTGGCCTGTAAATTCATTGGAAATATCCCATTCATTAGTGATGCTCACTTCCATTCTTTTCATTCATATGAAGTTTTTTTGTTTGTTCAATTTTTATACTTTTATTTCAGTGAAGTTTCAGGAGAGTTTGAAGGCAATATATGTACTCAAAGCCAAAAATTAAATTATAACTTGAAATTACTATACAATTTCCTTATAATTTATTTAACCAGCGCCCAACTTTTGGACACATCTTTCTAATAGTTTTCAACATTATAACTACTTACCTTTTTATTTGGAAAAGAAAGGTTAAAGATAGGCCTGCAAGGCAGCACAAGAAATAATGAGAAGCTGAATGCCTCATCCTAACAGAGGTAACCTTTGGAAGCAATGAACAGACAGAAAATTCAAGTTAAACCAAAGTTAGGGATCCCTTACAAAGAATTTTCATGGGCTGTAGGTTAGAATGCTATATAGGAAGTCAAGAGCTCTTAAGAGTACTGAGAAGATTTAAAAAATTTTATAGATCTTTGCCTATGAAAATTGTGAACATTCCTGATTATGTTCATAGGAAAAAAATATTTAAAGTGGGATTTCTCCATCGAAGTATGTGAACACTTAAAAATCTTGATATTTAGTTGACAAATTTCCCACAGAAGGATTGCACCAAGTTACACTCCTACCAGCCACCCACCTTTTAAAATCAAACAAAAATTTCCACATGATTTGCTAATTTTATAAGCAAAATTTTATCTTGTTATTTTTATATACATTTCTTAGATTATAACTGATATTGAATGCTATCTATATAATATTACTCAGTGCTCAAACTGACCTTCAATAGGTATTGCTGACTTGATCTTAGAAATGTATAGACTGAGGCTCTGAGACCTAAAGAGTGCTGAAGTTCACACAGCTTGTACATATTTAAAAACAGATGAGAACAGAGATGTTACCTTGCCAAAACATTTCGGAACATGTGACTTACCTTGCTCATAATTTTTTAGGTGGAAGATCAGATTAGTCATTTTCTTTGGACCTTAGATATAAATAATTATGTCAAATAGTTTCTATTCTTTGAAACAAACGTATTTTGTGAGCCCTCTGTTTTCTGCATGCAAATGTTATTCAGAGAGGGGTGTCCCTGCTGGGTGGGGTTATTGTACAGGGTTGCAAGGACAGATTTCCAAATGGTTCATGGGAATTTAGCTTTCTCTGATATCCTGACATCACTTTATTTGTCCCATTGCAGTCTATGTCTTTATCCTAGCAAGTGTGAAAAAATTGCCGAGTAATACCATTTTACCAACCGAAATTCCTGATGTTTTATGCAAAAGGTCAAACACTCTTCATTCTAAACTGGTAGCGTAGTCTTCAGTGTAGATTTGGAAGCTACCAAGGAAGTATGGCGTATAGTGGGAGTTATACAAGTTGAACTGCTCTTTCAATTTACTTTGGCTGGACCTGAAGAATTAATTCCCTCCTTCGGTCACTGCATGGAGGTTAAAAGTCCAGGATCTTAGTACTGATATGCACAATGTGGATGAATCTCAAAAATATTATGCTAAGTGAAAGAAACCAGACACAAAAAGTCACAAACTACATATGATCCTGTTTATAAGGAGTAGCCAGAATAGATAAATCCATAGGGACAGAAAGTAGATTAATGGTTGCCTGGATTTGGGAGGAATGAGGAGAAGCTGCTTGTTCACTTTAAAATGGTTAATTTCATGTTATGGAAATTTTACCTCAATAAATTATTATTATTATTATTATTATTATTTTGAGACAGAGTTTCACTCTTATTATCCAGGCTGGAGTGCAATGGCGCGATCTTGGCTCACCGCAACTTCTGCCTCCTGGGTTCAGGCAATTCTCCTGCCTCAGCCTCCTGAGTAGCTGGGATTACAGGCACGCGCCACCATGCCCAGCTAATTTTTTGTATTTTTAGTAGAGACAGGGTTTCACCATGTTGACCAGGATGGTCTCGATCTCTTGACCTCGTGACCCACCCACCTCGGCCTCCCAAAGTGCTGGGATTACAGGCATGAGCCACCGCACCAGGCCTATTATTATTTTTTTAATCCAAGTTCTTGAACCCAACAGACATGAAATTGGAATATGCCTTTATTATTTTCTGTGTAAACTTGGGTAAGTTCATTTTAATTGCCTAACTTTAATCCTTGCTTTAACACTTAAATCTGCATTCCTTCAATCTCCTAATCTGGAAACAAAGATGACTGACAGTCTACCTACCAGACAGGATTGTTGTGAGAACTGTGCGCAATGATATATGACTACATAAAGGCTTTGGTGCAGTGGTTGACACATCACAAGTTCTTAGGAAATGGTAGCTAGACTCTGATAACTATGACTGCTACTGACTTGCTGCTACTACCGGCAGCAGTGGCTGCAGGAGCCGTATTCCAACCCAGGTTCCTGATATAGTCAAATGACTATTTTCCATGCCGTCGTCTGGTTTCAGGTAATTCACGTGGGCTAAAGTCACATGACATTGACTTCAGGAAGCATAGATTGCCTCAATGGAGTTCTTCTTTTGAAAGATGGGTTTTAGATTAAAACTGTTTTTCATTAGTGTCAAAATGGAACAGAGTTGGAGAGAGCAATGAGTAAGGTTCAGATCCCTAAACCATCACATTATTGGCATTCTTGGGAGAGCTGTGAACCTTGCCTCCCACTGTGTGCTATGGTTGATTTCTCCCTTACTTTTCAGTAAGGGACAGACCCTTGCAAAGGTAGTCATGCACTGAGGCATTTAAAAGAAATGTGAGAAGGAAACAATGAATGCCACTAAGCTTCAGAGAAGGGAACACTTTAGCCATAAGTTGAAAGTCATCTCTCTGTAGTGGATTGAATGTGTTACACAAAGGTGCATCTTGATGGTGTTAGGAGACCCATGTCCTCCATGACTGTCAACAATGGCATGTACAAAAGAACTTTTATTAATGAAATTCTCCAGAGAATTCGAAGCTCATTTGCTGCCTTACTGATGGACATTCTTTTACCCACTCATGCTTTGGTTTTATTTGTTCTTCCTATGGGCTCCTCAAATCAAGAGAAAGCCAGAAAAAAAGTTTTGAGAGAGAAATGTCCTGTTTTATAAAATCTTCCTGTGACTACTCTCTCATTTGTTCTCCGGAAGCTGAATCGAATGAGACAGAAAGGACAGCCAACATAAATACTGCTTACCCAATGTGATAACAAAGGTAAAATTAGTTGAAACAACATGTTCCCTAGTGTCCAGCTTCTCCATGGAAGAGTGAGAAGTCAGAAGAGGCTGCTGATGTTATGGAAAGTGCATGGCCTTTAATGTGAAACAGTGAGACACTTCCAATGGACACAGATTTTCATCCAGGCCCTGTGATTAGTT
Source organism: Callithrix jacchus (assembly GCF_049354715.1). Taxonomy (NCBI): domain Eukaryota; kingdom Metazoa; phylum Chordata; class Mammalia; order Primates; family Cebidae; genus Callithrix; species Callithrix jacchus. Next base: position 9,136,894 of record NC_133512.1, read on the forward strand.
ATGTGGCCTTGAGCAAAACCTTAGGTTTTGGGAGCTTTCATGTCCTCATGGAAAGAATGGGGATAATAAAATCTATTTCCAACAGTTATTAAAAGCATTGCTCAATTCTGTCTAGATGAACTTAGTGCCCAGCACCCCTTTCTCCTTCCACTGTAAGCTTCAAGAAAGATGTTGTGGCAGCTTTTGTAATCATAGTAACCGACAAGTTTTTGGGCATTGTCATGGGTTAGGGAATGCTTAGTGCTTTCTGTCTATCATCGCAATTAAATCCTTACCTCAAGTCTATGTGATAAACATTATCACAGGCGGTTTCCTTTGTAAAACATGAGGCTCAAAGAAGTTCAGTGATTCATCCAAGACAGTTCTTCTAGAGAGCATAAGAGCTGAGAGCAAAGCCAAGGTTCTCTGACAGTGAAGCCTACACACATAACCTCCTCTGCCAGCAAAAGCTTGAACTAGGGTCTAGCCGAGGTTTCAGTGACATCTGCAGTGAGTAGAACTAAACCTTGGAACTATACAATAGACGCTGAGTAGTCAACTTCTGGATTGCTTTCACCTGGGATCAAATTTCCAGCTTCAGAGAGACACTACCTTTCTGTGGTCACTGTTCTTTTCTACCCAGAAAGTTCACTCAGTTGAGTTCCTTACCTCTGAGTCTACATGATGGGAACACCAGCTTCCAAACAGGCCTGGCACATATTAGCTTCATACATGCAGCCCCACTGCATGGTGCTGAACGAGTCAGATGAGCACTGCACATTGGATGAAACTGAGTCAAGAAAAGCCACATGTGAAAACACGTTTATTTCCAGAATGATGGTGTGTCTGCCAGGGTGTGACTGACACTCATTGATATTTTTGGCATTCATGGCAAACACCCCAGGCCGCTTAGGTAATTAATTTCCTAGGGTTAGTCATTAACAGGCTTCCTGCTTTCCTTCTCCTCTGGCAGGTCCAGCTGTTAGATACAGTAAGTTCAAGATGTCAGAGGCCAGGCCACCTCCCCTGCTTGGGCAGCACACAACGCACATCCTGAAGGAGGTCCTGAGGTATGACGACAGGGCCATTGAGGAGCTGCTCAGTGCTGGAGTGGTGGCCCAACATGAAACCCACTGACAAAGGAAAAGGGCTCCGCCTCATAACCTTGATCCGAATACACTGGCAAATGCAACACTCTGCTCGGACCCTTCTCCCCAGTTCTGACACCACTAAAAAGAAGATGTGGAGTAACTCCAGAATTCCTGCATGGTGTCTCCAGAATGGCTCTGGTATTAATGAATCTAATGCCTTTTAAATGTGCCCTACTTTTGCTCCCTATGATTTTTCTTCAGATAATAATTTAATTATGGATTTGTGGGATTTTTAAAAATAAAGATTTGAATGTTTTTCTGGAAAAATGCATTCGTCATTCTAATTACATTAATGTCTTAAACGTTTGTCTCCAACTCCTTATACCCCTACCCCGCCAGTCCACACAGGCCTGAAAAAGAGCAGATCTCTTGATACTTTCTACTTGTACATAAAATCTGCATTTAAATTTATATTAGAGAGTCAAAGCAATAAGCAGAATGACAGTCTCTGTGATTGATTTTAAACAGAATAACTTAATTCTGAGCTCTTGAACCCTTCGTTAGTCTGTAATTTAAACCATGGATTTTGCTGATGTTCATTATAAGACCGAGCTCCATTCTCCCCTGCAGGGGTAAATATTTGCTTTATGTTGTATTTCTCTGGTGATTTTTTGCTATGTGGCAGAAAATCAGTTTTCCCCAATGCATTTAGAGATGTAGGTATCTGTCTGCACAGGTAGGTGAGTAGTTCTACACTTGGTACCTTATTTTGAGCCCAGTGAAAGCACAACAGGTTTTTTAAATGAATTAAACAGGTTCTTAAATGACTATCCAGGTATTAAATAATTTATACATGATAGCAAATAGAAGAATGACAGGAAACACTCCTTTGTAATCCGAGCATCCACAGATTGAAGACTAGATTATCTTTTAGCTTTGAATATTTTAATGAATTTGGAGTATAAGAAGCATCTCTGTTCAGTAAGTGAGAAATGATTAGGATATATTCCAGGATACATTGTTACTCAAGACTGCTAAGCCCAGTTATAGACTGGGGATCAGATGACCCCATGATCAGGTTATCTTATTCCGAGATAATCTCAAGTCAAGGCTGTTAGGTGCATCTATGTTAAAGCAATGTCATTGCACACCAAGTGGTAATTGAAAACTAAATTACAGATGTTCATCTTTCAAACTGTGATTTAAAACTCATTTTCTTTTCATATTCTTCTTTATTAGAATGATTTGAGTCCTTTATCTATGCTGAAGGCCCATGGTGTTTCTAGAATGAAGGATTCCAAACGAACAGGAAGCTTGCCTTCTCCCCAGGCCTCCTGACAGTTTTCCAAAGAATGTTTACTAATTTTTGAAACAGTTATTGTCCTCTCTGCTTTGCTTTTTGTGGGCAACTTATTCTGAAGAACACCTGTAGCTATTCCACCAGTTAGAATCACACCATACAAGGGTAATTGATGCCTTTTGCAGTGCTTTTCCTCCATTGGCTAATTCACAGATGCATACTCAGAGACATTGACTTCAGGTCAGGTATTGAAATGACATTTCTTTATGCTTACACATTTAGTATGAACAATGGTAAAAGATTAGATGGTAGAGAATGGGCAAAACCACGTCTTGAAAGATAGACCCAATCATTTCTTCTACTGATCTGGGTAGATATGTTGAAATGTAAATTTACTCAGTTACTGAGCAGACTCTAAGTATCTGGGTAAACATATGCAGGATGATCCTGTTCATTCGTAGGAGACAGAAAATTTGTCAAAAAATTTCAAAATTCCTCTAAAATTTTCAAATCCATTCAGACTGCAGTCTTCAGACATGACATAGTCACCACTGAAACAGAAAGACTATGTCTCTAGTGAAATAGTGTATGTTTAGTATCTAGGTCTCCACATACGCAGGTCAAAATGATCCAGAACTTTGAACCTTTCCACTGGTCACCCAATGGAAAGCATTTATTGTGCTCTACTCATTTAGTGAAAGAAATAACTTGGAATATATTTGAAGTTCAGATGAATAATTAGCCCTGAAAGAAACATCATGCTTGCTAAAATTTCTAACAATATGCCCCAGATCAAGTTATGCTTATAAACAAATGTACTGTTTTAATTATCAGGGCCTATTATCTTACACATTCCTGAAACAGAGCACACTACTAATATACCATATGTTCAAGTTCAGTTTGTGTCAAGGCCTGCCTTCTGGCAGGTTTGTGTCTAAGGTTGGCTTAGAAAATTTTCTGAAACATAGTGGGCTAATCGTTACAGAATTGGAAGTGTGTCCATAAGCAATTGAGCTTTTTTTTTTCTTGTTTTTTTCTTCAACTTTTTTATGATTTTCTGATTAATTAAGCATGGCATTCTCCAGAAAGCAGTCTGATATGCTGAATGCTTCTCTAGCAGAAGAGAAATGAACATTGGTCAACTTTGTGTGACTATCCCAATTACATGGTGTGAGCATGTGTTTGATCCATCTCTTTGGGTTAGAAGTACAATCATGATTTAAGGAAACAAACAGGGGCCAGGCATGGTGGCTTATGCCTGTAATCCCAGCATGTTGGGAGGCTGAGGCACCTGGATCACTTGAAATCAGGAGTTCAAGACCAGCTCAGCCAACGTGGTGAAACCCCGTGTTTACTAAAAATACAAAAATTAGCCTGGCATGGTGGTGGGTGCCTGTAGTCCCAGCTACTTGGGCTACTGAGGCAAGAAAATCTCTTGAACCTGGGAGGCAGAGGTTGCAGTGAGCTGAGATAGCACCACTACACTCTAGCCTGGGTGACAGAGTGAGACTCCATGTCAAAACAAAGAGGATTTGATAGATGCTAGTTTATACCAAGACATTAGGCTGGATAGCACCACAAGACAGGGCTTTGGCATGAAGTCTTCACAACTCCTGCCCTTGGAAAGCTTGCACTCTCTCATATCTCATCTGAGTTTGATATTTCACCACTGACTTCCATGCCAAAGCTTTGGCACGTTGTGTTTTAAAGGCTTTATAGATATGAAACTTGCTGATCCCACATGGCTCAATGCTGCATTCATGAGTAGGTTTCATACTCCAGATAATGGACCTAAAGAGTTTGAGATTAAAAGCCAGGTTCAGGCTTGACAGACTGTGCAGATCTTCAGCCTCTTCTCATAGCTGTTCACCATGGATTCTCAATTGGCAAAGAAGTCGAGTGGGAAAATGCACACTCTTGCCTCCATATTCATTTTCAAACTCGTTCCCCAAGATTAGGATAGTCTCCTTGCATTTGCTTCTGTGCATGGGAGACTTCCTTATATATTGAACCCTTCTAATTTCTGGAATTCTTGAGGTGCAATGGGCCTAAAAAAAAAATTGCTCATCTTGATTATAGTATGAGTGATCTTTAGGAGGTCAGGATGTCAATCTCACTCCTCTTCCTTCTTGATCTAGTGCTACCAGTACTAGTGTATGTGTTTGAAAGGAATACGAAGAGATTCAGAAAAAAGGTACATATTTCCATTTCAAACAGCAGTAAGGGAAAATAAAAACCCCACCACAGAGGCTCGTACATTGCGATCTAAAAGTTTTCTCAGGCATGGGATACAATAGAATTTCTTCTTCCTATCCCAGAATAACAATACTAGGGTTTAAAGTTTCATGAATTACTGCTTTCATAAGATGCTTAAATAGTTGCTCTATACAGACATGCCATGCCATTTTCTGAACATGAGTGGCCCTGAATGTTTCTTTCTTTTTTATTGCATTTTAGGTTTTGGGGTACATGCGAAGAACATGCAAGATTGTTGCATAGGTACACACACGGCAGTGTGATTTGCTGCCTTCCGCCCCATCACCTATATCTGGCATTTCTCCCCATGCTATCTCTCCCCAACTCCCCACCCCCTGAATGTTTCTTTCAACATCTCAGTTGACTAGGCTCTGTTGCTCAGACGGGAGTACAGTGGTGCAAGCTTCACTCACTGCAACTTCTGCCTTCCAGGTTCAAATTATTCTCATGCCTCAACTTTACAAATAGATGGGACTACAGGCGCACACCACCACTGCCCAGCTAGGTTTTGTATTTTTAGTGGAGACAGGGTTTTACCATGTTGGCCAGGCTGGTCTTGAACTTTTGACCTCAATTGATCCACCCACCTTGGCCTCCCAAAGTGCTGGGATTGTGGAAATGAGCCATTGTGCCCAGAATGCCCTGAACTTTTAAACAAGGTGGACAGTATGCAGGACAGGCTTACGTGGTGGGATTAGTGGAGCAGAAGCGACTCCACTAGACATGTTTCCCCCAACACTCATTCAAAAATATGTCTTCCAGTATCACTTTAGGAGGTTAAAGTATTACAGGCAAAGGAATGCAAATACTTTGCACTAATGCATTTATTTCACACACTAGAGAAAACAAGTACAAAAAAGGAGAGATTTGGAGGAATGGGAACTGGAATAGGCAAATTTGATCAGGAGGAAAGGGAAAGAGAGAGCACATCCAAGTGAAGCAGATCCAAGGGCACATTTCCTTGGAAGGCTCTGGAAGCCACAGGCAGGATGAACCCAGACTGATACGTTGATGCCAAGAGGTAGGGGCAGGCACTAGAAAGAGCTCAGACACTACCCAGATAACAGAATTTACTCACCTCAATTTTTCTTTTTTATTCTTTCTTTCTTTCTTTCTTTCTTTCTTTCTTTCTTTCTTTCTTTCTTTCTTTCTTTCTTTCTTTTTTTTTTTTTTTTTTTTGACAGAGTTTCGCTCTTGTTACCCAGGCTGGAGTGCAATGGCACTATCTCGTCTCACCGCAACCTCCACCTCCTGGGTTCAGGCAATTCTCCTGCCTCAGCCTCCCGAGTAGCTGGGATTACAGGCACGCGCCACCATGCCCAGCTAATTTTTTGTATTTTTAGTACAGACGGGGTTTCACCATGTTGACCAGGATGGTCTCAATCTCCTGACCTCGTGATCCAGCCACCTCGGCCTCCCAAAGTCACCTCCATTTTTCACAAGAAGCAGCGCTTTTTTCTCATTCGTTAAGACCTTAGGGTTAGAAGCACAGAACAGGAAAGTCACTCCTTTGCAACGTGAAAGATTTTTGCCTCCCCATTCTTCCATGTTCCCCTCTTTCTCCCTTTGTTCTGATTACTCCCATTCTTACCTGTCCTTTTTCCCATCTTTTGAACATCTTTCCTTCTCTCTCCTTCTCTGTGGTAAAAATCTTTTTCCTCCTGTCTTTTTATTTTCCTACCTCTCCTCCTCCTCTTTCTTCTGTCCTTTATCTCCTCATCCTTTTTTTTTCTCTCTCTCTCTCCACACACAGACATGCACACAGAATTATAGACTCATGTTGTACAAATGTGGATACCAAAACCTGTGTCCAATCTTCAGAAAAAAATAGGACTTGCTCAGTCATTAGGGAGATAACTAGTGGTCATTCATACCATGATTTCGCCCCCACAAGCAATCTTGAATTAATCTCTAGGTGGGGCAGATCTTTAATAAATAGCTACCACTCCTTGTCCCTTGAAACACAGGGAAAGAAATGAAAGGGTGTTCAAATGCCACTCTGGGCTGTGGCATAGTTCTCAGGCATATTGGCTCTATGTCACATGCTCCCAGTCCTAAGGGGGAAAACCTAAAGTAAATAAAGTAGAAAGGGTCTTGCTGCTGTGGTTACAGAGGAAGTTCCATTAGGGAAGGAGCAAGGAGGGTGTGATGGTGTGATGGGGGACTGTTCTGCTCCAGCATCAGGCTGGGTCTTGGACTTTGCTTCTTGCTCTTTCTTAGAGAAGAAAACTTACTTGGCCTTCAGGTGGTGATGAATGGTTGGTCCCTGGCCATTTTAGTTCAATGGCCTCCACAAGGACAGTGCCCTCACCTCTGCCTTGTGAAATAGGGTGATGCCATTCTCATGTTCCCTTCTCTTTCTTCTCCTAACAGGCTGAAAACACTTTACCACATCCCTCCCTGTGCCTCCTCCTTTTCTCGTTCTTTGCAGATTAACCACATGACATTCTGTTCAACTCCAGTTGGTTTCTTTGGCTCCTGACCATGTAGATTGGGGGAACAGTGTTTTCCTGCTTTGCATCCCATCATCCACACCCCTTCCTCTCGACTAGAACTTTGCACGAGTACTCACCATAAAACAGGAGTCTCAGCTTCTGAAGACGAAACTTGGATATTGAAAGAAAAGAAATTAATGTCAAACTGCCACCGGGAAATGCGTTTCTTTCCACCCCTCTTACTTCTTTGGGAACCCACAACAGTTAGGATCTCTATAGCATCTCTTGGTATGAGATGTGGCAACATGTGTTAACATGCATTCGCCCTGACAATCCTGGATTTATGTTCTTAGATTTTACAGAAACCTTCTGGCTGTTGCTAACAGAAGCTTTGAAATATAATCCTGATGAACATTATTGTGTTCTTTTCTTGGAGAGGGTCAAGAAAATTATAGCTTCCATTTTGGGAGGACAATTAAAGAATCACTATCGGGCCGGGCCCAGTGGCTCAAGCCTGTAATCCCAGCACTTTGGGAGACCGAGGCGGGTGGATCACGAGGTCAAGAGATTGAGACCATCCTGGTCAACATGGTGAAACCCCGTCTCTACTAAAAATACAAAAAAATTAGCTGGGCATGGTGGCACGTGCCTGTAATCCCAGCTACTCGGGAGGCTGAGGCAGGAGAATTGCCTGAACCCAGGAGGCGGAGGTTGTGGTGAGCTGAGATCGTGCCATTGCACTCCAGCCTGGGTAACAAGAGGGAAACTCCGTCTCCAAAAAAAAAAAGAATCACTATCTCTAGAGGTAGAAAAATGAACTTTCTTTTCCTATCTTGGATTGCCTCTTTACGTAGCCAAATGTGCTTGCAATGGCATTGACACAGGCCACAGGGAAGGACAGAAATGCCGTGACTCACAAGTCCACACGTGGAATGGGAGAGGTCTGAGGCCACATCAGACTAAAGCCTCCATTCTCAGAAACAGGACAGAGCCAAAGTAGCCAGTGACTTGGGCTCCCACCTCCAAGACCACGTTTCCCACATGCTGAGTGCCAAACGTCTTGTCTCATTCTCTAGCTTTACTTTCCGGAGTCCGGGAAAACTCCAGGGAAAGGATGTGAGCCCAGCATGCAAGCCAGAGGTGGTGCTCAAGGCTTGCTAAGTGAATCGTTAGCTGAACTCACTGACAAACCACGGAGAGATGACAACGATCCAAACTCGACGTTTTATGCAACTACTCTCACACAACCTGGGTGACATGAGGTGAAATGAGTAGCTTGGTGGGTCTCTGTGTGGGTGCATTTCTGGGGGAAGGTTTATTAGCTCGGCAAAAAAAGCTCTCAGATCTAGAATAGGCCCAGATGGGGGGAGAAAGAGGACTCTGACAGTTGTCAGAGTTATTACCTTTAATTTCCTGAACAAAGTGGAAGTAGATTTACAAGACGCATCCATGTAAAATAAGAACTCTTTATCTCTATAAAAATAATATTAATTATATAAAATAAGAACTTTCCCCATATATATATTTATGTTTCTATATCACATGCCCCCATATATGTGACTCTATATCTCTCTCCTCATATATATATAATACATGAGATATGTTATAGGCTTATAGGAACATCTCTTATAAGCTTATAAAACATTTTCAAATATTTGAGCACGTATACATACATGCTTGCTGTCTCTCTCTCTGTATATATATATATATATGTGGAGAGAGCAAGAGAGAGAGAGCATCTCTTATAAGCTTATAAACACTGGCTTACCAAAAATTCTGAAAAATGTTAGAAAATGAGTGAAACGCATTTCCAATTAAATTTCAGATTCTTGGACAAATAAGAAGTATGAGAGATGTCTAGAATTATATATATGACTCCAGTTTAAAAACTGTATTAGTAGGAAAAGGTGCATTTACGTAAAAACCTACTCTGTAAGCAAATTAAACAAAAAATGTAGTCCCACAAAATGAGAAGATACAGTAGTTAATTGAACAGATAACTTCTTTTGGTTTTCATTTGTTGAAACATTTTCAAATATTGGAGCAGAAGCAGGAAAGAAGCACATCTTCATGTTTGTCCATTAAACCATGATTGAAACTCTTTCTGATCAGCACAATTAGAAGTGCTCTCTGCATGTTGTTTGCTATCTTGGTCCCCTGTGCTTATCTGACCAGAACAGCTGTCACACGTTGAGCTATCGTCACCTGGGTACTGGTGCTTCTCTTCTATTAAAGTAGAATGTAATTGTGGGTATTGTAGTCACTGTTGTATCTCCAGTTGTTATCATAGTGCCTCCTCTATAGGAGATACATGACAAGTATCTGCTGAATCAACATCCTCTCACCCACCAGATTACAAGTTCTATGAGACAGAAATTGGTCATATTTGTTTTCTTACTCATAGTGTCCATAATAGCCTTCAAGGATGGTCACCATCAATTCCTCCCTCCCTATATAAACATGCTCCTCTTCCTTTCAAGAGATGCTCTTTAATTCTCCTCCCCTTGATACTGAGCTAGTCTTTTTTCTTTATTTATTCTAAACAAACAAACAAACAAAAACAGGATACATGTGCAGAACATGCAGGTTTGTTACTTAGGTATAATTGTGTCATGGTGGTTTGCTATACCTATTGACCCATCCTTTAATTTCCCTCCCCTTACCCCCCACCCCTCAACAGTCCCTGGTGTGTGATGTCCCGCTCTCTGTGTCCATGAGTTCTTATTGTTCAACTCCCACTTATGAGTGAGAACATGGGGTGTTTGGTTTTCTGTTCCTGTGTTAGTTTTCTGAGGATGATGGCTTCCAGCTTCATCCACGTACCTGCAAAGGACATGATCTCATTCCTTTTTATGGCTGCATAGTATTCCATGACACTGAGCTAGTCTTGTGACTTGCTTTGTTTTTGTTTGTTTAAAAGGTGAGCTCTTGTTCTGCCATCCAGGAGTGCAGTGGCACATCATAGCATGTTGCGATCTCACACTCCTGGGCTCAAGCAATCTTCCACCTTGGCTTCCTGAGTAGTTGGGACTACAGGCATGCACCACCGTGCAGAGCTAATTTTATATTTTTTGTAGAAGTGGGGGTGTCACCATGTTGGCCAGCACAGTCTCAAACTCTTTCCCTCAAATGATCCTCTCACCTCATCCTCCAAAGTGCTGGGATTACAGGTGTGAGCCACTGAGCCTGGCAATGACTTGCTTTTTTAAAAAAACGTTTTACTTTAAATAATTTTAGATTTACAAAAAAATGCCAAAAATAGTACATAGAATTCCCATGAACATTCATCTAGTTTCTATAACCAATATAACATTATGTAAGCTGGAATATTAACATTGATGTAATACTATGAGCTAACCTATAAACATTATTCAAATTTTACCAGTTGTCTCACTTGGGTAGGCAGAATTCTAAGATGGTCCCCAAGATTCCCAGCCACTGATGTACACACACTCTCTCCCAGTTATCCAATCAAACACTAAATAAGTGCTGCTATGGAAGGAATTTGTAGATATAATGAAGGTCCAAAATCAGTTGATCTTAATAGAGGAGACTAGGTGAGACTGAGCTAATCACATGAGTCCTTTAAGCCTGGGTCTAGAGGTCAAACTCAATAGGCTTCAGATTTGAAGCACAAAGGCAATTTGACATATGGAAAGCCCCCATGCCTGGAAGTAGTCACGTGGCACGAAATGCAGGTGGCCTCTAGGAGCTGAGAGAGGACCCAACTGACAGCCAGCAGGAAAACAGGGACCTCAGTCCTACAACCACAAGGAGCTGAATTCTGTCAACCACCTGAATGAGTTTGAAAGCGAATCCATTTCCAGAGCTTCAGGCAAGAACACAGCCAAGCCAGCTTGATTTCAGTCTTGTGATACCCTGTGTAGAGATATACTGTGCTGTAATTCTGACCTAAGGAACTGAAATCTTATAAATAACTGCTGTTTTGAGCCTTCAAGCTGGAAATAATTTGCTATGCAGAGACAGAAAATGAATATATCCACTAATGTCATTTTTTTTCTCATCCAGGATCAATTCTAGGATCTCACATCACATTTAGTTGTAATTTTTTCTTGGTCTTCTCCAATCTGGGTCAGTCTCCAGTCTTTCTTTGTTTTATGACCTTCAGTGTATTGTGCAGTTATTCTGTAGAATGTCCGTTAATTTGGTTTTGTGTGAAATGTGTCATTATTAGATCAAGATTATGCATTTTTGGCAAGAAATTTCAGAGGTGATTTTGGATTTTACAGTATATCATAGCAGGAGGTACAGGATGTTAAGATATTGTATTACTGGTCATTTTAACCTTGATCACATAGTAAAGGTGGCATGTTCCAAGTTCCCTTTAAAAGTCCTGGGTTTGTTTTCGTTTGTTTGTTTGTTTCTGTAATTAGTAAGTATATTGTGGGGAAATATTCTGAGACTGTATTAGTTCACTTTGGCCACTGTAACGAATTAGCACACATGTGGTCATGTAAAACAATAGAACTTAATTCTCCCACAAAACTGGAGGTCAGAAGTCTTTGAATTTGATTCTGATCAATATCATTGAACTGAAGGAAAAGTGTTAGAGGACTATGTTCTCTGTGGAGGCTTTAGAAGTGAATTCCGTTCCTCACATAGTCCAGCATCTCAAGCTGTATTCCTTTCATTCCTTGGCCCATAGCCATTTCTCCACCTTCACAGGCAGTGGTGTAACATCTCTCTCTCTCTCTCTCTCTGCTTTCTTCCTCCTCCTTTACGTGATCTTCTGTGTGTCATCAAATCTCCTTCTGCTTGTCTCTTGTAAGGAAACTTGTGGTTCTATTCAAGGCCCACCCACACAATCCAAAATAACCCCTCCATCTCAAGATCTTTAACTTAATCACATCTCTGAAGTCTTTGCCATGTAAGGTAACATTTATAGGTTTCAGGGATTAGATAGAATGTGTTCTCTTTTGAGGAGGCATTTTCTAGCATACTGTAGAAAATATGCACATATTCTCTTTTTCATTATAGTTTTGCCCACTAATTTGAGCATATGTCAGTGATTCTTGCCTTAAACAATCATTTTGGTATTCTACTTCTATTTTTCCTGTTTTTAGATTTATTAACTGTAATTCTAGTGTAAGAGTTGCCTATTCTCCATTTGACTATTTATTCAATCGCTTATTTATATCAATATGGACCAGTTGATATTCATTTTATTTTGTGGGTTACAATTTATTGTAGTCATTATTTTGTTGCTTAAGTTGCCACAGATCTAGCCATTGGGAACTTCTTCAGCATGACTTGAATGTCCTTTCAACATGCTCCTACCTTTTCATGAACACTTTCTTACTTTCTGTCAATACAAGATGTTTAGGATCATGTACTTTTCCTGCTATAGCTCTGGAATTAATCATTTCTCCAAAAAGCCCTGGTTCCTTTTGCCAGAAATTGGTATTTACAAACTGAGATCTGAATGCTAGATGTGCTCATTGTTACTGGAATATCATTATGACTAGGTTCCCTTTGCAGACGAGGGACAAATGCATGCATACACACACACACAGTCACACATTTATATTTGTTTCTATATCTATCCTGCACATATTTTTAAAACCACATGCCAGTTCTAAGCTATGTGTTTAAGAGGTCTGCCATCTTCTTTTTTTGCTCTTGGAAGTCAACTAGCATGCTAGAGGTCTGAACATTATCCTCTGTAGAAGCCCAAGCTAGTTGTACGGGAAAAGAGGGGGGCCATTTGGAGGAGCACCAGTATACCAGGCATGAGAGTGAGGCCTTCTTGGATATCCAGCTCCTCTCAGAAACCAAGGGAATACAACTGAATGAGCGACCCCAGCCAGTGCCACATGGAGTAGAACTGCCCAGCTGAATCTTGACCAAATTTCTGACCCATATAAATTGACATTGTTTTAATCCACTAAATTTTAGATAGTTTGTTATATAGCAACACATAATTAATTGTAAACTCAGGAATTTAACTTCTTGAGTGGTTTCTGCAGTAGGCCACCTTTGTGGTGCCCCCCTCCCCGCTGACAGTGAGGCTTACCCCCTGGCATTCACATCTTTTAATGATCTCCACTCTTTGTCAAGCCTTCTCTGGAGGAGGCATTATGAAGGGGCAGTGTTTGCTGTATGTTAACCTCTTTGGGGGAGCTCAGGATAGGAATTACAGCAGTAATGGGAGAGTAGGTGGTAAAGGGTATGGAACACAGACACTAATGAGAAACTTCTGCAAGGACCTCCCAGAATAACCTCCACGTTCTACACTAGTGGTTCTCTGGGAGGAGGGTAGCAATTTTTTCCCTCATGGGAAATTTGGTAATGTCTGGAGACATTCTTGGTTCTCATAATGGGGGGCACCATGAAGGGGGATTGGATTGCTAGTGGCATCCAGGGTGTAGAGGCTGGGGATACTGGGTACGGATAAGCATCCAGCAATGCACAGCACAGCCCACAGCAAAAACCCAGCCTAAAACGTCAGTAATGCTGCTGCAGAGAAACACTGTTCTCAAGGAAGCTAATTCTTGAGGTGGGAGAGCAGGTGCCTGACCATCCTGTTTAGTTATATATTTTTTACATTACATAAGTTCAAGGGAAGATACAGCCAGGCTCATTAAAATGTAATTGATCCACAGATAAAACTTACCAAAATTGTTTTTCGATGAAAAATTCTTGTTCTGACTTCTTGCAAAATTCTTATTTTGTCTTCTTTCAATGAGTATGTTTCAAATGTGGAGGGAGCAAAACATTCTATCTAAAGAAGGTTCCTCATTAATTGTTCTTCAGATCTGCAGTTACATTAGGGACATGAGTCAAGTTATAGGAACGATCTTTGTTTTTAATATAATTAGAGAACTGTAAGTTGTCCAAGTGACACTGACCAGGCCGAATCCCCCTTCTGGGTCACAGATTACTCTGATGAGTCAGGGGCTCTGAAGACATAATTTCTAAGATCCATATTTTGAGTTCTGCCAGTCTTCTTGTGGATACACAGAGAATGGCGTAACCGTAAAGAAAACAGATGGGCAGTTTTGAACAGTGAAGTTTAAAGGAGAAAGACACTTTAAATGAAGACTTAACTGTACCCCTTTTGGATATCTGGTAACTCAGAAATGTAGAGAAGTAGAGAGTTTACAAATTTAAGAAATATCAAGTGAGAGAATTTGTACCTTCCTTGGCACACTTTCCTAACTGTTTGACGTACACACTCTACAGATGTCTGCTCTGGAGAACTGAGGTGGATGAAGGCTCAAGCGTTGAGCATGAGAGGTGTCTGAGGTCAGGACTTGCTGACTGGGTCACAGCTGTGCAGCCACAGCAGAACCTGACTGATCCCTTGATCAGAACATAACAGTAACCTACACTACCCCACTGAAAACCTGCAGATCGAGAAGTCATAGGGTCTTTTTTACAAGATGGAACTTTAGAGAGGGTTTTGAGGACATGAAAAAGAGGATAAATACATGTGCAAAATGATAATTAACATTTGCAGTTCTGTCCAATTGTTTTAACAAGGTTAAAATGAGGACCAAAAAACTCACCAACAAGCTTCCCATTGGAAAAACTTACTTTGCGAAAGGAAATGGTATTTTAAAGAATTGAATGGAAAAAAATATTTAAAGGTCATAAGATAGAATTTGAGCCTACAGGATGACTTTTTCTTGGCCCCAATTATCAACTCTATAGACCTAAGCAAGTTACACCTAGAAGATATGCAATGGGAAGGGCATCTGGCAACCAGACTTCTGCACTGGTTTGTTGATTTTGTTGCACTATCAGAACGTGGCCAGGTTCCCAGGCCCACCCATTTCATGTCCACATTCTTTTCTGTGTCCACAGCCACCATTTTAACCTACGCCCTTCTTGCTTCCTCCTTCTCACACTTCAGTCATTCCTGCCCTTTCTTCCAAATCCAATTTTAAAAGTCAGCGGTCTAGTAAACCTTTAAAAAATTAGTTCCAGTTTATTCTGGTTATAACTGATTACGTCTTTACTCAGCTCAATACTTTGTGCCTGACTTTATACTGCCATGAACAGCATTGTTGAAGATTTTGTGTTTGTTAAGCTTTGGGTACAGAGGATTAGGCAGGTACTGAACATCAAGGAATTTGAAACCAAGGTGGGGAGGCAAGACACATAAACTTGATGCATAATATCTCATCCTATCACCTAAGAAATGCCAGTGTTGTTGGAGTTCAGGGATGGGAGTGACTCTGTAAACTGTTGTGCTTGGGAAAATAATTTTGCAGGAAATGAGTCTTCATCTTCAAAGAAAGACAAGACTCATATAAGTAGAGGCACAGAGAGTATTATGTGCAGACGTGAGCAAGCTATGGAGGCAGGAGCGTCACTGGCATATTTGGTAACAGAAGTCTTAAGTAAACGAATTTAGTTAAAGGAGCCATTTGGGTAGTGAAAGAGGCCGCTCTGTGGAAATAGATTGGAAGACTAGAAAGAAGCAGGTTTCAGGTGACAGTGGGGACCTTGAAAGTCAAGAGGGTAATTTTTCTACAGACACGGTGATGGTATTAGTGGTTTTCCACCAAGAAAATGACATGTCCAAAGCTGTACCTTGTGAAGGTGGCCCTGACAGTAGTGTATAGAGAGGACCAAAATTAAGCCAAAAGAATCAACTGTCATAATCTACCTTTGAGACAGTAGGGGCTTAGATGAGAGATAATAGTCTTTTATGTTCCTTTATACATTTTTTTCTATATATCTATGTTGCATTAAGTTAACAGATTATAAATGTATGGTAAGCCAGACCCATTTTCTTTTCAGTTTTATATCGTATCTCTTCGTGCCTATACAGTGCTCTGGATTAAGTGACTGCTGGTGATTATTGCTGTCATTATCACCCTGTAAATTGTCACCAGGCTTAGCTGCTCCAAATGAGTTGTAGATAGGTAAAACTGATATAAGCATGTAAGAATTTGTGATGTACAATATATTCTTTGTATAACATTTTCTCTAAGGCCAAGGGTGCAGAGCCACTTTGGTAGATGAATGCTGTTCAACTGGGAATCCTAAGAGTTGTGTTGGAAGATGGTACAGGAGCTGGAGAAGCCACTACCACACTTAGTGCTCTAGAAACCTACCTCCTCATCAGGCCTCAAGATCCATCCTTTTCTGGAAGAATATATATTTATACGAGGTCACAGTAGTGGTTACGATTAGTACATGGAAGAAATTGAAGCCCAAATCCGAAAAACTCAGGCCATCTGTCTGCCTGCTCCATGGAAAGCATCAGTCCCTATTACAGATTTAGGCAAAGCCCATATGCCACTCTGCCAAACAGCACTGCACTTAATTATGGGATTCTCCCTGGTCAAGTTAGTCATGGCCAATTAAAATGGCGGTAGCAATTTCTGAGTTCTACATTGGTGTTTTCCACTATTAACCCTTTACTGCTCACATGTTTTGTTTCTGAGATAGATTGGAAATGTCTTAAGGGTAGAGTTTGTGTCTTACACGTCTTCTGTATCCTGTTTAACACCTGGCACAACACAGGAAATAAGTTAGTGCTCAGGAAATAGTCGTTGAATTGGACTGTTGAGAAAACTCACTTTCTCAGAAATCTTTCTCTCAGAAATTAATTTTTCCATGGGGAAGATGTGCTTCTGGTTTTAGTCAGAAAAGCCTGAGGACATATTAGTGAAGTTTCATATTGTTTAAAGTTTAACAGGTGGCAGAGTCAAAGACTGTAAATGAAACGGAACCCAGTTGTTCAGTCCTACCCATGGCATCGATGAGGCCATATCTTCCATTCCAGGCTGATTCCTATAACTAAGCATTTTTCCTTCTCCTCCCCAGCACAGTTGGAATCCCTGAATCCTTCTTACATACCACTTTAGACAGTCACTAAAATCAATCTGAAGTGACACAACAAATAAAATGTGTTTGTCATTTCAAGACCTTTGTGGCAATAACCAGTTGCGTCTTTAGAAAAGCTTCCTGTAAATCTACAAATGTGTTCATAATGTAGACAATAATGCTAATAAATACTAACCTTTACAGAATCTGTAAGTAATCTTCCCCTTCATCCATCTCTCCTGCAAAGATGAGTCTGTGCTAGGCTTGGTGATCTTTGGTGATACAGGAAGCTGTAGTGATCATTTTAGAATGAGCACAGGATGAGGGAAGTCTCCTGGAAAGCTTCTGAGAAAGTTTGCCTCACTCTTTCTTACTAAACACGAACAAGAAATAATGCCGCAGGTGGTCATAATGCTGTCCATGGGCTGCCATTATGTGACCAAAATAGAGAGCAGCATTGGGATGAAAGCAATGCCAAGAATAGCATAGGAGAGAGGAAAAGAACCTGGATTCGGGGCAACCCACTGAATTGTCAATCATTTTGTGCTGAAGGCTGCGTTGGATTCCAAGTTATATGAAACATACATTTATTTATTGTTTTCACTATTTTGAATTGCAGGGTTTTTTTTTAATTGCAGGCATAAAACCTCTGGGCAGATGAATATCCCAACTTTGTTGAGATTATCTCAATCCTCATAAAAACTCCGTAAGGTTGACACTGTCTTCGTCTCTATTTCAGGTGGGCAGATTGAAAATTAGTTTGCTTAAGTAACTTTCTTAAGGTCATAGAACCCATGTGTGCCAGAGCTTTCATTGAACACATAGGTAATCAGACTGCAGAACACACACTCTTAAAACATTATTCTTAAACTCACACTCTTACAGCCTTCTGTCAATTTATTCCATGGAAATAACAGAAAGATCATACTAGAAAATATACAGGTTGGGCATATTGACGTTTCTAGAAAATTATTTAAATACTTTAAAGGAAAGGGTATCCTGTGTGTATGCCAAGTTGAAGATACAACTTAGGTGCAAATGCCACCCATGGCTTAGAAGTCTGTGTATGAGAAGTGTTTCATTTGGCTTCTTTCCTTCTAGCAGTTTGGAAAGAAAGGAAAGCTTCACCACCATAAATCAGAGGCTCTCCAAATTCCTCCTAGGTTGTCTCAGTCCCATGGAAGGTGGGGTCGGTGTGTGGGGCTGGTGAAGTCCTTTGGGGTGGTTTGGTGAATAACCACGCTGAATGGATTTGTAGGCATGCACCCCTCTCCTGGCTGCTGCTTAGAGCCACGGGTTCCTGCTGTGAACAGACACTGGCTGTGCAGCTGCTGCTCCTGGAGGGGCCTGTGCATCTGGGAGACTTTCCAGGACTCCCCAGCATCCGTGGTCTAATTTCCTCTGAGATTAGCCACTTTTTTTTGACAGTACCCTTTCTTAGAATTCATAAAAGACTTTCTCTTCTTTAATACACTTTCTCTTCTTTAATAATGTGGATTATTTACTCGACATGGATTCTTTTTTACTTAGAGCCTAGACAAAGTTCAAAATCATTTTAAGTTAATATCTACTCAACTTTGTTTTCAAGGAATCTCTTCTTTTGTATATTGATCAATTCAACTTCTTGAAGCTTCCTTCAGCCAAAGCATGTGCTCAGATGAACAATTTCTTTTGAAATATGGCCTGTAATCAAAATGTTAAATAGTCTTTAGATCAAATGTAATAAACAACTTAGCATGAGCTTTCTGAGAATATCTTTCATGTTATACCCAAATGTGTGTCTGTGTGGGCTTAACGGAAATGACATGTGATTTCAAAGTTCATTATTGGATATTTCTTCCCCAAATCATTAGCCGTGGGTTCTATATACACTTTGATAAGCATTATTTTTAGACTTAACCAGTGTAAAAGTAATTTTGGATATTCTTTAGTTTTTGATAATGTACTGCAGGGAATTAATATGTACTCAATGAATGAGGAGTGTGTATGAATGGAGTTTTTATCAACACACTAACATTTTCTTTTTATAAAAATTTCAAACGTTGCCCTCATATGAAAACCACTTAGTTTCAACTTTCAAAACCAAAATGATGGGAACTTCTCTAGCTAATTTATGTCCCCGTGAGATTCTTAATTTGTTTTTAACCTTAAACTATATACACCAAGAGCTGACAATGAAAGTAGAGACTAGACTTTGAGATTCTCGGTTCTAGAAATAAAAGCCTGGCTGAGTTATTAGATACTTGAGGATTTACTCCATATGCTGCTGAATCTTCTTTGGTTTTACATTTCTAGAATAGGCTCATCACATTAAATGGCTTCTGCACATGTGCATGTCATATAGTCTGAAACGACATGGTGACAAAACCAGACATGATAAAACACTGAAGATCTAAACTAAGCTCTAGAATTCCACCGTTCTGTCAGATAAATGGCTATTCTCTTCTTCTCTTATCCACTTCAGTTTCTTCCCACTTCTAGGTTCCCCAAATGTTTCCTTCACTTTCCCAGTGATAGAAAGTATCAGATTTCTCTTTCCTTTCTTGGAGGTACTCCATTACATAATCTTTTCTTGTTTCTTCTTCTTTTTTAAAAACAGAGCAGGGTAGGAGTTGGGATTGAATTTTAATTTCCAGCAGTCCTTTCTTTACCACTAATTTTTCCTTTTTCATAGAATTCTGCTCTTGTTTTATGAACATTGTCTTGTTTCTGTATCTTTAGGAATGCTAACTGAAAGATTTTCTTTTTAAAAAATATATTCTCCTCTGTTTCCTAGTTATTTCTGTTTTCTCTGGTGTCACTTTTCCTGTGTTTATCTCTGTGGTGCTGCAGATTTCCCCAACTGTACAGTGACTCTTCGTAGTCCATTCACACCTAAGAATAAGGCAATATTGGTCTGTTTGTCATTCCTCAGTGGACAGGGCTGATTGTCTGGTGGGCTTCACTTTAGGGTGAGCACAGGAGGAGCTGATTATTGGGTTGAAAAGCCCTAGATGCTACATTTTGGAGTGCTTTGCTCTTCAGCACCGGTGCCCATATTAGCTGCCCTAGTTTTCCTTAGACAGGTTTTGCTTTGTTTAAAGGAAAAGGAAGCCTGTTGTTTTTCACTTGGAAAGAAAAGGCACTGCCAGATATCCTTCTGTGTACAGATGGCTGGATGGGTGAATGCGGTAAAGTTGTCGACCTCATGCTGCGCTCTCCACGGAAGATCAACACCTTCCACCATAAAAACCCCTTCTACCACACATGCACATAATTGAGAATGAAGCTTTCTCAACCTTACTTTCTAAGTTACCACTCATCTGACCACTTTATATCTTTAATTTTGTCTACTGATGACTTCCTTCATATCCTGTCATGGATATGATATCCCTGATATCCCTAAAGTGACATTTTATAGTTTGAATTAAGGCCCAATCATGGTTTAAGAAATGTCTTCAATGGTTACATTTCTCCAGTTTTTTTTTTAATTCTATATAATTCTTCCTTCTGCATATGATTTTTCCATATTACATTTACCTGCTTTATTGTGGTGAGAAATTACAAAATCTCAATAGCTATAACACAAAGAATTAAATTTTTAAATTTCTGGACTGCAGTGTGCATTGTCTGTAGTTGGGCAGTACTTTGGCCTCTCTCCATGTGTCTTGTTTTTCCGGGACTCAGGCTATTTGTGTCAGGATGTTCCTGTAGCAGAAATAAAAGGTCAAGAAAGCTGGTGATGGCACAGCTGACACAACTTTGCTTGGACATGGCATAGTCTCTGCTGCTTACTTGCCATTGGTCAATGCAAGTCTTGAGGCCCAGCCAGCACCAACGGGACAGGAATATATTCTGTTCTTTGAGAATGGCCAGCCGAGGAACAATACACCTGAATGTATAATCCTCTCACAGGAAAAAGGAGTGAAAAATTGGGCAGTAATCCAGCCCACTGCATATTCTTTTGATCAATTGGAGAAACTAGGACATTTGTTCTGTAGACTGTCCTACATTCTGAATTTGGCTGATTGCTTCCTTGTGGTATTGTTTGATTTACTCTTTTATGACCCATAGTTCCTGGAAACTGATGTGATTAGATTTCCTGGAAACTAAAGATTTGGGTTTATTTAGTTGTTTATTTATTCAGGCAAAAGCACTTCAAAGCTCATGCTCTGGACTCCCTGCTACAACTCCTCTGAAGGCACACATAGCTGATTAACCCACTTTTACTAATAATAGGTGTGATGACTGGGCTCTGTTGATGTGAAGCTCCCTATCAATCTTTCATCTTTTGATTTCAGCACCCATTCATGGTTCCTTCCTAAATCCATGGCTTCATTGGGGACTGCAAAACAGTGATTTTCTTTTCCTAATTCTACTATCTATATTTATTTACTGGGTAAAATTAATAAAAAGTTGTGATCAAAATGCCAAGTTGTATTATAGCCACTGTATTTTATATTTTGATGAAAATTTCGTTGGAAAAAACTTTTTATGAAAAGCGGTTTAAAAAAATTAACGGGCCAGAGAATCTCTTGGTTACCTTCCAACTCTAATGGTTTATGATTTGGTGACCTGTGCTGAACCAGTGTTTCACGACAGGAAAAAGGAGTACAGCTGATAGAAGCTCTGTTGTAAGTGTTCAAAGGTAACCAATTAGATTTTTCCTCTGGCCTAGAAGAGATAGGATATTGATGGAACCATGGAGGATCTTCTGGGCAGCAGCTTATTGTGAGGTGGAGAGAGTAGGAGTCTCAAGCCTTGGTCCTTGGAAGCGATGCAGAATGATTATGAAGCCAAGTTGTACAAGCATATGTATCTCACACCAATGTAGAATTTAAAGCTGGGATGACAGAACATAACAGAACATAACTTCTACCTGATCCCTTCACCACCTCATCCTCCACCAGGAGATTTTCAGTTTCTTGTAAAGTAGCTTGCCTCTGTTCTCTGTTTCCATGGGGTAACATGTTCTCCCATGTTCTCAGAAACATGGAGGCATCCATCATTAACTTCTTGTGACCCATCAGCCGAAGCCTTGGTTCCTTTGAAAGCATAATCTGCCACTGCTATAGAACACAGCTCTTCTATGTTTTCTACATTCCCTGTTATGCTAAAGTTGCTACCATTCTCTTTGAAGTGGGAAGAATTCCTCTTCTTTGTATTTGTGTTCCATTCATTACAAGAAAAGAAAAGCAATTCTTCTGGGGATTCAATGATTTACAGAGATTTTAGTGAAACCTCTCTCAAGTTGAGTCCCCTCCCCCTTGTCCCTTAAAATTCAGGTACATGTTTACGGGACTTGGGAGGACGGGTCATCTGAGTGACAGCCACTTTATTGCATGTCAAATGCTCCTTTTATTGTTTTGGCTGGGACATGGGGGTGGCCCCATGTCCTGATATAAAAAAGATACTGTTTAGCCCTTTCTTAACATGATAGTTGCATGCCAAGTAAAGCAGCAGCCTGGGAAATAACCCTGATATCTTTTCCAGATCTTAGACACAGTGGCATCCTTCACCATGTGGAAGTTGACACTGGCTTCTACAACATAGTATGGTTCTGGAGAGAGTCAAGATGAAGTCCTGTTGATAGAAGAACTGTGTTTATTCTGAAGTCCTCGCTCCCACCTCAGGGAAAGCCGATCACAGAAGGAGGAGCTCGGCAAGCTAAAGGGTAAAGCTGGAAAATGGCATAATCTAAGGTAACGTTAGTAAAAATGCTTATATGAAAACCATCACAAAGAGGGTCATTCGGTTTACTAAGTAAATCAACATTGGCTCTAATATTTGTCTGTGTCCCTGAGAAAGGTCCCTTTTCTCATACCTTTGTTTGCTTCCTAGTTTCCTTTTAGACAAAGTCTTGGAAGTTATGAAATGTCCTTCTTATAGATGAGAGCAACTCACTAGATCTGCCACACACAGAAATGTCTCCCATTGCCCCCCAAGCATCAGAAGATGATCCATTGGGCTGCAAATGATGGAGGAAAAATTCTTTAATTTATGAAGGTTTTGAAATATCCAGCACTAAAGTTGAATTTCTTGAACTCTGGCCAGTATAAATAATTTTACATAAAGCTCTGTTGACTTCTATTTAGAAGCAGTCAAAATGACCCAGTTGTTCTGTGGAGTATGGGGCTCTGTTGTCTATCATCCACTGGTTGGATTTCTTTATGGTCAGGTTATAAAGAGGAACATCTTAGCTACTTCCTGCTATAAAATTTTATCCTCTTTTCTCCTATGGAAGGCAATATCAATGGTCCCTTTAGAATGTATATTATTGGTAGCACACATCAAGGCTGTGTGTGTTGTGTCTGTGTGTGTGCTCTCAAGATCCCCACTGTCATTAACAGAAGAGGACTATCAATATACTTCCTGTTAGAATACACAATAAAGCTCTTTGATTGAGGCTCACACCAACTGCATGTGAAGTCTGCTACCTGTTGAATTCACATTAAAGTTAAAAGTAATAAAGATGTTACAGGTGTACATTGGCCTTACACACACACACACACACACATACACACACACACTGAAATTGCATAAATTTAATTGATGAGAAAAAACAATGAAACAAATTAGTGAATATGTCATTAATTTTTTTGATTGAAGTTTGAAGTCAAGAAGAGTAAAAGACAGGTAATCAGAATTGGTGTTTTATCAGGTAAAACTAGATTCATATTATTTTATTTATTCTAGGAGCAACAATTCATCC
Source organism: Callithrix jacchus (assembly GCF_049354715.1). NCBI lineage: Eukaryota > Metazoa > Chordata > Mammalia > Primates > Cebidae > Callithrix > Callithrix jacchus. Next base: position 9,160,447 of record NC_133512.1, read on the forward strand.
TTGGTTATTTCTTAGAATGATTTCATATTGTTTTGAAACTCAAAAACTTGAGCCCATCTCCATCTGTTCCTTTGTTTAGCTTTGAAAACCTTTCTATGCTCCTAGTATATGTGGATCAGCCTGCTTTCTCCTCTTTCTTCCTAGGACTCTTTTGCTGCCTTGGTTTTTGGCTCTGACAACCTTTTGGCTTAGTTGTCCTGCCTAACTGAAAGCATAAGATTAAACCAAGGCAATAAGAACTTGGTGTTCCCGACTTAAGTTTGTGTGGTCAGTTCATCAGGACCCATTATGTTTTGTTCTTAACAATACAACCTTCTTAATTAAGTATCTGTCCAGCTCATGAGCTGCAAGGGTGAAGACCTTTCCCATGTATATTTGGAATAAAAAACAGCTTGCTTCTGGTGACTTGGAACCTTGGCCCCAGTAACTCAGCTGTTCTTTATTCCTACAACCTGCCTTCATATGTGATTTTGAGACTCTCAAGGGTTAGAGAATAGGGAACAACAATTAAATTGGGACTCTTAGAGTTTCTTTTATCTGATCCTTAGCATGCATTTCACAGAAGCTAATAGCATGGGCCCTGGAGTTTAACAGCCTAAGGTTAGATCTTTACTCTGACCCATATTCTATATGAACTTAGAAGAGTTTCTTAGTCTCTCTGTCAGTTTTACTTACAAGATAGGCATAATATAGCTATTTATCTCATAGAATTGTCAGGATGATTGAGTGACACAATACACACAAAATGCTTAGTACAGAATAAAGCCTTGTTAAATGTTAGCTACTAACATTGTTGTAAATAGTGTTAAATTGGCCTTCTAGAAGTTAAGGGTGGCTCTTTCCAGGATGTGCTTTACCTGTTTTTATGTTTTGTTTTGGCATGCAGGTGCTTTGAATGAATTTTGTAATGTAAAACATTAGAAACTTAACTTCCCATGTAATTTACTATAAGTATAAGCAGTTGATTGATTTATTTCTGTCTCAGTCCCAAAAGATCTAGCAATCTTTGCCTACCTACTTTGGGGCATATCCCACTGAACTGGCTCCCAACTGTGGGAGCATGATATGCAACCACAGACAGAGTCCCAGTGAATTCAGTTTCCATGAGCTTAAATCACAGAAATGCTTTGCAATGCCGGGTTTGTTCCAGAAAGAGAAATACTATGATCATAGCTCACAAAATCAGGCTAAATTTTCACATTCTCTTGTATCACTAGTGAAAAAAAAATCTTACTGTCAAGGAATCTCAACCCTAGGCAAGATTTATGTTCCAGTTTCCTGACATTGGTGCTTTTCCTGGGATCAGACTCATTCCAATATGTTTATGCTTGAAGAGTCCACTGGAAAACTTTCCAAGCCAGCAATAGGGAACTGCTACCTGGCTGATTCTCTCCTCAGCTGCTGGCATAGCAGAGAAAAGACTTCAGGAACCTTCATCAGACTGTCTCCCTGTCCAGATTTGTATCAATATTAATGCTTTGCTCATGACTGAAAAGTATGCTCAGGCTTCCAGACTCAAATATGTTTCCTTTGCTTATAACCCTCTGGTGAGAGAACAAATGGCTTTGGATCCCTGAAGAGATGGGATGTCCCTTTATGACTGAGTTTCCCTGAACTCAGTGGGCTGCTGTGGGCTCTCTGGATGCCATTATGATGAGGTCGGAGATGATCCTTGCTTGGCTCAATCCTCACATGTTAGTACTTGACCCACCTGTCCTGCAGTGATAGATATTGAGGGATGAGAGTTTTTTCCTGAATTTTTTTCTTTCATTTTTCAATCAGAGGTCACAATGACCTGCTGAGAAGGCAAGAGTGGCCATAACAATTTAGAAGAAACATGACCTCTTGCTTGGTAGAAATAGGCAAGGAAGTGATAGCCCCAAGGAATAAGTAGAGAGACTGGTTATTCTACAGAGTGTGATAAAGTCACTGAAAGTATGAGTGAGCAGGAAAGGAGTAGTCGGGGATGAAAGGGATGAGAGACATGAAGCAGGACTCATCCTTTTTGGTTTATTGTTTGTTAATCTGAACTCTCCTTCTCTGCCCCAAAGGGACCTTTCATCTGTCATAGTGGTTAAAAGCCGAGCCTTGGTGTCAGATGCACTTGGGTATGAGCTTAGCCACTTAGAAGTATGCTTTGATCAACTTGCCTGGCCTTTCTAAACCTTAGTTTCCTCATTATTAAAGAGAATAATTTCTGTTATATACATTAATGAAAAGTAAACATCAGATCACCTAGAATGATACCTGCCAAACAATTCAATGACACGAAAGAGTGGCTAGTGATAGTGGTGGTGGTGGTAGTGGGAAAAGTGGCTGAGGTTATGGTACTGGTGTTGAGGATGGTGGTCATGGCAGTACAAGCAGAAGAGGCAGTAAGACTTGCAGGCTCCAGTGTTTTCACCATATGATTCAACAGTCCTCCAAGGGCGCCACAGCAGATGTACTGGTTTGGAGAGAAACCAGAGGTTGTTGGCCTCACTGCTCTACTGCCTCATCAAAAGTACACTTTTTCCACCACTTCTGCCTTCTTTTAATGGAACCAGACTTACAAATGGAAAAAATAAAGCGGGCCCATATTTCTGACACCTGCCTCACCTGTGCTCTTCAGAGACTTGGCAGTGAAGATTTCCCAAGGGCCATGGCAGAAACTCGTCTACAAGTCTTCCTCTTTGGGGACCCTTGTTCCCTTTCCTGGATCCTCAGCCAGATAGGCCAGGTGGTTTTTCATGCCATCAGACTCAGTTCTTAAAGGAAAAGGTACCATTTCCTTTCACCAGTCCCTGGAGCCCCCCTCCATCCTATGATTGGCCTTCTCCCAGAATGACTCATCAACCCAGAGTTTGTCCTTGTGCTGACCCCTGACGTCTTCCTGAGATGGGTTGAGACCTGCTGGGAGGAAAGGCAATCATTAAATCATCCCAAGCTGAGGCTACATAAACACTTCCCTTCTCTAATGAATGGGCTCCAAAGGGCAGGCTGACTTGTCTTGGTGTGGCCCTCCTAGGCCAAGGGTGGGGATAAGAATTTAAGCTAATGTTGGTGTTGGGAACATTTAGATATCAATTTCCCAACTTTTTCTCATTATAACAGATTGTTAACGCTTTTGTAAAAGGACTTTTCCTTACACCCCGCCGCGCCCCCCCCCCCCCCCGCCTGGTCCTTTAAGAGACTTTACAGAAGCAGAATAGGAAACCATTCTATTAACAGTGTGTGGCCTGGAAAGTGTCAGTGCTTCACATACTGTGGAGGCCTGGAATATATGCAGATGAGCCTCAAGGAATATGGATAGTCATGCTTCGAAATGAGGGAACATAGTGCAACAGCTAAGACAATGCATGACAGAGTAGAACAAATGTGAGCTTGAATGGTGAATGTGGACATGCTACTTCATTGTCTAGGCTTCGGTTTCCTCGTGGGTAAACTGGGGATACTGATGGTACCTATCTCATAGATGCTATGTTAGATAAGGCTTATAAAATGCTTAGCATGGTGCCTGGTGTAGAGATGATATTCAATCCATGGTAGGATGTGGCAAAGGCCACTAGTGGGAGATAAGCATCATCACCTGGAGCCCCAAGGAGAGAACACTAAGCTTCTCTTGGGATGAACACTTAGATTCAGGGATTCATGAACTGACATTTAGACTGGGACTTGAAGGAGTGTGTTGCTTCCACAGTGGCTAAAGAAGTATCATAGGTAGAGAATGAAAACAAAGGTAAATTCATCAAGCAATGAGTGGTATGTGGATAGAAAGATGCTTGCCTGTGGGTAGAGTAGTGAATGAAGAAATAAGGTGGGCTAAAATATTGGAAGGCTTGAATAATACACTGACAAATTCTTCTAGAATGTGATGCCTCCATATTGGTCCATTCTCTCAGGCCTGCTAGCTAACCAACTCCAAGAATTATTAACCCCAACAGGCAAGATAATTTGGAGATACCCATGTTGGTATGCAGCGAGCATCCTAGCACATGCTTTAGGATTGTTTCTACCCCAGTAATTCAGACCTACTGACAGGTCTGAACTACTGGAAGGACAGGGCCAGTAAAGTCTATTTATATAAGAAATCAGGGTACTGGCAGGGAAAATAACTATTTCAGGAACCTGGGTCTTGGTCAAATATGTAGCTTGAGACAGTAGGAGCTTCATGGAGATCCATGGGATCTCTTACTTCAGTCTCCCTCGGACCTATACCTGAGTCCTATATTAGATAAAGATCCGATAAACCAGAAATGGTAGGGAGTCCTAAGCCCATGGAATAGAAACTTTGAGGACTTTAAGGTGGAAAAGAGGACCAGTATAACCAGTGGCCGGAAAAGTGGCATGTAGCGAAGTTGAAGATTGAGGCAGAGTCCAGATGATAAAGAACATTCTAAATCCTGAAGGGATAGTCTGAATTAATTAATATTTCTAAGTTAAATGGGAAGTTACCAAGGAGAATTTAAGCAGCTGAGTGACATGACATACTTATGAGTTAAAGACCACACTTATTTAGAGACTATGTTGCGTAGGAGAAGGTCTGGAAGCTGGAAACTAGTTAGGAAACTACCGTAGCAGTAAGAGCAGGAGGTTGTGATGACCTTCATTGCTACAAGGATGTGGAAGGAGTCATGGAGACAAGTATAGATTCAAAATATCTTTTTAACACAGAACGACAGAGCTCAATAATAGATTCGAAGAGAAGTGAAGTCAGTGAGGTTGGAGTCAAGAAAGTCTGCTAAGTTTCTGGATTCAGTAACCAACAGTGGTGCTATTGACTGAGACGGAATACACAGGGATGAGGACGTGCTTTGGCTGGAAGACGCAAGAGTTCTGATTTTGAGAAGTTCAAATAGGTCCTCGAGTAGGCATATGTTTATCCAAGACCTTTCAATGCCCTGGGAGTGGTGTGGACTAGAGAGACAAAGGTGGGAGGGCTGAGCTTCCTGAAAGAGAGGAAAAAGACAGGGCTCTGGGACTAACCTCCAGCGACTCCAAAATTTTGTGTTTGGAAGGAGAAGGAAGAGCCACTAAAGGATACTGAAAAGAAGTGAACAATAAATCTGAATGAAAAGCAGGGGAATGTGGTACTGGAAAGTGGGGATTGGAGAGTGCTTTCAAACAAGGGAGGGCTCAGCAGAGTCAGGTGCCACTAAAGGGCTCACTGTGGCAAGTGTGGCACTAAGCATTCGACACGTAGCATCTTATTTTATCTCTGAAGTGGCAGAGCTGGGGTTGAAAACAAGGTACATCTGATTCCAAGGCCAATGCCTTTTCTACTACCCTATGCTCCATAGGCATCCAAGTCCTCATTTTGTAGATAAATTACTGAGTATCAGAGGATAAAGCAACTATACAGACAAATAGGAACTCATGTTGGACTGAAACCTGGGGCATCTCACTCCTAAATCTACGTCTCTTCTCCTAAAGCAGACTTCCTCTCCTACTCTGTTCCAACATGGACTTGGAAAACTCTGGGGATATATGCAAATGGTTCCCCATGAAGTAGAAGAAAGGTACCCTTTCTACCACAAAAGGTAGAGATATACCCAGTGTTTTTGAAAAATTAAAATAAGCTTGATGTGCATAGGAAGCTAAAATGAATGACATTCTAAGTTTTGTGCTTTAAGGCACATTCATAGGTTTTAAAAAAAACAAACCAACAAACCATGTCACAAAAGAAAGCAAGGTGCACTTTGGGTGTGGTAGACAGGAACATCCAAGCAGGGACCACAGGCATGGGTTGGGAGCACCTGCACATCTGGGAGGATTTATGGCAGACCGCAGATAGGTACTGCTCACTGCATCAGTCAGGGCCATGGAATTCCAGGTGGAAGGCTGGTGTCAAGGAAGAAGTCTGAGAAGAGCCCAGGTCCTCTACTTCTGAGTATGCTTTGGAAAGGGGACTCAGAAGCACCTGGGTGTGGCAGTATCCACTTCTGTTTCTGGAACCAGAGCCATGGCTGCTGCTCAGCTAGGCTGGCTTTGCTGCTGTCCTCCCTGAGCTGTCAGAGTCAGGCTGAAACAAAAATCCTGTGTCCTGATACTACTGCATGGATTGTGTTTTATTTGACTGATTTTATTTTGGCACAAAAGTGGCAAGAAAATGCAAATGCCCTGCAGCTTGACTGTGATGAATGGGGCAGGAGGGTGGTGGGGAGAAGGCTGGTCCAGGAGTTAAGCTGTGCCCTGAGGCAATCGATGAGCTGGGCAGGCAGTGGTGGATCACAGCTGGTAAAAGCATGGACCCTGGTGGGTAGGCCAGCCAGGCTCCCATGGCTCTCGAGGGATATCTGGAAAGAACAGGGGATCAGTCTGTGGCTTTTAGCTAGACTTGATGGTCTTGAAACACATGGGCTGAAGTATTTCCTTGATGGACTGCTAGTTGCAATCCTTGAGGGTTATGTGCTCTTTGGATCCAGCTTACTGGAGGAGAGGGTGTCTCGGAGTAGGGTTAACTTTGGAGTAGGCCTTAAGACAGGATTGTGGAAAGCTTTTGCCTTATCCCAAGCACCAAAATAGCATCAAGAGTAGTTCTCAGGGGCCTTTTTAAGGGTCTGATCATGAGCCTTAGCTGTTTTCAGAATCAGAAACAGAGCACATACTCAGGCCCTCATAATTCACTACCCTGAGGGCCTGGGAGTAGATTCTTATCCCCAGACTGAGATCTCTTTCTGCAGAATCCCACATGGACACATAACAAATTCTTCATCACCACTATCTTGCCTAACAAACTCCCCTCAAATTCCCTTTGACTTATTAATATAGGTCAAGTAGGTTATTGCCTACTGACCACAGTTCTCACAGTTCTATTCCACTGGACCTTTTCCAAGCAAAACTTCAGCAAAAGACTATCCCTGTTATTCACTTCCCCAAGTTCAAACATCCTCCTGTCTGAAATTGCCAGTGGGCAGGACTGAGAAAAGGTGTTCAGTGAAGATATCATTCCTGCTTTTTCCTCTTGGGGAATAGTAGTTCCTTCCACTCTGTGGAAATGTATAGTGTGAAGAATGCATAGCCCCCAATCTAGAATGCTAGTTCCTCAGATCCTGCATGGCTTTTAAGTCTCTCTTCAAGCTTACCTACCCAAGGAGTCTAAGTCTCATATGCTATACAAAATAGCCCCACAACTCAGGTTCTACCCTGCTACTCTCCTTGTTTTCTGCATGATACCTGATAACCATGTTATTTGGATGTTTGTGTTTATTGCCCCCTTTGTCCTATAGAATGCAGGGTCCATGAGATCAGTCATATTGCATCTTTCATTCAGCAGTGACAGCGTATCTGACATATAATAGTTGTTCAATGAATACTGATTCAATCATTGAGTGAATGAAGGGTCTGGTCTGTGTTGCTGCCATATGGGGCATGATGAAGAGACAGGTGAGCAACTGGAGAGGTAAACCTAAGCATGTGTAAGCTGCTGAGTGTTGTGTTAATATATTTGGGCTTTCAGCCCTGCGGATCCAGGCTCTAGGGATGCCCCCCATGTCCAGGACACTTCCCTGTCCCATACTTTTGGCTCACCCCCATGCACCCAGGCTTCTGTCCCATCAGAGGACTCGGTCATCAGGGTCATCCCAGTAGACCTTGGCACCAGGCCAGCCCCTTTGGGCTCATGCTCCAGGCCTGCTACCCTGCTGACTCAGGCATCAGGCCATCATGCCTGAAGACTCCAGCAGCAAGCCTGCCCACAAGGCCCACCAGTTAGCCTACCCAGAATCCCTCCACAGGCTGACTGGTAAAAGACTTTTCCTGGTGAAGATGGTCTACAAAGACTAGAAGAGGTACTTACTTTTTCAGATGCATACAAGGCCACAAAAAACATGAACAATCAGAAAAATGTAATACCAACAAAAGAACAAAATGAAGCACCAGTAACCTAAAACAATGGATATCTATGAACCCTTTGACAGAGGATTCAAAATAATTTTCTTAAAGAAGTTCAGTGAGATACAAGTGAGTACTGGTAGAAAACGAAATAAAACTAAGAAAACAATACAGAAAATAATTAGAAATTCAACAAAGAGAGACAACCCATAAAAAAGAACAAAACATTTCTTGAATTTAAGAGCATAATGCTTAAACTGAAAAATTGCATAAAGAGCTCAACAGCAAACTCAATCAAGTAGAAGGGAGAATTAGAAAGCTCAAAGGCAGAAAGGTCATTTGGAATTTCCCAAGCAAAGGAATAAAAAAAAGGAGTCAAGAGAGTCTGTGGAACTTATGAGACTTATGAACTTATGAGACACCATCAAGGGAACCTGATTATGGGAGTTCTGATGGAGCAGAGAAAGAGAAAGGAACAGAAAGCATATTTTAAAAAATAATGACAAAAACTTCTCACATCTGGAATGGGAAATAAATATCCAGATCTACTAAGTCCGAAGAACCCCAAATAGGTTAAACAGAAAGAGATCTTTACTGAGACACATTGTAAATTACATTTTCAAAAGCCAAAGTCAAAGAAAAAAATTATCAAAGCAGCATAAGAGAAGCACCTTATCACAATAAAGTGAACCCTCCTCAGCCTATCTACAGATTTCTCAGCAGAAACCTTGCAAACCAGGAGAAAGTGAGAAGACATATTAAGTATCAGAAGGAAAAAGGACCAAAAACTGCCAACCAGGAATATTATCCCCAGCAAAGCCATTCTTCAAAAATTAAGGAGAGATAAAGACTTTCTCAGACAAACAAAACCTGAGGGAGTTCATTACCACTAGATCTACTTTACAAGAAGCACTGAAGAGAGTTCAAGTTGAAAAAAATGATGCTAACTAACAACCCTAAAACATATGAAAATATAAAATTCACTGTAAGGGCAAAAATATAATCAAACTCAGAATAATACTGTCAATGTGGTGAATAAGTCACTTTTAACTCCAGTATAAAGCTAAAAGATAAATATATTAATAATAACTATAGCTATAATAATTTGTTAATGGATACACAATATATAAAAGATGTAAATCTTGACATCAATAGCAAAGTGTGGAGGGATGAGAAGTTAAAGTGTAGAGTTTTTACATGTGGTGATAATTAAGTTATTATCAATAGAAATTGGCTTTTATAACTATAAGATGTTTAATGTAACCACATGGTACATGAAATTGGATTTTATAACTATAAGGTGTTTAATGTAACCAACTCATGGTAACCACAAAAGAAAATCCCAGCACTTTGGGAGGCTGAGACGGGTGGATCATGAGGTTGAGAGATCGAGACCATCCTGGTCAACATGGGGAAACCCCGTCTCTACTAAAAATACAAAAAATTAGCTGGGCACGGTGGCTCATGCCTGTAATCCCAGCTACTCGGGAGGCTGAGGCAGGAGAATTGCCTGAACCCAGGAGGCGGAGGTTGCGATGAGCCAAGATCGTGCCATTGCACTCCAGCCTGGGTAACAAGAGCAAAACTCCGTCTCAAAAAAAAAAAAAAGAAAAGAAAAGAAAACAAAGACCTATAGTACATACACAAAAGATAAAGTGACAGAAATCAAATTATACTACTATAAAAATTTATCAATTTTATACTACTATAAAAATTCCTATCAAAAGAAGACAGGAATAGGGAAAATGAATAAAGGAACTGTAATACTATCAGAAAACAATAAACAAAATGTCAACATTATGTTCTTACCTCTCAGTATTACTTATTTTATAATTAAAATTAAAGCTTTTTTAGAGAGAGGGTCTTGCTTTGTCACCCAGGCTATAGTGCAATGCTGTGATCATAGCTCACTGCAGTCTCAAACTCCTGGGTTCAAGCAACCCTCCTTAGCCTCTCAAGCAGCTAAGACTGCAGGTATGTACCACACACTTGACTAATTAAAAAATTGTTTGTGTGTGTGGGTCTTGCTATGTTGCCCAGGCTGCTCTCAAACTCCTGTCCTCAAATGATCTTCTTATCATGACCTCCCAAACTGCTGGGATTGCAGTCATGAGCCACTGTGTCCAGACCTGGTAATTACTTTTAAATGTAAATTGGCAGAGTGGCTGAATAGATTTTGAAAAATAAGATCTAACTATATGCTGCCTACAAGAGACTCACTTTAGCTTTAAGGAGGCACACAGGCAGAAAGAGAAGGAGTAGGAAAAAAATATTTTGAGCAAATGGTAACCAAAAGGGAGCCAAAGTGGTTATATTGATATCTGACAAAATAGACTTCAAGTCAAAACTGTCCCAAGAGAAAAAGATCATCATGAAATGATAAAGGGCTCAATTCATCAAGAAAATATAACAATTATAAATATATATACATCCAACATCAGGGCCCCTCAATAGATAAAGCTGATAGTAACAGAAAAAGAAATAAGTAGACTTTATACAGTAACAGTAAGGGACTTCAATACCCCACTCTCAGCAATGATTAGATTATCTGGACAGAAAACCAGTAAGGAAACAGTGGATTTGAACAATACTGTTCAAACATTATAGATCAAATAGATCAAACAGATATAAAAAGAATATTCTGTCCATCAAAAGCAGAAATACACATTCTTTTCAAATGCACATGGAACATTCTTCTGGATAAATCAAAGGTTAGGTAGGCCATGAAACAAGCTGAAACAAATTCAAGAAGACTAAAGCCATATCCAGTATCTTTTCTGACCATAATTGTATCAAACTAATAATAGAAAACAATATCATGAGGAAAATTGGTAAATTAACCAATATATGGATGCTAAACAACATGCTAGTGAACAACCAATGGGTTAAAAAAAAATCAAAAAAGAAAAAATTTTAAAAAATATTCAGAGTAAGAAAAGAAAACTGTTTTAAAATTCATATGGAACCAAAAAAGAGCCTGAATAGGCAAGGCAATCCTAAGCAAAAAGAACAAACCTGTCTGCATTAATTTACCTGACTTCAAACTATACTACAAGGGGCTGGGCATGGTGGCTCACACCTGTAATCCCAGCACTTTAGGAGGCCTAGATGGGCAGATCACCTGAGGTCAGGAGTTCAAAACCAACCTGGCAAACATGGAAAAACCCCATCTCTACTAATAAAGGCAAAAATTAGCCAGGCTTGGTGGCAGGTGCCTGTAGTCCCAGCTACTCAGGAGACTGAGGCATGAGAATCACTTGAACCTGGGAGGCAAAGGTTGCAATGAACCAAGATCACACTACTGCACTCCAGCCCAGGTGACAGAGAGAGACTCTGCCAAAAGCAAAAAAAAAAAAAAAAAAAAAAAAGGAAAAAAAACTATACTACAAGGTTGAGATTATAGAAATCAAAACAGCATGGTACTGATACAAAAACAGGCACATAGACCAATGGAACAGCACGGAGTCCAGAAATAATCCTGCACACCTACAGCCATCAAATTGTCAGCAAAGCTGACAAAAATAAGCATTACAGAAAGGGATCCTAACCAAAAAAAATAAATAAATAATGCTGGCATATCTGACTAGCCATATGCAGAAGTTTGAAAGTGAACCCTTTCCTTATACCATATACAAAAATCAACTCAAGATGAATTAAAGACTTAAGGCTGTAAAAATCCTGAAAGAAAATCTAAGAAATACCATTCTGGACATAGGACCTGGCAAACATTTCATGATGAAGATGCCAAAAGCAATTGCAACAAAAACAAAAACTGACAAATGGGACCTAATTAAACTGAAGAACTTCTGCACAGAAAAAGAAAATATCAACAGAGTAAACAGACAACCTACAGAATGTGAGAAAATATATGCAAATTATGCATCCAACAAAGGTCTAATATCCAGAATCTATAAGAATCTTAAATCAGCAAGCAAAAAACCACCTCACTAAAACGTAGACAAAGAACATGAACAGACACTTTTCAAAAGAAGATATACATGTGACCAACAAGCATATGAAAAAATACTCAACATCACTAATCATTAGAGAAATGCAAATCAAAACTACATTGAGATATCATCTTACACCCAGTCAGAATGGCTAATATTAAAAAATCAGAAAATAACAGATGCTGGTGAGGTTTCAGAGAAAAGAGAACACTTATACATTGCTGTTGGGAATATAAATTAGTTTCGCCATGTGGAAAGCAGTGTAGAAACTCCTTAAAGAACTTAAAACTGAACTACTATTTTAACCCAGCAATCTCATTATTGAGTGTATAACCAAAATAATATAAATTGTTCTACCATAAATATACATGAATGTGTATGTTCATTGCAGTACTATTCACAATAACAAAGACATGGAATCAACCTAGATGCCTGCCTGCAGTAGAATGGATAAAGAAAATGTACATATTCACCATGAAATACTACACAACCATAAAAAAGAATGAAATCATGCATGACTTTTGCAGCAACATAGATTAAACTGGAGGCCATTATCCTAAGCAAACTAACACAGGAACAGAAAACCAAATATCATGTGTGCCTCACTTATAAGTGGTAGACAATGAGGATACATGGACACCAAGAGGAGAAAATACACACTGAGGCCTACTTGAGGGTGGAGGGTGAGACAAGGGAGAGGATCAGAAAAAATACCTGTTCGGTACTACTTTTATTGCTGGGTGACAAAATAATCTGTACATCAAACCCCAGTGACATTCAATTTAACTATATATTAATAACAAACCTGCACACATATCCTGAACCTAAAATAAAATTTAAAAAAAGATTCACACACTACGATCAAGTGGAATTTATCCATGGGATACAAGGATACTTCAACATATGCAAATAGGTAAATGTGATACACCGTATTAACAGAATGAAATACAAATTATTGATTATCTAAATAGATATAGAAAAACACTTGAAAAACTTTAACATCTTTTTATAATAAAAACCCTCAAAAAATTAGACATAAAAGAAAATAGGGAAAAAAAGCCTAAAATGTGTATGAAACCACAAAGTCCTCAAGTAGCAAAAACAATCTTGAACAAAAAGAACAAAACTGGAGGGATCACACAATCTGATTTCAAGATATAGTAGAAAGCTATTGTAATCAACACAGTATGGTACTATAGGTCTCAACATAATAAAAGCCACATATGAAAATCTAACAGCTAATATTATTTTCAATGGCCAAAAGCTAAAAACTTTTCTTTTAGGATCAGAAGTAAGATATGGCTGTCTACTCTTGTCTCTTGTATTCAAGATAGTACTGGAAGCCCTAGCCAGAGAAATTAGATTTTCAAAAAATGCAAGTGATCCAAATTTGGAAGGAAGAAGTAAAATTGTTCTTGTTTGCAAATGACATGTTTATATATAGAAAAATTCTAAAGATTCCACCAAAAAACCTGATTCAAACAAATAAACAAATTCAGTAAAGTTTCAAATTACAAACTCAATATGCAAAAATCAGTTGTGTTTCTATATACTAACGATTACCTATTTGAAAAAAAATAAGTCAAACAATCCCATTTATGACAGCATTAAAATTTTTTAAAACCTTAAGAATAAATTTAACCCAGGAAATGAAAGATCTATACACTTAAAGTACAAAACACTAATGAAAGAAACTGATGCAAAGATATCCAATGTTTATGGACAGGAAGAATTAATATTGGTAAAATATTCATACTATGTGATATGGTTTGGCTGTGTCCCCACTCAAATATCATCTTGAATTTCAGTTCCCTTAATCCCCACATGTTGTGGGAGGGAATTGATGGGAGATAATTGGCTCATGGGGGTGGCTTCCCCCAGGCTGCTCTTCTCATGATAGTGAGTGAGTTCTCATGAGATCTGATGGGCCTTTATCAGGGCTTTTATATAAAGGGCTTTTCCCCTTTTGGTTGGCACTTTTCCTTTTGCCACTATGTGAAGAAGGATGTATTTACTTCCCTTTCCACCATGAATATAAGTTTCCTGAGGCCTCCCTGGCCCAGTGGAACTGTGAGTTAATTAAACCTCTTTCCTTTATAAATTACCCACTCTCAGGTATGACTTTATTAGCAGTGTGAGAATAGACTAATACACTACCTAAAGCAATCTGTAGATTTAATGCAATCCCAATGAAAATTCCAATGTCATTTTTCACAGAAATAGAAAAAGCAATCCTAATATTTAGATGAAGCCACAAAAGTCCTCAAACAGCCAAAGCAATCTTGAACAAAAAGAACAAAGCTGGAAGTATCACATAACCTGATTTCAAGACACACTACAAACCTACTGTAATCAAAACAGTATAGTACTATGTAAAAACAGACATATAAACCAGTGGAACAGACTAGAGAGCCCAGAATAAATCCATACCTTTTTGCTGATTTGGTTTTTGGCAAAGGTGCCAAGAACACACAGTGGGGAAAAGAAAGTCTCTTCAATAAATGTTTTTGGAAAAACTAGATATCCACATGTAGAAGAATGAAACTGAACCCTTATCCCACACCACATATAAAAATCAACTCAAAATGAATTAAAGACTTAAATGTAAGTCCTGGAATTGTAAAACTACGAGAATAAAATATAAGGAAAAAGCTTCTTGACGCTGTTTGGGCAATGACTTTTTTGGATATAATCCCCAAAGTACAGGAAACAAAAATAGAATTAAACTAGTGAGATTTCATCAAAAATCATATTGTACACTTTAAATATATATAATTTTTATTTGTCAATTATACCTCAATAAAACACACACACACACACACACACACACACACACACACACTTGTTATAGTTGGGGTTTACCTTCCAGCACATGAAGAAGCCACAGAAGGGCTTTAACCAGTTCAGGGATAGGATCCAAGTTGTGTTGTAGAGTGACACTCTGGTGGCTGAGAAGAGCGAGTTGTCGTAGAGTGACACTCTGGTGGCTGAGAAGAGCGAGTTGTCGTAGAGTGACACTCTGGTGGCTGAGAAGAGCGAGTTGTCGTAGAGTGACACTCTGGTGGCTGAGAAGAGCGAGTTGTCGTAGAGTGACACTCTGGTGGCTGAGAAGAGCGAGTTGTCGTAGAGTGACACTCTGGTGGCTGAGAAGAGCGAGTTGTCGTAGAGTGACACTCTGGTGGCTGAGAAGAGCGAGTTGTCGTAGAGTGACACTCTGGTGGCTGAGAAGAGCGAGTTGTCGTAGAGTGACACTGGTGGCTGAGAAGAGCGAGTTGTCGTAGAGTGACACTCTGGTGGCTGAGAAGAGCGAGTTGTCGTAGAGTGACACTCTGGTGGCTGAGAAGAGCGAGTTGTCGTAGAGTGACACTGGTGGCTGAGAAGAGCGAGTTGTCGTAGAGTGACACTGGTGGCTGAGAAGAGTGAGTTGTCGTAGAGTGACACTCTGGTGGCTGAGAAGAGCGAGTTGTCGTAGAGTGACACTGGTGGCTGAGAAGAGCGAGTTGTCGTAGAGTGACACTGGTGGCTGAGAAGAGTGAGTTGTGTTACCCTCAGAAGCAGAGAGATCCC
Source organism: Callithrix jacchus (assembly GCF_049354715.1). Lineage (NCBI taxonomy): Eukaryota > Metazoa > Chordata > Mammalia > Primates > Cebidae > Callithrix > Callithrix jacchus. Next base: position 9,175,776 of record NC_133512.1, read on the forward strand.
ATTGTGCGGCCATTGCAGTGGGCCCCAAAGAGCCTTCAGTGGGGGCTGCTGACTTCAGCTGAGGCCGAAGGATTTCCAAGGGCAGAAAGGGGGTGGGGTGGCAGAGAACAATACTCGGTGAGGCCTCAGGGGACCATGAGATGATCATGGGATCAGAGTGAACAGTTCCCAGATCACAGAGAGTCAAAACTTCCTAGCTAATGAAGAAGCTGTCCTCCAAACAAAATCTCACTTGGAATTTCCACATGTAAGTAGAGGAAAGGGCAGTGGCTCTCCTTGGGGCTGGAGAAGGGGTCTACAGCCAAGTCTGGCTCTCAGGCATTGTTATTTCTTTTCCTCTTTCCCCAGATGTGGCCTCCAAGCCACTCTTGTAGAACCCTCAGGGCTCTGAAGGGCCCAGTGGGAGAACCTCTAAGGAGAGGCAAGGAGTGTGAGCGCCCTGCTGTGCCCTTCCTCTCACCTTGCTTTCTCAACGTGTGCTGTGCACAGCTCTTGATCTTCCTGAGAACAGACTGGCATCTCTGGCTGCCCGCCCTCCCTCCCTGCCTCCCTCCACACCAACCCTGACCAGCAGAGGTTCTCTGCATAGCTGACTCAGTGAGCCACCTTCCTTAAGGCAGGGCCCTGTATTTCCCCCTCCGCCTCCCACTTTGGCACCTCAGTGGCTATAAATACACCCTATGAATGCAATTACGTGATGGAACACAGGCTGTGCCAAAGCCTCCTTGCTCCAGGCTATGGTGTCAGCCATCTACCTCTGTGAAGCATATAAAAAGACACGCGACTCAGGAGGCAATGCACGCGCTGAGACAGAAAGCAAGAGCACAACGAAAAATACAACAACAAACAAAACTCCTAAGACGGCATTATGAGGATTCCCGGGAGAACAAAAAGGCTCCAAAATGGTAACTCCCGTCTCCTGAGCACACAATGTGGTTTTTTATAAACTTCCAGGACTCTCTTCCACTTTTTGTTTTGCTTTGTTTTTACCATTTCACCCCCACAACCCCTTTTTTCTTAAGGAAATTAAACACAAAACACCTACTGTATATTTAATTTAAAGAGGAAAAAAACTCCTCAAACCTTTCAATGTTGAAATATCATTAAGGAGGGTGACGCAAAGCTGGAGAGGCCAGGAAACTGAGTCTTTAACCTGCCACTCCTTCCCAAGCATATGACCATATATGCCATTACACACCACTCTGCTCCAGAGTATAAATTAACCTTCATCATAAAGATAAAGAAGACAGCCCTGGCCTGGAGCTTCAGCCAGATCTGGCTGCAGCGAGCTGGTGGGGAGTGGGTAGGCCCTGGCCCTCTCTGGTCTAGAGGTCAGGGTAGTAGCACAGAGTAGTAGCCCCCACATCTATCTCGTGGGGCTGCTTCGAGGCCTTCTCAGTGAAGCATTGGCTGGGCCCTGGGAAGAACCTGCGATGGAGAGGCTGTGCCTTCCAGATTTGGAAACTTGGCTCATACTTTCCCTTAAGCAGCCTCTCCCTTCTCTGCGTGTCTCAAATCTTCCTGTCAGTCAAGGCCCAGAGCAAACACCACAGTCTTGCTGAAACCATCTCCAACTGCCCAGCTATATCCTTCCCTCTGGCCCCCCTGCATAACCAAAATTTTGAATTGTGAAGTCGATTGCCTGAGTTCCCAGCAATGTTTTTTCATGTTGGACAGGTGACTAAACCTCTTTATGCTTTTATTTCCTTGTCTACAAGATGAACTAGTTGTGCAGATTAAGTGAGATCGTGCCCATAAAACAATAGTCATTTAACAACTCTTACTGAAACTGTATTGAGAGCATAGCAGATGTGAAAGAAACTATCTTTAGTCCCCTTTGAGTTCCAAAGTTCGTTCCAAAGATCTGGCTGGCTCAAACAATAGTGCTTGTTTGTCAAAGGTATCGTCCGTGCCCAGGTCTAGGCTGGGGAGTGTCAACAGCTAGTGAGGAAAGAGCCAAGGAACTCTGAAGGTCCTTGCCGATGAAGAGCACATCATATTTCCAGGATACTGTCTGTGCTCTGCAAAAACCATGAGGCAGCCTAGAAGCTGCATTTCCACAAGGAAGCTAAAGGAACTCAGGACAAAGGACTGCTGGGCTGCAGTGAAAGGGGAACTCTTGCAAGAAAAATGGCACATCATTTATTTTTCACTTACAAAGTGATTAACCTATGTATTAATTTTCCCCAAAGGATTTTAGGTGGTTTTTAAAAGCACGTGCAATTCAAAATGTAAGATAAATGAGGGGAAATATATATAATTGTCAGTTCAGGGATTATTTTTGACCCTTGGAGCTTAAGAGAAAAAAATGGTTGGATGGATGTGTATGTGTGTTTATGTTGTGGGGTTGGGGGGCAGGAGGAGGAGTGAGGAAGTGTTTCCCAACTGCAAGCTGATTGCTTTAGGTTTTCATCTTGTGATTCATACTGTATTTGGCTTTGAGAAGCTTCAGTCCATTATAGAGAAGATATTCCAGGTCCTTACAGCTCTTACATGAACTCTAAGCAGAACTTGGTTACAAAGGATTGGGAAAGTGGCCCAGGGATCTTGGTGACCAGTATCTGGGGACATAACTAATGAATAAGTGACCCAGGCTAGCAGGGAAGAAAACAGTAACTCTCTTGGTTGGCCCTAAATCTCTTGTTTTCTCACTAAGATCCTTTGGTCACCTCCTTGGCCAGACAAACCTGTCCTTACTGTTTGATTCAACATATGGAGAATTGCCTGGGAACCTGGCCCTATCTCTCCATCTCATGAGAGTAATCTTTAATCCTATGAATCTTCACAAGATGTGCATATACAACCAGCACCTTAGGGTACTGGACAGTGCAGTTGGTGTGAATCCAATAAGAAGGTCATCCTCAAGGCGTTCTGGAAGCTGAGGTCTCACAGAAGGGTGTTTCCAAACTGCCTTGATTACTGGTGATTTCAAACAGAGGATCACAGAGCACTCTTCAGGTCCACATTAACCTCGTTGCTTTCTTGGCACGTAGATCCCAAAGCAAAGGATGCCAGGCAATAAATCAGAAATAGAATTGAGAAATAAGCACAAAGAGAATCAAGGGAAATGCAGAATACATTTGGTTTCTGATGGGGGATAAGTATATGTTATAGTGGGTGGGGAGTGAGGGTTTACGGTCTTAAAAAGCTTTGAAATAGTGCAGAATAGTTATGGTCTAAAAAAGCTTTGAAATAGTGCAGACATGCTAAACATGAACAGAGGTGTTGAATATTTTTTAATTCTAGAAACTCAGAAACAGTCTCATGACATAAGAGAGATTCACTGGTCATTTTGTACAGTAGTGCCAGAAATAAGGAGCATGGCGATACACATCCAGCCAAATCCAGGCAAGTGGGGATGGAGAGGCAAAGAGGACTTGGGTTAAAACACAGTTATCATTTTCATGCCCCACCAGAACTTACTGAAATCCTTCCATGGGCTCAGAATTCAAGCACATGAGCTCACCTTCAACTTTAACAGCCTGCATTCACTATCCCCGGGTGGTTCTGCGAAGAATAAGAACCTGTGTTTTCCTTCCAAGTAACAGAGACCATGAGACGAGTGTCAGGCTGGTTTTCCTGCATATGCAGCATCATAGAAAAACTTGTGACTACATGAAAAACAAAACATTCTGTGGTCAGAATGATATGTTTATGTTTAATATACTTTGCAATTAAAAAAAGCAAACCCACAAGAATTAATGAGAGCAGGCTGTCTGTAAGGCTACCTCCTTGTATTTCTTTTAGAATCATTTCATAATGTTAAAATCTTAATGTAAATGAAATCATCTTTTCAACATAATTTTCAGGATCTGTATGTCTCTCTCTGTATCTAAGTCTAAGCCAGGACCTTGACTGCAGAAAAGTAGTGCTGTATCCAGTTCTGTTCTGGCCTTGTCTTTATGAGAGGGTAGAGAAACAGGCTCCAAGAGATATCATGTGCTGAAAAAATAAAAAATGGTAAAGCTAGAAAACACCCTAGGCAATGGGTTTAATCCTATTCTGTTGCAGAGAAGGGCCCAAGCTTTGAAAGATAAAGAAATTATTTCTCCAAGTTCAGATCTCCTGAATCAAAATCAAATTAGGGGCAACAACTTATCTAGCTAAACCATCTACCTCTGGAGGGCTGCACAGCTGGATGGCATTGAGAGGGAGCTCTAAATGGGCTCTAGGCAGAACAGGTGTCACCTGAGGGACAGTTCCCAGTGCAGGGAGCCCCCACTTCCACATCAACGCCTGGACAGCAAATTATGGAAAGTAAAACAGGACAGAGTTCAGAAAGAGGAAGAAGAGGGCCAGGGGAGAAGGAGAGAAGTGTGCGGCTCAGTAAGACCACAGTCTTTACTAGGATGTCAGTCTATTGAGCCAGAGGTCCAATATGAGAACTTCCTTGGCCCTCTTCCGAAGGCCCCACACAGGCCTACTGGTGCCAAGTCACTTCTGACTCTGAAGGGCCTGCCTTTTGGTTATATTCTCCCAGTAAGTACATCAGAATGAACAACAACAACAAAAGCTTCCTGTTACTTAGATAAACCCTCTTCTAGCAATCCCTGCAGAAAGAAGAGCTCTTTTGTCACACACAAGGCCAGGGATGGCACCTGGACTTTGAATGGGACTTGTTTTCGGCAGGAAACAGTCATTCTCTCCAGCCTTCATTTCCAAATCTTACATCCTCCTACCAAAAAGAAAGATTGCTACTGTTCAAGGGACCCGAGGGGCTTGAAGGGCACCTCTGTATCCCCAGTAGGGCTGAGATTGACAGCTGACCTTGTGTTTTCGGCGTAGCAGCCATGAACCCAACGGCACTTGGTATATTTGGGATCTGAAGACCACAGAAAGACGAACCTCTCAGAAGTCAGTACCGGATGGCCGCTGCCCAAGCTTGGCGCAGCTTACATCATGCATACCGTCTTTCCCAACCGGCCAACCATCCTCAGCCTCTGGCAGGGTTCTTGCCAGCAATCATTATGACTTTATTATAGCCCCTTTCAGCAACTCATGAGTTTTTACAGCCAAATTACAAGTCTGTTTACAGTTAAGTAGCAGTGAGTACTTTTAAAGCAAGTACTGTAGATATTTTTATGACTGAGTTTGCACCATCAGAAACATACTAAGTATATGGCAGGGCCCAGAACTCCAGGAAGGCTGTTTAGGGTTCATATAAATTGGGCAAATAAAGGGGCTTTGTGTTTGCCTCATGGAGGCAGGTTCCCACCAGGCCAAGGCTTGGATTTTACACTGCAAGGTCTTTGTATATATATCAATGTGGGGTTTATCTGATAGTTTAAGGGATGTAATTTGCTTCATTAACTGTATCAAAAATTAGGATAATTAGGTTACAATTTTAAAAATTATCATTGTCATGTAATAGAAGAGTCACATTCATAGAGACAGAAAGTAGAATAGCCATTGCCAAGGATTGCAGGGTGGAAGAAATTGGGAGTTAGTGTTTAATGGAGACAGAATTTCATTTGAGAATATGAAGAACTTCTGGAGATGGATGGTGATGATGTTTGCACAACAATGTGAATCTACTTAATAACACCAAACTGTTCACTGAAAGTGGTTAAAATGATCAATTTAATGTATATTTTATCAGAATAAAAAGTATTTAGAAGCTGAAGACATATTACTGCCTTCAGGTAGAGGATGGAGATTTAGGATTAGGAAGGTAAGTATACATTTGTGTGTGTGTGTGTGTGTGTGTGTGTGTGTGTGTGTGTATAAAACAGTCCCTTAAATCAAACACCACATGTTCTCACTCACAGGCGGGTGTTGAACAATGAGAACACATGGACACAGGGAGGGGAGCATCACACACTGGGGTCTGTTGGAGGGCTAGGGGAGGGACAGTGTGGGGTGGCGAGGTTGGGGAGGGATGACATGGGGAGAAATGCCAGATCTAGGTGATGTGGGGATGGAGGCAGCAAACCACCTTATCATATATGTACCTATACAACAACCCTGCATGATCTGCACATGTACCCAGGACATAAAGTACAATTGAAAAAAGAAAGAAAGGGAAAATCAAACAAACCCTTTATTGAAACACATATTTAAGTTTCTACTCTTTAACTGTCTACGTTGATAACACCAATATCAGGTTTAGTACAAGATGACTAAAACATTCTAGTTTTATCATATGAGCCAAGTTTGCCTGAAAACAAGTGGCCGATGGTATTTTTAGTGTGGTAAATAGTTTATTACTTTCAAGTAAAATCTCTATAACATGGTTAATTCATGGAGTGAGGTGTTCAATTCTGAAGAAACCTCTAATAGGATAACCATTTTCAAGTATTTTCTGTGGTGGAATCACTCACAGATGTTTGAGAACATTGATAAGTATGTCCAACAAATAAATATTCATATAGAGTAAATATTTTTACTTGAATCATTTGGGTCATAAAGATGACTTACTCACCATTTCCAAGCAGCAAGAAACCCTTGGTTGTGAGAAGACAATTCTGAACGGTTTGTGTATATAAGAAGAGTGATTTTCTCATTGATTTATAACATTCTCTCTTTTGATTACAACCTGAAGAATTCGTGTTTTCTCACAAAAAAGCAGAAGGCCGAGCAAATATTAATGAAAAGAGATGGAGAAAGGAAATAGAGCAAATGTAGTGAATATTGATTGTGACATTTATAGATATTTTTTGGCTTAAAACAACAGAAATGTATTTCCTCCCAGTTCGAGTTCTTTATTGTTACACTGCACTATGTCTCGTTCATATAGTGCTGTTTATTTTCTACATTTCCCTCTGAACAGTAAACTTCACAATGGCCAAATATCTGTCTCTCTCTCATTCACTATTGTGCACCCAGGGTGTGGAGCATTTTCTGGCATCTAATAGGTGCCTTGAAAACACTTACTGTGGTAGAATATACATGACAACAAATTTACCGTTTTAGAGACACTTGTCACTCAGGCTGGAGGAGTGCAGTGGTGTGATCATAGTTCATTGCATCCTCAAACTCAAGTGATCTCCCCTCTTTAGCCTCCCCAGTAGTTAGGACCCCAGGTACACCCTTTCACGGTGGCTAATTTTTAACTTTTTTTTTTTTGTAGAGATGGGGTCTCACTATGTTGCCCACACTGGTCTCAAACTCATGGCCTTAAGTGATCTTTCCACCTTGGCCTCCCAAAGTGCTGGGATTATAGGCATTAGCTACTGTATCCTGCCTTCATTTTAACCATTTTTAAGTGTACGATTCAGTGGCATTAACTGCATTCATACTGCTATGCAACCATCACCACCATCCACTTCCAGAGCTTTTTTTTTTGCAACTAACTTCTCAACAGTAAAGCAAAGACCATAGTGGAGAACATTTCTTAGAAACTCAAGGATATCTCTCAATAGATTTGAGCCTCCAAAACTCAGGCAATCCTGTACTCTGAGCTTTTCTTTCCACAGTACTTTTCAAGGAGAAAAGCTTCATTTGAATCAGAGAGAACTGGGGAAACATTGGCCAAAGGACTAATAGTGGGTCTTGAATATATTTAATTAGAGAGCCCAAACTAAAATAAATGCAGGATCAATGGTAGACAAATAATGTGTAATTTTTTTATTGTCCTGACAAGTATATGGGTGCTCCATATCTGTGGATTCTACATCTTCAGATTAAAACAACAACCACAGATAAAAAATATACTATTAAAATGCAACAATAAAAATACAAATAAAAGAACAATAGAGTATAATGACTGTTTACACAGTATTTACATTGTATTAGGTATTATAAGTAGTCTAGAGATGATTTAAAGTATGTGAGAGGATGTGCACAGGTTATATGCAAATACTAAGTCATTTTTATAATGGACTTGAACATCCTTGGCATTTGATATGGGAGGTGTTGTCCTGGAACCAATATTCCATGGATAACATGACTATTAAATACATGTTATAAATATTACAACTTTAAAAATTGGAAGAAGAGAGAAGAAGGAGAATAAGCACAATGATTGCTGCATAAGAATTAGATGGAAATTACAATTTTTAAGAATGCTATATAGCTTATAATTGACAAGTGAAGTAACAAATCTTCCCAGAGAGTGGGTATTCCTCCAAGCATTGCTGGCCTCCCGGAGACGAGTGAGGCGGTTTTTGTTTACCATGGAGATGCTGTTTTCAAGAACCGTAAGCTTACCTGGTGCTTCTTTGTCTCCATAATAGGATGGGGCTTCTATTCAGGGTAGGAAGATGGAAGTAAGATATATGTATTAGTAAGTAAGATATACGTATAAGTATTAGGAGAAATATTTGTTCTATTCGTGTGTGTGTGTGTGTGTGTGTGTGAGAGAGAGAGAGAGAGAGAGAGAGAGAGATAGAGAGAGAGACTGTTTGAATGGGGACTTGGGTTTCTGCTTTGGAATCATGAACTTCACTGGCTTCTCAAATTAGCTCAGAAATGCAGTATCAATGTCCTGACTGAGCTTACCCACTACTGTTATATGTCGTATTCCCAGAAGGAAATCAATATCCCTGGAACTAAATTCTATAAGGGGTGGTGCTTAATCTAGTTTTTACCTTCCTAGGCTTTGAATTCCTGATTCTAATTGCAAGACGAGGCCGATAAATAACAGGCATAATAATAGTGGTTTAATGTAGCCAACACTTCCTGAGTTATCATTCTGTCAGGCACTAGGCTTGCAAAGCAATGCCTAAATGCAGTTAACATTTAACTTGTCCTGGTTTTATATGCATTGCCTTATCTAACGCTCACAAAAGACCCTATGAAGCAAGGTTATTACTCTTCCCATTTCACAGCTGAAAAAACTGAAACTGAGATGAAACATATTGCCGAATATCACATGGTTAGCAGGTTACAGAAAGGACTTGAATCCAGATTTGTTTAACATCACAGCCCATTCGCTTAACAACTCTGTTAATTCTGGAGGGATCTTTAACTCAGAAGTGCATAAAGATGAGGCAAGGATGCTGACAGTGCCTGAGACACACTGCATTATACAGCGGTAATCTAAGATACGTTTGACATCATCCTCACCAAAATTGAGATCTTGGAACAGGAAAAGTTTGTTAATTTATTTATCTTATGAGGGGAGTCAATACTCACCTTTTAATTATAAAATCTAGTAACTAAGAATCTAGTTTCATTACTTTATAATGTTACAGTGTTTAAAAGTAACTAGTTTATTTTTCTGTAAGATGTATATGCAAATTGGTAAGAAAAAGACTTACATCCAACCTCAATCTAATAGAAAAACTGGGAAGGCATCATCAGGACAGCCATTTAAAAATATGGACCATAAGTAGATGAAGTTTACTAGAAATCAAAGAAATACAAATTAAAACTTAATAATATACCACTTTATTCTATCAAATCAAAATATTTTTTAAATTAATAATGTACAGTGTTTTAAAGGTATAAGAAAAGAAGCATCATTAGAAATAATTTGAAGAGCAACTTGGCCAATTATATCGTGAGCTTAACAATCTGCATACTCTTTGATACAGCACTTTCTTTCCTTCATCTAGGAATTTGTAATACATATAATGTAAAAATATAAAAATATTTAACAGCAGAATATATAGCAACCGGATATTTCATAGTAATATTGAATAAGGAAATTGGTTAAATAAACTTTGGAAGATTCTTACAATTTAATACCATGTGGCTATTAAACACAGTGGAATATCTGTAGCCATGGAAAAGCACAATGATTCAGTAAAGAAAATAGAACTTACAAAGTAATATGGATCTGATTGAGTTCTACATGTGTACATGCACTTTTCTGTATGGATGTTATATCTAAATTTTTTAAATGACCATGGCTGGTATGGTTTCATTTTTGAAAAGTATGCATGGATATATCATATGTGGAAGAAAATCTTCAGAGTGGAATACACTAAAATACCCACAAGACTATCTCTGGGTGATCATTTATGTTTTTTTCCTACTTTTTGTGATGTGCTTTTTCTACAGTGCATGTATTCTCCAAGCTTAATAATAAAATTTTATTAAGTAAAAGCGAGTGGATACCCAATCTGTTGTGGCAGAAATATAGCCTCAGCCATTTCCAAAATCAACAGTTCCTTCTCGGGTCACCTGGACCAGAGCTCTGCCGAGGACAGGCCGAGGTCTGGAAAACAGTAGATCACTTGGAGATCCTGGCAGAACCTGGGAACCACGCTGCTGGACACTCGATGTTTGGTTTCTGAGTGTGACTGTTCCAAACAGTGCATGCCTTCACCTGTCTCTTTGACTTACTGCTCTGAAGCACTGCTGCATGTCACCCCGGGGTTCACTTAGCTCCTGCTCATGGGCTGTGGGCCAGTGTTTAGTTACTGAAGGTGTTGTATTTTATGACAGTTCAAATTGGTTGCTAGATGCAGTGAAACGTGAAGACAACTGAGGTGTGGGCTGTAGATCTTCCTTTGATGTCTCAGGGAGGAGAGAACTACAGGGGAGGCTCTTCTTAAACATTGGAGTTCTCCTTTAATAATGATGGCCTTTGCTTGGCTTTTCTTTCTGTGTAACTTCATCTGGAATTCTATTTTCTCATTATTACCTGTTTCCAGATATTTCATGAGACATTTCAACTAGTCCACTTGTCTGATTATTCTGGCCCCTTCCAGACAGACTGGCTCCAAGGTTATGAGGTAGTTTGGACTCATCTCATGGCTTTATCAGGAAGGTTTGCAGAAGAGTGAATTCATCTGTACGAAATTCTTACGGAGCGGCGGCTTTTAGAGCCAATGTGTCTGAATCTAAAAACAGCAAGTTGGTTAGACAGGGCTTCACCCAAGGGCATCTTCCAGGAAAGTGCTCACATTACCTGCTGACTTCTCGAGTTGGGGTTCAACAGGCTAATTCACTTTTCATTTTCCTTGTTGGAAGCTGGTGGCAACAGGGAGAACATCCGGAGCTGGAAAATTGCAACGCAATCCAGCTGCTTTTGCCTTGACCTAGATGTAGGATTTAATTTCTTTCCTTTTTTTTCCCCCTTGGTTTTCAACATGGAAAATGTTTTCCTAAGGCCTACCAGCACACAAAGAAGGATTCTCTAAAGGGCCGGTGGAATAGATGAAGAGTTTGAGACAACGAGCAATCACAGGCTTAACCAGCAATGCACATCAAGCTGGAGACGGAAGACTAAGATGAAGGATGACAGATGTTAGGTCAAAATAGAAGAAAGATGGCAAAATGCCCAGTCCGAGAAGATTAAATTTTAATGGAGGGTAGCAAGAATTATAAACATAGGTTGGTACTTGCTATCTACAGGAAATAGTTAACTTATCATGTGCTGGGTTTAAGAGACATTGCAATGCCTGCCTGCAAAAATATGGAACATTTTTATAATGACATAAGCTTCAAAGTTGATCCATGCTTACAAAGTGTGCTTCAGTGCAAACAAAGAGGGGGCGTAATGGCAGTTAGAAGGGGAGTAAGAATCCCGGCAAGAATGCCTGTCTGTGTGCTTAGTGCTGACGGAGGGTTCTAGTGACCTCTCTGACACTGTTGTTTGAGCGACTGTGGAAGATCCAGTCAGCCTTTGCCCTGTATGGTTCCTCTACACTTGCATCCATTGATCAGTGCTAATAATTATGGTCACCCCATGTTTCCCTTTCCAGAAAGCAGGAGACACACTTCCTTTACCTCTCCATGACCAATACCCAGCATAGCCCATGGCACACAACATTCCAAAATACATTCACTAATTTGGCATGTATTGAATGATTGCCTTTTACATATAGAAATGATGTTAGGCCCTGGGAAAAGTCAAAATGGCTTTACAGAGAAATTTTTGGTTAGTTTGTTTGTTAGTAATAAAGACCATCCTGGCACTGGATTGTGTTTTCAGGAAGGAAATGTAACTCAGAGAAGGAGGAGATTCTGATAATAGGTGCTAAAAATAAATCTGGGTCTTATTAATATAGATCTTTGTGCCCCCTCCCATCTTTATCCTTCTTCCCTTCACCATGGCCGGCAGGCATAACTTTCTATTCTTTGTGAATACTTACTCCAAAGTAGCCATGGGTGACTTTTCTGATATTGCTTCAGGGGTGGGATAAGATCAGAAGAAATAAAAAGATAAACAACAAACAAAGCAAAACAATAAAAAATATGCAAATAAACAGGACAACCCACAAAAAATTGTAGTGAAGTTCTAGGTTATTAAAACATTGTACTGGCTTTTTTGAAAATACTCTTGTGAACTTCGGGTACAGTTCAAAGTCAATGATGTTATGTCAAAATCTTCTCCGTGAGAGCTGCTACAAAAACAATTGTACTGTGATTGTCAATAATACTTGAAGTCCTTTAATTGCTTCTAATATAAGTTAAGTACAATAAGCTATTAGTAATATAATTAATAACTAGTATACAATAAAATATTAGCTGACCTGTGCCTGCCGATTTCTGGAAGCCAGGAAATGAAAGAAATGCAAGTTCACCAAAATCAAGCAAACTTTGAGCCTAACACAACCCATTCCCTTCTTTCCCCCTCTTCTTTTTTTTTCATATCCTGTCTTCCTCTTTTCATTCATTTATTCATTTTTTAAACAAATATTCCTTAAGCCACCACTTAATGTACCAGGCACTGGGCTAAGATCATGATGGTGAACAAAATATTCAAGTTTCCTGCTTTCTTCGGAGGTTAACTGTGATATGGATACTAATGAGTGGTACTTCCTGTTGAATAATAAGGTAGATTATCAGGAATTATCCAAGTAAGCTGAATGGCTGAATCCCCATCTTTTTCTACAATGCAAACCTTTGTGTAATGCCAGTACTTTGGGAGGCCACGGTCAGAGGATCACTTTAAGTCACGAATTTTAGACTAGCTGTAGACAACACAGAGAGACCCCATCTCTAGAAAATAAAAATTAAATAAAATTTAGTTGGATGCTGTGGCACACACCTGTCGTCCCAGTAATTGAGGAGGCTGAGGTAGGAGGGTCAACTGAGCCCAGGAGGTCAAGGCTACAGTAGGTTATGATTGCGCCACTGCACTCTAGCCTGGGTGACAGAGTGAGACTCTGTCTCAAAAAAAAAAAAAGTATCTCAGCTTTGGCACTTTGGGGTCAAATAATTCTTTACTATGGGACTGTCTGTGCATTGTAGGATGTTTAGCAGCGCCACTGGCCTTTAGACACTAGATGCCAGTAGCATCCCCAATTAGTGGCAACCAAAGGTGGCCCCAAACATTGTCAAATGTCAGGCAAAATCATGCTTAGTTAAGAACCAACGGTATGAAGGAACCATGAAAAGCAGTGTTCTTGGTCTTGTTTCTTACATCCCTATGTTCACATACTGAAGGAACTGTAGTAACTATGAACTCATGCAGGAGGGAGGGCATAGTGTGTGTGGGTGTACGAGTGTGTGTGTGCGCAGGCGTCAACTAATGATCCATGAAGGTTGATGAAAATGCTGAAAATTTAAATTTAAGGTCTGTCGATATTTTGTCCTGAGCACTCTTCCCCAAAGTCTGGCATTTCAAGAAATGATTGGCTTTTATATGACAAATTGACTACCCTGAAATTTATTGAGGAATAAAGGATGTATCATTTAAACTTTCTGTGACAGCTTTTCTTTTCCTGAAGAACGAGGCCTTGCACATTATCCTACAAAAGCTTTAACTCCATGTTTGCAATAGCTATCTTTCTATTAATTTAGATTGGCCAAATTTATGATACATTAGGCCTGTATTTTATGTGTTATTTTAAAATTCTTGCCCATTTTGCAGTACTGGGGTCAAAATTTTACTAATTCAGATGATTTTAAAGGTTTATGGTTGTTGTATCTCTCTTGTATGACATTTTGTTGGTTGTATCTATGATTTATCTGTTGCTGAGTCCTTGGTCAGGAACACAACTCCCAATTATCCAACCAATTATAACATTGCTCCGTGGGAAAACTTTAGCAGCTGAAACTGTTGACTCAGTATAATAAAAAAAGAGCAGCTTAATATCAGATAAACTAAACTAAAATTTTATTTTGGTCTACAGTTGCCAACATTCACGAGGCAAATCCTGAGAAACTCCATCTATCATTGACTTATACTGTGTAGTTTCCTGTGCTAGATGGGTCTGTGCTGATACCGTTTTTGTAGTCAAGATGTGTCCATCTTTGTAAGAATTGTTCTTAATTTCCAAATTAAAAACAATTACTTCGTGATGTGATGCTACATGATACAGTAGTCTGTGTTCTGAAAGACTACATGTTCAGGCAATTAAACATTTCCAAAAAATAAACACAAAAAACAAAACTGACTTTACTATACTGCAACGTGGAGTTCACTATGTAGTTTTCGTAATAGAGTGGTGCTTTGCTGTCAGTTAACTTGTACTCCATGAATATTTAATGGTGCTATTTAGATACTAGATACACTTGTCAGAGAATACACCCCGATCTGACTGCTCCAGGCCTGCTATCTCCTACTATCCTTTATCATCCTTCCTGACTACTGAATTGCTGGTCGCAACCTTTGATGGACACACTGTGAACAGTGTGGCTGAGGGTATGGAGAAACACCATCATATGCCACTATGCCACATGCACATTGATTTTATAACATATCCTGGTTTTAGAAATGCTAAAATGGAAGAAAATTGTACATCTTAAAACTAAGAACATCACATTATCCCCCAAATCTCCATTAGTCCACCCAAAGTAAATATACAGTCTAAATAAAAACAGTATCCTTGCTATGAAAATTCAATTTCAAGACCAGGCGCGGTGGCTCACAGTTGTAATCCCAGCACTTTGGGAGGCCAAGGTGGAGGATCAAGAGGTCAGAGTTAGAAACAAGCCTGGCCAACATAGCGAAACCCTGTCTCTACTAAAAAAAAAAATACAAAAATTCGTTAGGTATGGTGGCACATGCCTGTAGACCCAGCTTCTCCGGAGGCTGAGGCCGAAGAATCACTTGAACTCAGGCGGCAGAGGTTGCAGTGAGCTGAGACCAAGCCACTGCACTCCAGCCTGGGTGACAGAGTGAGACACTGTCTTAAAGACACTCTCTTAAAAGAAACAAAATTCAATTTACAAATAATTTTTCTTGTCTCATATTCCAACTATGTTTTTGCTTTTAGAAAGAAATTCTGGAGCAACTACTGCAAGGATGTCTTAATGAGATTTTGGAAAATAAAGCTGCCTGACAAATAATACCAAGGCTTAGTAGCTGACAACACAAGCATTTGTTCTTCTGTTCACTATTGTGTAGGCTGACCTGCAGTTCAGCTGGTCTAGAATAGTCTCATCTAGTTGTCTTTGCTTAAGGCTGTGGGCATGGTGGATTCAGATCTGCTATAAGTGTGTTTATTCTGGGGCCCAGGGTGAAGGGAAAGCTCTATCTGCAGTGTCTTCTCTCATGGTGATTACCAAAGCACAAGAGCCAAGTTGAAATGCACAAGCTCATGGCAGACCTCTTCATGTCATGGCCACTAACGTTACATTTGCTGTAGAAAATCATATGGCCAGGTCTGGCATCAATGGTTCAGGAAAACAAATTTCACCCACACAAGAAAGGGAAAGGGGAATAAATAAATATTTGCTGAACAATAATTCTATCATAAAAATATGACATTCGACAATGAGACTAAACATGCTGTTGAGTTTTTTTTTTTTTTCCAAATTTTTTCAGCTTACTTTTGAGTTAACTCAGGAAACACCACTTCTACATATCTAATTTTTGTCTAGGGATTCTCCCCTCCCCCTCTTTCAGTTTCTAATGTCTGGATAGGATTCCATGCTTGTCCTAAGAGTGACACACATCACTCAAAGTCAGAGTACGTTTCCTTTGTCACAGTGCTCAATGCATCTTAGGACAAACTGATGAGACCTTCTTTTTTTTTTTTTTTTGAGATGGAGTTTCACTCTTGTTACCCAGGCTGGAGTGCAATGGCGTGATCTCGGCTCACTGCAACCTCCGCCTCCTTGGTTCAGACAATTCTCCTGCTTCAGCCTCCCGAGTAGCTGGGATTACAGGCACGCACCACCGTGCCCAGCTAATTTTTTGTATTTTCAGTAGAGACAGGGTTTCACCATGCTGACCAGGATGGTCTCGATCTCTTTACCTCGTGATCCACCCGCCTCAGCCTCCCAAAGTGCTGGGACTACAGGCATGAGCCACCGCGCCCGGCCTCTACAAAGCCAGGCCTCCTCCTGGGCTTTTCAGTTTTGTCACCCGGTTAATGGCTATGCTCGGTACCTCATATTTAGAAAGTTTATCATGGATAAGATCTTTACTCATACAGAAATCATTGTCAGGAATAGAGTATTGTAAGTATTAGATCTTAAAATATGAAAATGCTCAGCCAAGGAAGTAGAGTGGAAGACACTGAGATCCCCTATTCACAACTTAGAAGTTGGTTATTCTTGTTGTTTGGTACTGTAGCCATATCTCAAACTGTTATATCCCAGACCTCACACCATAGGCATATAGACACTGCTGCATTATGAAATTTGGAGGAGAAATTCAGGATATTGAAACATATGCCTGCCTTTTGTGGCCTTTTTAAAGGCATAGTAATGTCCCATCAGAATTATACATATTCTGAGTTGCCTGAGTTAACTCAAAAGTAAGCTAAAAAAATTTGGAAAAAAAAAAAAAACTCAACAGCATGTTTAGTCTCATTGTCAAATGTCATATTTTTATGATAGAATTATTGTTCAGCAAATATTTATATATGTCGAACCTTGTATATCTGAAATCAGAGAGGAAGGAAAGTACAACCTGGCCAAGAGATGCCCTTCCACATGAACCCTGTGGAATAAGGAACGTGAGAATTGGGTGATTTGGAATTGTGTAGAGTTGGAAAAGTTTATTCTTACTGCAATCACAAATTAGTGCAAACCCCATCAGGAAGGTAGGGGTCATATCAGAAAATGCCATTAGGATGTGGGGCTAATTTCTTTTTAGATCACTGCTGAGCACATCTTGTTCTCTAAGTGACAAACAGGATAATTATTCATGTTCTTAAGACGACTGGTTGCTGCCTGAGTGCCAGATGAGTTTTCTTACCTCAACTATTGTTTCAAATTGCTCTGGGCAGCACAAAGTAGAAGGTCACTAAGGGGAAGACATCAGGGATGGACAGAGCCCGGTCTCATCACTTGAGAAACAGAAATTCTCAGGCTGGAATCCAATTTCAAGGATCATGACTCAACAAGATATCTGGAGACTGGCCTATGGAGGTCAGTATTTGAAGCTAGTAAGACCTCAAATGTTCCTAAAGGAGCCAGACAATTCGTAGGAGGAATTGTTTATGAATGTTTAGTCTCTAAGAAAACCCTGAGGTCTAAGAAATGTTGTCAACAACAACAGCAATAACAACAACAAAAACAGGCTAATAATGGAAACACTTTTGGCAATGCCTTGCTAAGATATGGGAACAGAAAACAAAAGATCAAGAGGATTCTACCAAAAGCAGAAAAGGTGGCCATAAGGCAGAGGACAGCAGCCATTCTCTTAGAGGGAAGAGCAGAAACAACTTGACAAGCTGGGAAAGGAACTCATTCTCCTGCTGGGACAAGCAGCCCTTCCCATTCTTGTGCAGCTGTGTGTGCATTCATTATTTCAGCAAATACTATTGTACCTACTATGTTCCAGACAATGTAGAAATACAAAGGTAAATAAAATAGAATTTGATATGTGCATTGAAGCAATGATTACTAATGTTTCGCATCCCACTCTGGTTTTTTTTGTCCTCTCTCTGCCATTGTATATTGGGCATGTTGGGTACCTTATGAGGACTATACATCACCCATTAGTCTTAAATTTGAAGTAGGGTGAAACCATCAAATATTTCACTTTTTCTTTCTGGAGACTGAGGGAGTATATCATACATGTCATGTATGGATGTGGACTGTGGACTCTCTCTTTTTTTGTATATATATATGTATATATACACACATGGAGATATGTGTGTGTGTGGGTATATATACACACACACATACACACACATACACACACATACACACAGGTATACATATTAGCACTAAAATTGTATGTGAATGTTAGGCAGCCAAGAGGTTAATTGCAGTGGGTGGTTGCCATTTGTTTCTCCAACATCTGTTTTTCCTTCTTTCAATGCCAGACCTAATATTTTGTTTGGACTCTACTTCTCAGTCCACACGGTTTAGATATGGGTCCACTCACAGCCCTAGAAATGAAGCGCGTGACGTAGGCCTAAGTCTATCAGTGCATTGCATTCTGAGTGTGGTGGCTGATTGAGGCAAGTCCAGTGTGGTGGTTGATTGAAGGGAGCAAGTCCAGTTAAAGCAAATCCCAGGATTTTGACCGTGTTAGGAAAGACTCACTAGTTACTACTGGATTTTAACCTGGCATTAGGTAGCTCGTGAGCTTCTGACATCTTGTGAGGTTGAGGGAGGAGTCTTATGGAGAATGTAGCCAATACAGATGAAAAGAGATGAGCTGAATCCTGATAACGTCATGGGGGTCATAGCATCCTATCATAACTGAATCTAGGTCTATCCTCGAGTAGTTTTATTTCTAAATCAATAAGCTGCCATTTTCATTACATTCTACTATTGGTGTTTGATTTTTCAAGTACTTAACAAAAACAGCTTCTTCACATGTGTGCTTGTGTTTGTGTCTATGTATGCAGAAAAGACAAAGACGCTACTGGCACTTTGTGGGTGTCAGACTATGTTGACTTTAACATTTATTATTCATTTGTTTCTCTATATACACAGATATTATACTTTAAAACTGTCCATATATGAAGCTATTGACAAAGCCATATGGAGTCTGGAATAGTTACAGAATTAGAAACACATGATTGATTGATCCTGACTGAGAGTGCAAAATGCCAGAAGCTATTGGTTCAAATAAATAAGGAGTCATGGACTGAATTTATTAAGTAATCTTCTTGTCTGAGAAAGTAGCCTGGGAATATCCAACACAGCAATAAGCTATTATTCAGCAGACTCAGTGAGGGACAAGAAGAGCTCCACAATCATACAATGTAGATTTCTTTTCCTCTGGGTTGAGAAGTATTAGTTACCTCTAGGGGAAGACTTTGGACAAACATTCATGGCTATCAACTCCAGCAAACTTTCTTTTTATCTTCAACTCTTCTAATCATTATAAAATGACTTTACAATATTTCTGATAATTTAAAAATACTATGTAATTCGCTTTAGAAGAAGGAGCAGTTCTTGGTTTTATTACCCATCTTACTCAGTTTCTACCATACAGAAGTTAGGGTAGGTAGGTTACTCTTGTAAAAATATTTCCTTAAATTTAGAGGCTCAAAGAACAAGAAGTTAATTTTTCTCTAGAAGTTCAAGATGAGAGATAAAAGTTGCTGAGATGTATGAAGCCACCCAGATTCCTTTCCTTTTGTCACCACGTCATCCTTGAGGACCATCATCTAAATGATAGAGGCTGAGTTACAGCCATGCCCAGGCTCTAGCCTTCAGGAGGGTGGAAGAAGCCAGTCGTCTCAGTTAGTTCAAGCTGCTGTAACAACAGCAGAAAACTTGGTGGGTTATAAACAACAAATACGTGTTCTTCACAGTATTGCGGGCTGAGACATCCAAGAACAAGGCACTGGCAGATTTGGCATTTGGCGGGGGACCCCTTCATGGTTAGCAGATGGCCACCTTCTTGCTTAGTCCTCATATGGTAGAGAGAAGAAGCTCTGGCATCCCTTTCTCTTCTTATAAAGGCACTAATCTTATAATGAGGGCTCTGCTCTCATGACCTCATCTAATCCTAACTATCCCTCCAAGGCTGCATCTCGTAATACCATCACATTGGGGTAAGCACTTCACCATATACATTTTGGCTGGATACAGTCATTCAGTCCATAATACCCGTCTACCTCCTGAAGGTCTACATACAGAATGGGCAAGCGCTTTCCACTGGAGAACACCCAGTCAGAGGATCACTATATTGGGAGGTGGGAAATGTTTCCTAGCCATGAGCCTAGAGGCAGGAGAATAAAATTGGGTGGAAAATAAGTCTCTTCATCTCCTCATGTGCCCCCCGAGAGCGTCTTTAGTAAAAAGGGGAAAATATGGAAACTCTGTCTGTCTATTACAGCTCCAAAGCTATGATTATAAGAGGAGAGTCATGTTAGCATGGGAATAATCTACTTGTTTTAGAAACATTACCCTCTATCAGACCTTATAACCATTCTCCAGGTTGACGTGCAATGGAACCCGATGAAAGAGACCAGGATTCTGGAAGACGATTGGAATAAAAGAATGGAACAAGGAGGCAGGGGAGAGCCAGTGTATTCCTTGGTGCCCATCCTGGCTTCAGAAATCTTTGTTTATGCCTGAAATTCCATTCTTAGTGGTTCATTTCTCTGGTATTCAAATACCCAAACAGCCAGAGTCCCTCAGAGTCTAAATTCCACAAGACAGAGTAATACTTTTAATCTCTTTTATCACTGTTTGATACAAATATGCTTATGTCATTGTCAGAAGGATCTGGCATCTGTGGGACTCTGAATAGATGAAAAGTTCCCTCACAAGTGGTGATGAGAGAAAAGTTACCTGACACACTCTGGTTTATTTCACAAGCATGGAGAGCCATACACTTAACTGTTGGGGTTTTCCTGAGTTTTATCTTTTCCCTCTCCTCATTCTAAGTGTTCTTTCTGGATGAGCTCACTGAATCACATGCCTTTAACCACCTGCTAGCTACAGATAACTCGCACATTTATTTCTGTAGCCCTGACCTCTCCTCAGGCTTCCACTCATTTGCTCAGTGCCCACCAGACGTCTCTACCTGCATGTCCCACGGACACTTCAAACTCACCCTGTCTAACACTCTACTCATCTTTCCCTAAAAGTAACCTTCCTCCTGTATTGTCTGTTATTTGTTGGTGCCAGCACCCACCCAACCAGGCACTGGGAAGTTACCTTTGAATCAACCATTTCCACCATTTTCTATTTAATCACTTAGAAAGTCCTATTCATTTTACCCTCTAAATAACCCCAAGCTGGGTCTTCTTAGTTTATCATTTATAATCCTGCATACAGAAGTGTTATGATGACTGATTGACAGGTCGCCTCATTCTAGCTTTGCCTTTTCCTCATTGCCCCCACTCCAATACATCGCAGATTGTTGCTAATAGGATACCCCCAATCCGAGGTTTCTTAATTTGTCTTTTATGATCCCACATACAGAAGTGTTATAATAACTGATTGACAGGTCTCCTTGTTCTAGTTTGCTCCTTCTCCACTGCCCCCACCCCAATGTGTTTTCAGATTGTTGCTAGAAGGACCTACCTGACCATCTCACTTCCTTGTGTAAAACCTTTCCACAACTGCCACCTCCCACAACTCCTTACCTGACGAAGTCCTGCCCCTTCAGACTGCATCCAGGCCTTTCGTAGCCTGGCTCCTCCTGATTCTTCACACGCATCTCCCAGAGCTTCTTTAGCAGCCCCTCTGCACCTCACCGTCTAGCATCAGCTCCAATTTCCTAAACACATCTCACTGATCCAGTGTGTGGCTCATGCTTCTGTCTTCCTCCATAGTTTTTCTCATAGTGTTGCCTCCTTTTCCTCTGTAACTCAGCCTGGGGGCAGCTTCTCGGAGGAATCTTTCCTGACTACCTTCTTCCACCTCCTCTGCTTGGTTAAAGGCATCTCTGTGTATCCCCATAGTCCCCTATACATTCCAGAATTTCTCCAGTTAGGACCTTGTGTTGAAGTCATTTGTATTTATTTATTTTGAGATGGAGGCTCACTCTGTTTCCCAGCGTAGAGTGCAGTGGTGTGATCTTGGCTCACTGCAACCTCCACCTCCCTGGTTCGAGCAATTCCCCTGCCTCAGCCTCCCAAGTAGCTGGGATTACAGGTGCACATCATCAAGCCTGGCTAATTTTTTTGCATTTTTTAGTAAAGACGGGGTTTCACCATGATGGCCAGACTGGTCTCGAACTCCTGACCTCAGGCAGTGCACCTGTCTTGGCCTCCCAAAGAGCTGGGATTGCAGGCATGAGCCACCGGGCCTGATTTGACGTCATTTATATTTCTCGTTCACTGGCTAGATTGTAATTTTCTCAGGGAAGGAACCATGTCTTGTTCTCTTTGTTTTCCTAAGTGCCTAGATATGGCATATATGATGCCCATGACAAATCTTTCTCCCTTCGAGTTGGCTTCTTCTGTGAGGAAAGTATGCCCTGTGCAGGACAAATGACAATTGCAAGTGAGATTAACAAGTGTATCTGTCACCAGAAGCCCTGGAAAGTTCAATATCTGCTATCACCTGACCTGTAAAGAAAGGGCCAAGGTGAGAGTGGGACTTCTCCAGGAATGACTAAAACATGCACCCTCCAACTCAGCCCATTTGGAAGTGAGGTGGTGCAGCTACTTTCTGTCTGCATGTGGTCATGTGAGAGCCCAGGCATGAATTGGGCTTCAGTTTTATTGTTGTTGGTTGGTTAGCTGGTTTTATTTCTTCTTTCTCTTCCATGATTCTTGGTCTAACATGGCAAGAAAATTATCCTCCCAAATTGTTGATTGGCAGATCTTCTATTTGTCAATATGTCTCTAGATCCCCAGATGAAAGAGAAAGGATGGACTACCTTTAGATATTATCAGAGAGAGAAGGAGAAATAGTATGAGAGAATGTGGCCAAGAGAGAAATAAAAATAAAATGAAAGATAAGCAAGTTTAAGGTTTGAATACTTAATACCTTGTTTTCTGAAAATCTCAGAAGGAAAGAAAAAAAAACAAAACAAAATGCCAAGCATATTCATTTGGATGGTAATTAAACTGCAGTCCCATTGTTGTGATTAGTATTCCTGTGTCAGGCTCAGGAAGTGGACAGGTTGGTGTTCCCCCTGAGGGTAATTGTTTCTGGGTTGGGTACTGTTAGCTCCATATCTACCATCGAAGGTTGGATGTTATTGGCACCTTCCTGTGCTTGCCAGTGCTCTAGGAATATAGATTGAAATGTGTTAATATAAATCCAAAATAGGTTGTAAGAATCACTTTAGTAGGTGCTTGCAAGGTGGAAATTCGGTTTTTAAATTACATTTTATTTTCTTAACAAAAGAATATATTATTTGGAAGAGTGGTGAATAAATTTGTACATGGACTATAGAACCTTCTAAAAGCAAGAAGCACAGGCCCCTGAACCTCTTGTTTTCAAAATCCAAAGTTGCTGAATTCTGCCAGGGTGGAAGGGTCCTAGTGAGACGGAATAGCAAGGTCTCTGAAATAGAACCTCCGTGGAGGTAGAGAGAGACTGGGGACCAGGTGCCCCCTTGTACTGAGGCAGGTCATCAAGTCGCTCAGATCTTGCCTAGGTGACAGCAGGCAGCACTGGGAGAACAGGCTTAGTACAAGCTGAGACACTCTTCAACTCGAAGAACTGCTGGAGCTAGGTCAGAACTCTAAACTCTCTCCATGGCAAAGAAGAGCCCAGTAAACAAGAACAGCACAGTCAGACACCTGGGCATTTCTCAGCTGTCATCTGCTCCAGAGGCCTTTGCCTGCTTTCAAAGCTACCAGCCTCTGGTGGTGGTGGCTGTAACCTCCTGCTTCTCAGGGGCCTCAGCTGGAAAATGACGTTGCCCACTGCACTTCGAGAGGTTTGTGTGGGTGTGCACGTGTATGCGCATGCAAGGAAAGGCTCTAGACTGGAGATGAGGACAATCTTACAATAGGGAGGTGGCAGTTCCAGCCATTTATTTAGAACATTAAAATTAAATATTGCCATCTTTTTCACTCTACCCTCGAGAAGTTGCATATATCCATAACATGAATATAAATCGTCAGTTAACTTGCAGATTCAAAAGAGACACTAGTGTTCTTAACTCATATATGCTAGAAAGGAAAAAAATGTGTTTTCTCATATTTGTCACCCCTCAGATTGTTTCCATGGTTATCCATACTCATGAAAGGAGATACTTGGTTTTTACTCCACGGTTTAGAGGGGTGAGGGTTCCTTAATGATAAAGTTTAGCATTCTTCTAAATTGGACTGTGTCTTCTAGTGACCCCTTTGGGGCTTAGCAAAATATTTGTCCCGCATCCCAGAGTTTCTATAACATTGATCAGGAAAGAGGCAATGTTGTTTCACCTGGCCTCCCTGGTGGTAGGTACACCAGCACTCCAAGCCCTAATTGCAGGAAACTCTTTGGCTCTTTGCCTGTGCTTTTTAAGACCTGGGTGCTTTTGAAGAGAACACCTTCCTTCTTCATCAGGTGGCTCTTGCAATCTACCTCAGATTCACACCTCAGGAGTCAGAGAGCCTGACTCATGGGGCAGTGTTCTTAGTCCTTGCCAAGGAGACAGAGACAAAACTGACATCACAGGCATACTTTAAAAGGAAGCAAAAAACATAAGGTTTCTTTACTGAGAGTGCATAAATCAACAATGACTGTAGCTTCTCCAGAAAGAATCCACTGGTATATTTCACTTCATCCAAAACAGAGCAAGATTCGAGGAGAGGTCTCATGAGCTTTGGGTTAATAAATTGAAAGGTGCCCTTGACAGTTGCCTTGAGTTGGAGTTAGCAACTTTTCCATAATGATGAGTGGAGTTTACTTTACAATAAGTGCCACAAATAGCTGGCTTGCCTTCAGACATGTTTCTTTGTAAGCCTCTGTCTTTCCCCTTTATGCCCTTTGGCTATTTTACACAGGCTTGGGTAACACCAAATAATTACTCATAGGAGATTTGCCCTGTGAGCTATTTTAAAAGTGCCCAGCTCTTCGCTACTGGACAGATCCTTTGGTACAAGGCCATTTCCTATGTGCTTCTGGGAAGATTAGAAAGCTGAGATGGGTGGAGAGGTAGACATCAAGGCCAACACTTTCAAGATTCAGTTGGAGCTTCTATCAAATAGAAATTGAGGGAGACTCCTTCGCCTGTAAGTGTGAAGAAAGAGGAGAAAATGATAGGCATTGTTTTGTCCTGGGTGTGCACCCTGTGGAGATTTTGTATAGGAACTTAGGCCCATTGGTTTCCTGCCTGGTTTTAAAAGCATTGTAGTTACTTGACAAGTGACTATCGGAGAACATCATAGAATTGTCTGCTATTTATGTTGAAGATGTTATATGCAAGAGGTATTTATTCTTAAAAATGCCTTTCAAAAATCAGAAAAAACAAGGGCATTTAGCAGTTTTGAAGAGAATTCTAACTCTCATAGTGATTTTGGTTTGGTCATTGATAATCATTGACCATGATTCTGCAACATTTACCCATTCAGAGCACAAAGCTCTTAGGCAGAGAGTTATCAGTCAATAATCAATGTTGAAAATGAAACATGTTCTGTTACTTTACTATTTATTATTTTTTTTAGAGTTTGTAAAATTTTAATAGATGTAAGCATCGAGTAATTACTACTATAATCAAGATTTAGAACATTTCCAAAAATGCTTCTTTCAAGCCATCTTGCTGTCAATCCATTATTTCCTCCATTTATCCCTAATCCCAGGCCAATCTGCTTTCTGTCACTATAGATTAATTTAGCCCATTCTAGAATTTTACATAAATGGAAACATGCCATACAAACCCTCGTGTTTGACTTACTTTGCACAGCACGATGCTTTTGAGACTCGCTCATCTTGTCTCATGTGTTAGTGCTTTGTTCATTTCTGTTGCTAAGTGTAGACCATTTATCAGTCTACCACAGATGATTCATCTTTTGATAGACAAATAGCTTCTTCTCAGTTTTTGGCTATTCTGTATAAAGCTACTATGATCGTTCTTGTACAGGTCTTTTTGTAGACATATGTTTTCATTTCTCTTGTAAGCAAAATTGCTAGATCACATGGTACGTGTATGTTTATAAGAAACTAGCAAACTGTTTTTCAGAGTGATTATATTATTTTACAGTCTCACCTGCAAAATTGGAGAATTCATTTTCCTCCATATCCTTGCCAACACTTGGTATTGTTAGTAATTTTAATGTTAGCTATTCTAGTAAGTGTGTAGAGCCTCTTAATTGTGGCTTTAATTTACATTTCCTTGTTGACTGACATTAAGTATCTTGCGATGAGGTCTCACTGTGTTGGCCTAGGCTTGATTCAACCTCCTGGGCTCAAGCAGTTTCTCCTGCCTCAGGCTCCTGAGAAGCTGGGACTGCAAGTGTGCATCACTGTGCCTGACTAATATGTACATTATTTGTGAAGTGTCTGTTCACGTCTTTTGTCCATCTGAAAAATAAGGTTGCATTTTTATTATTGAGTTTTAGAGTTTATTTTTGAGTTTAAATATTTTACATGGAAGTATTTTGTCACATAAATGTCATATTTATACACATAAATGTATTATAAATATCTTTTTCCAGTCTGAATCTGCCTTTTATTTTTCTGATCATGTCTTTTGATGATGGAAATTGTAAATTTTGATAAAACACAATTTTCAGTGTTTTTTTCTTTTTGGTGTATATTTTTTGTATTCTAAGAAATCTTTGCTTACCAATGATTACAACAATTTTCTCCTCATCGTTTTTTGGTTTAGTTTTTATGTTTAAGTCTATTATCTGTTTCAAGTTAATTTTTGTGTATGGTGTAAGGAAAGGATTGGGGTTCCTTTTTTATTTTTTCTAAATTGATATCCAGTTGTTTGGGTATTGTTTGTTTAAAAGGTCTTCTCATTTGGATTAATGTTCTGTTACTTTAATAATCCAAGGAGTCAAAAAATAGTTTTCATAATTTCTGGCTTGAGAAAAAATCTACAAGCCCCCTAAATCTTCCCTTCTCTAAGGAAAAAACACTGACTGGTCAAGGTTTTTCTTGGGGACCACCAAATTCCTCAGGCCTGCAATTTTCTCCAGCCCATCAATACTCCCTATATCCTTGGCAAAAATATGGTATTTGGTGTTTCGGATCCCATTCTAAGTTATCTTCTCTACTTCTCTAAATGAGTCCTTCTCATACTTCTAGTCTTTACTTCTTCAGTGTCAGTTGAGTCATCCTGGAGGCCATGGACCTTGATCTCCATGAACTGTAAATGGAAACATTTCCCTGCTGATGATAAACTTCCTCTTTTGATGCTGTGGTCTGAATGTGTCCCCCACAAATTCGTATATTAAGAGGCAGGAACTTTGCAAGGTGATTTGTTCATGAGGACAGAGCTCTCATGAATGGGATTAGTGCCCTTATAAAAGGGGTGTGAGCGAGAGTATTTGCATTTGAGGTCACATAGAAGGCACTATCTATGAGGAACTGGCCCTCACCCACCACCAAATCTGGTGGTGCCTTGAATTTGAACTTCCCAGACTCCAGTACTGTGAGCAATAAATTTCTTTTGTTTATATATTATCCAGTCTTAAATGTTTTGTTAAAGCACCCCAAACTGACTAAGATATTTCATCTTCAGCCAAGGTGGCCTAGATCTTTCAATTACATACATGTATATATAATTATATATTATATATAATATTAACCAATGTTAATACATACATAATATATGTATTATATATGTAACACCCTATATAATATACAATTATATACATTATATGTGTGTTATATGTATGTATAATGTATACACATATATACATATATATAATTTTGTTTTTGAGACAGGGTCTCACTCTGTCATCCAGGCTAGAGTGCAATGGCACGATATCAGCTTACTGCAGCATCTGCCTCTCAGACTCAAGTGATTCCTCCACCTCAGCTCCCAAGTACCTGGGACCACAGGCATGCACTACTATTCCCAGTTCATTTTTGTATTTTTAGTAGAGATGCGGCTTTGCCAGGTTGCCCCATCCATCTGGTCTCGAACTCCTGAGCTCCAGAGATTTGCCTGCGTTGGCCTCTGAAAGCGCTGGGATTACAGGCATAAGCCACTATGTCCAGCCTCAATTTTCTATATTAGACCCTGCAGGAAGATGCTCCAGGACTGGCTTGGATGATTAGCCCATCAGTCATCATGGATCCAAGGACCTCAGATCTCTCCTTCAACTGGCTACCCATTACAAAGCACACTTCAACATGGAGGACTATCTCTGAAGCTCAAATGCACAGTGTGCATAACATACAGATCAAGGCACTCATAATTTAATGTTCAGATGGAGTGAACAAAGGAACGAAACATAGGCAGTGCTTGTTAGTTATGAACTCTGTATTATCAGCACTTTAGTAAAGTCAAGGTGAACTTTCTTCACTCATGGATTCTAAGATGCTTTCATGTCATTATGTGTAACTATGGAACATTTATTTTTATACAATATAATATTCTGTCACAAATATCATGCATTCATTCTCCAGTCATACGGATATTATGTTGCTATGAAGATTCTTGTACACGACTCTCAGTGTACCATATGTAAGTTTCTCTAAGTCTAGTGTATATGCCTAAAACTTTTTGCAGTCTCTGTTTTTAGATGGAGGAGAGCTACAGCAGGCCACAGCTTTCAAAGCTTAACTAATGATGTCCCTGGGTTATAACAGCAAGCCCCTGACTATCCCCTGGAATAAAATTAACTTTCCCTAAGCAAATCCTGACTTTCTACTTTTATGAGAATTTTCTTTATTTTCTGACAGTAGCCAAAGCCAACATTCACATTGAAGATGGTTTCTTGTCTTACAGGATGAACCCACATGGTATTCCCCCATATAACGACTGGTTTCTGCATGACTCTTTCAATTGGAATTGCTTCAGTGAAAGGAATGAGTCTTGTCTGACTTGTTCTTTCATATGCCTAATACAATACAGTCACGATGAATTCATCCCCCTCAGTTGTCCACATGTATATTATCTTCTCAGAGATAACTATTGTGACAAATCCTGGCATTCTTTCAACTTTTTGTGATATCAGCTCTATTTAATTTTAAGTGTTATTATTCCCTATTCTGCAGAGCCTCTCAGATAGAGCTGATTAGGTGTTCTCTTCATCACAGAACAACTCTTTTGGGCTTGGTTTACATGAGTTTAGAGAGGCACCAATTGAGAGCAGGGAGGAGAAAGTAGCTGAACCAGACACCAAGATAAGAAAACTGGACCAGCTTCCCATTCCCCTCCAAAATGGCATATTCACAATGCAGCTCTGGTGCTTTGCTTGATGCACAGAATTTATGGAACCTCCGCAGAGTCACAAATCATACTCAAGCCAAAAGCATTGGTCAAAGTGTCATTTAAAATTTCTAGCCAGGCATGGTGACTCACACCTGTAATCCCAACCCTTTGGGAGGCTGAGGCAGGAGGATTGCTTGAGTCCAGGAGTTTGAGACCAGCCTGGGCAACATGATGAAACTCCATCTCTACAAAAAAATCCAAGAATTATCTGGGCATGGTGGTACATGCCTTTAATCCTAGCTACTTGGGAGGCCAAGGTGGGAGGAATGCTTGAGCTCAGGATGTTGAAACTGCAGTGAACCATGATCCCATGATCACGCCACTGCATTCCAGCCTGGGTGACAGAACAAGTTCCTGTTTAAAAAAAAAAATTCCACTCCACTGCTCATTCTGCTAATTGAGAACTAACGACTGATGCTGAGTAAATGCTATCTAATACAGCTTGAGTCTTCCCAAACAGGACCAGCCATATTGCTCAATATTTCAATAGCAGTAATCAAGCCTTATTCTTCCTAGCTTATAGTAGATATCATAGAAACTAACTCTTGAGAATTAGGTAAGATTGTCTTTGTCTTGGACTCTTTGTTTGGCATTATTCAGCTAAACATCCACAAAATTTCTTCCTTACCAGAGAAATGCCACTAGACTCATATATCCTAGATCAGAGGATTTCCCAAAACTGCTGCTGGAAACCAGAAGATTGTTAAAGGGCAAAGGTAAAAACTTAGAATAAAGGAGTAAGAGAGTTTCTAGATTCAAGTAGTTTGCTTTATGTAATGGACCAAATGTTTGTATCACCCCAAAATTTATATATTGAAACCCTAATCTCCAGTGTAATGGTATTTGGAGATGAGGTCATGAAGGTCAGTCCCTCATTATGAGATTAGTGTCTTTATAATAAGAGACACCAGAGAACTTTCTAGTTTTGTCTCTACCATGTGAAGAAACAGTGAGAAAACTGCTAGCCACAGCCAGGAAAGGAACCCTCACCAGGAACCGAATCAGCTGACACCCTGATCTTGGATTTCCCAGCCTCCAGAACTGTGAGAAACACATTTCCATTCTTTAAGTCACCCAGTCTATGGTAATTTGTTATGGCAGCCCAACCAGACAAATACACTTTAGTTTGTTTTTCAGTTTTCCATCAAGGCCCAATATTAGTTTGAGCTAAATTCCAAGTTGAGAAGACTGATTCATTCAATAGAACTGCCAGGGCTCTTGTAAACCTGAATGTTCCTGCCAGTACAATTGGTTAGACACTGCCCATGAGGAGATCATGTTAAAAATCTCCATGTGGGAAAATAGTGTCTTAAAGACTGTGAAAGGCAGTATTTAAGGACTTGGATAGGTAGCATGGCAAACTAACCAATCTCACACAGTCTAAGATGTGCTCAGCATTGCCTAAGGTATCTCATCTCATTTATGAGTGCTACCCACTCAGTCATGGGAAAATATGACATAAATTGATTTAAATTGTTATTTTGTGATGTCTTAATCTTTTGGTAAAAACATAGTCATACGGGTTTCCTTTCTCTTGTCTTGCTCTACTTCTGTGTGGTATACGGATGTAGGCAGCACTGAGTGGTGGGAAAAGGGGAGTCGGAGCCTTACAATATCCTCTGTATGCTTGCTGAGGACTTTTCTGTGGAAGACCCGATTCTTGTATTGATGGCTGCTGTGGTAACCAGCCGACAAGAACCAAGCTTGTTCTCGCCTTAGCATTAAGAACTCTGTATACCAGGAAATACCTGAGACCTGGGAAAACTTAGTTGGTCACCTAAATTGACTGTTGAGGGGCATATGGTCATATCTAACCTTTTGGGACAACATACAAGACCACTGAATTAAGTCCTGGCTATTTGCTTCTAACTATGATGTCCCTGCATACTTGAGCCTCTTGGTCCTGAGCTCAGGCCTCTTTCAGTCTAGTGGCTTTTTTGGAACCTCCATGTAACACCACTGAAATGGGAGATGGAAATATCTGCATTTCCTGCATGTCATTTATAATTTGTGAGAAGTTAGAATCATTGCCTGAGCTCATATGTTTGTAGCAAATTTATGTAGTTTTCATATGTCTTTATATACCTTTATGTCCTTACTCATACGTGACAGTTTAGGTATAAAATTCTAATTCTATGATTATTTTTCCTTGGCATATAAAAAGATATAATTTCATTTTCTTCTGGAATCTGCTGCTGCTAATGAATCTCTGGTGGTAGTCAAATCGTTCCTTGGAGGGTAATCTCTCTTTTTCTTTATCTTATTTATTTTTTCCTGAATTTTCCCAAAGATATGCTTAGTTACAGGTTTAATTAAATTAATTATTTTTATTTTTTCTCTACCCCTTTCCCCTAATTTTATTTAATTTTCTCAGTACTCAGAGTACTTCTTTCCTACAAAAACCTGTGCCTTTCTTCAATTATTAAAAATATTCAAATTTTTTTTTCAACATCCACTCCATTTTTTTTTTTACAAGAACTTCTGTTAGGCATATGATGGAACCTCTCAATATATTTAGCTTATCTCTTCACTACTATTTCAGTTTTTAAAATATCTTTTCCTCTTTTTGCTTTATTTTTGGCAAATTGCTGAGTACTATCTTTCACCTAATGAATTTTCACTTTGATTCCATCATGTCTGGAGGTGGTTTTTCTATTAAGTTTCTTTTTATTTCAATAAATGTATTTTCCATTTATAAATTTTTAAATCTTCTTTATTTGTAATTATTTTGTTCTTTCAGTTCTTATTTCAGATTTTTAATGTAAGGTATTCCAGCGTTTGTTTCTCTGAGGATAGTAAAACTCTGATTTTAAAGTCTTTCTCTGACTGATAAATGAATAGAAGATAATATAGAAAACATGATTTATTTCATCTGGAATAAATTTATGCTCAAATTATTTATTTGTTGACTCTGCTCACTAGCTTCAGGTATCTTCATGTTTTTTATAATTTTGATGGTCTAATTTTTTAAAATTTAGATTTTTTTATTCATATACCACAAAAATCATCCTTTGATAATATACAGTTCAGTGGTTTTTAGTGTATTTACAAAGTTGTGCAACCATTACTCCCATTGAATTTGAGAACGTTTTCATCATTACCCAAAAAAACTCCATACCATTAGTTGTCACTCCAGTTCCTTCCTGACTTCAGCTCTGACAATGACTAATCTAATTTTTATGTTTAGATTTTCCTATTCTGTATTTCATATAAATAGAACTATACAGTATGTGGCCTTTGTGTCTGGCTGTTTTACTTAGCATAATGCTTTCAAGGTCCTTTAATACTGAAGCATGAATACATACTTTATTTTTATGGCTGAATAGTATTTCATTGAATGGATATACCACCTTTTGTTAATCACTTGACAAAAATGTTGGTCTCAATAATTAACAGTTATGAATAAAGTTGCTATTTACAGTCATGTAACAAGTTTTTGCATGGACATTGTTTTTAGTTGTCTTGAGATACAGCTAAGAGTTGAATTGCTAGGCCATATGGTAACTCTATATTTAACTCTGTGAGTAACAATAAAGCTAGTTTCCAAATAGTCTGTACCATTTTATAATCTCACCAGCAGTTTATATGGCTTCCAACTTTTCTAGATCCTTACCAAATTTATTATTATCTTCTTTGAGAGAGCCTTCCTAGTAGGACTAGTCAAGTAATATTTTCTGTGGTTTTGATGTCCGTTTCACTGATGATTGAAAAATGTTCTTATTAATTATTTGATGAAAAATTTTCTATTCAGATCCTTTGCCTATTTTTAAATTGTGCTGTTTGCCCTTTATTTTTGAGTTGTAAGAGTTATGTATATATTCTGGATTTTTTTCCAAATAATTGTGATATATTTGGAATTAATTATTTCAATGTTTGGTAAAATTACCACTGAAGCCATTTGGGCCTGGGTTTTTCCTTGTGAGAAGTTGTTTATTATTATTATTACTAATTTAATCTTCTTTTTGTAAGAAGATTGAATCACTAATTCAACCTTCTTACTTCTTACTTTTATTTAACTTCTCCTTCACTAAGTTTTGGTAGTTTGTGTCTTTCTAGAAATTTGTTTATTCAGATAGGTAATCTAAAATATTGGTATATTATTGTTTATAGTAGTCCCTTAAAATTCTTCTTAATTTTTTATTATTAGTACTAATGTTCCCTCTTTCACTCCTGATTTTAGTAATTTGCATCTTCTGTCTTTTATTCTTGGTCAGTCTGGCTAAAGGCTTATTAAATTTGTTCAAAGTTTCAAATAATCAACTTTTGGTTTTGCTGGCTTTCTAAATTATTAATATTTTCTATTCTCTTATTTATTTAGGTTCTAATATTTATTATTTTCTTACTCTTTCTTGTTGTTTAGTTAGCTTTTTTTCTAGTTTCTTATCATGGAAAGGTAAGTTATTGATGTGAAATTGTCTTGTTTTTTCATATAAGTTTTTAGAACTTATATTTCTCTCTAAGTACTTCTTTAGCTACATCTTACATATTTTGATATGTTGCATTTTAAAATTTTCATTCATCTCAAGGTGTTTTTAAATTTTTATTTCTTTTTTATCCATTGGTTGTTTAAGGATGTGTTGTTTTATTTCCACATATTTTAAAACTTCACAAATTTTCTTGTATTGATTTCTATTTTCATTTCATTTTGTGTCATGCCCATCTTCAAAGCCAGAGGTTGACTTCTGCAACCTCTGCCTCCCAGGCTCGAGTGATCCCCCCACCTCAGCTCCCAAGTAGCTGGGACCAAAGGCATGACATAGAATGTTCTGTCCTGGAGAATGTCTGTATGCACATGAGAATAATATGTATTCTGCTGTTGTTTGGTGGACCATATAGATGTCTGTTAGGTATAGTCTATAGTGATGTTGAGCATTTTTTTATATGCTTCTTGGCCATTTGTATATCTTCTTTTGATAAGTGTCTGTTCATGTCGTTTGCCCACTTTCTGATGTCATTGTATTTTTCTTTCTTTTTTTATTTTTGAGATGGAGTCTTGCTCTGTCGCCAGGCTGGAGCACAGTGGCATGGTCTCGGCTCACTGTAACCTCCGCCTCCTGGGTTCAAGCGCTTCTTTCACCTCAGCCTCCTGAGTAGGGGGAACTATAGGCACGTGCCAAATGCCCTGCTAATTTTTGTATTTTTAGTAGAGATGGGGTTTCACCATGTTGGCCAGGATGGTCTCAATCTCTTAACCTCATGATCCACCCACCTCAGCCTCCCAAAGTGCTGGGATAACAGGTGTAAGCCACTGCACTCCACCTTTATTTTTGTTCTTGTTGTATTTGCTTTTGCGTTCTTAGTTATAAATTTGTTGCCTAGCCAGTGTCCAAAAGAGTTTCCCCTAGGTTTTCTCCTAGAGTCTTTATGGTTACAGGTCTTTGATTTAAGTTTTTAATCCATTTTTAGTTGAATTTTCTATCTGGGAAGATATAGGGATCCAGTTTCATTCTTTTACATGTGGCTATCCAGTTTTCCCAGTAGCATTTATTGAACAGGATGTCCTTTTCCCAATTTATATTTTTGTATGTTTTGTTGAAGATTAGCTGGTTGTAAATATTTGGCTTTATTTCTGAGCTCTCTATTCTGTTCCATTAGTCTATGTATCTACTTTTCTAACAGGACCATGCTGTTTTGGTTACCATAGCCTTGTAATATAATTTGAAGTTGGGTAATTTGACACCTCCAGATTTGTTTTTTTGCTTAGGATTGCTTTGGCTATTTGGGCTCCTTTTCAGTTCCATATGAATTTTAGAATTGTTTTTTCTAATTCTGCAAAAAATGATGTTGCTATTTTGATAGGAATTGTGTGAAATCTGTACATTGCTTTGGTCAGTATGGTTATTTTCATGTTATTGATTCTTCCAAACCATGAGTATCGGACGTCTTTCCATTTGTTTTTGTTATCTATGGTTTCTCTCAGCAGTGTTTTATAGTTCTCCTTGTGAAGATCTTTCACCTTTTTGGTTAAGTATATTTTGAGATATTTTAATTTTTTGCAGCTATCATAAAAAAGGATTAAGTTCTTGATTTCATTCTCAGATTGGTCATTGTTTTTGTATAGCCATCTACTGGTTTGTATATATTGATTTTGTAACCTGAGACTTTATTGAATTCATTTATCAAATCTAGGGTCTTTTGGAGGAATCTTTAGGGTTTCCTAGACAATCTTGAGACTTTTCTAGGAAGTTGGACATCCTTTTTCCCAATTTGGATGTCTTTTATTTCTTTCTCTCACCTGATTGCTCTAACTAGCACTTCCAGTTCTGTGCTGAATAGAAATGGTGAAAGTGGCCATCCTTTTCTGATTCCAGTCCTTAGGGAAAATGCCTTCAGCTCTTCCCTATTTTGTATGATGTTGGTTGTGGGTTAGTCACATATTGCGCTTAATACTTTTGGGTATGTTCTTTCTGTGCTTATTTTGCTGAGGGTTTTCATCTTAATGGGATGCTGGATCTTATTGAATGCTTTCTGTGAATTTATTGAGACGATCATATGTTTTTTGCTTTTAATTCTGTTTATGTGTTGAATTAAATTAAAGGTCACATTTTTTTTTACCTTTTTGAATTAGACTTTTTGAATTAGGCATTTCCTGCTACAAATGTTCCTTTTAACACACTTTGCTGTATCCCTGGTGTCTTGATAACTTATGTTGCTATTTTTCATTTTGAATAATTTTAAATTTTCATATGGATTTCATTATTAACCCCAAAATCACTCAGGGGCAGATTATTTAATTTCTATCAATTTGCATAGTTTTGAGGGTCCCTTTTTTGAGTTGAATTTTAGTTTTATTCCACTGTGGTCTGAGAAGATATGTTGATTTTAATAATATTTACTAAGACTTGTTTTGTGGTTTCTCATATAATCTGTCTTGGAGAATATTCAGTGTTCTGGTGAGAAAAATGTATATTCTGCAGTTCTTGGGTAGAATGTTCTGTAAACATCTGTTAGGTCCATTTGTGCTAGAGTTCAATTTAGCCCAGTGTTTCTTTTTGTTGACTTTCTGCCTTGAGAATCTGTCTGTGCTGTCAATGGAGTGTTGAGTCCTTCATTACGATTGTGTTGCTGCCTATCAGTTTGCTTAGGTCTCGTAATAAATGTTTTATAAATCTGGGAGCTCCAGAGTTAGGTGCAGATATATTTAGAATTGTAATGTCTGGTTGTTAAATTGATCCTTTTATTGTTATATAATGATCTTCTTTTTCTTATTTTTACTGTTGTTGCCTTAAAGTCTGTTTTATTTGATATTATAATAGCTACTCCTGCTCACTTTTGGTTTCCATTTTCATGTCATATATTTTCCACCCCTTTACCTTGAATCTATAAGAATCTTTAGATGTTAGTGAATCTCTTGAAGACAAGATACTTTATTTGTGAGTTTTTATCCATTCTGCCAATCTGTATCTTTTAAGCGTAGCATTTAGACCACATTTAACATTAATATTGAG
This sequence comes from Callithrix jacchus, assembly GCF_049354715.1. Lineage (NCBI taxonomy): Eukaryota > Metazoa > Chordata > Mammalia > Primates > Cebidae > Callithrix > Callithrix jacchus. Next base: position 9,212,208 of record NC_133512.1, read on the forward strand.
ATATTAAGTACTATTTCAGTCATTGTATTGATTGTTATCTAGATACTTTGTTTTCTTCACTGTGTTATTGTTTCATAGGCCTATGCAATTTATGCTTTCTAGAGGTTCTATTTTAGCACATATCAACCTTTTGTTTCAAGATATAGAATTCCTTTTAGCAGTTCTTGTGGGGCTGATCCGGTAGAGACAAATTCCCTTAACATTTGCTTGTCTGAAAGATACTTTATTTCTTCATCATTTATGAATCTTAGTTTTTCTGGATACAAAATTATTGACTGATTGTTATTCCATCTGAGGAGGCTAAAAATAGTACCCCAGTCTCTTCTGGCTTGTATGGTTTTTGCTGATAATTATGCTGCTAGTCTGATAGGTTTTCCATTATAGGTTACATGGTAGTTTTGTTTCAATACTCATAATTCTTTCCTTTACTTTGAGTTTAGACAGCCTGATGACATATACCTTGGTGATATTCTTTTTGCAATAAATCTCCTAAGAGTTCTTTGCACTTCTTGTATTTTGATGTCTAAATCTCCAGCAAGGCCAGGGAGATTTTCCTCAATTATTCCCTCAAATAAGTTCCACAATTTTTGATTTTTTCTTCTCCCTCAGAAACACCAATGATTCTTTGGTTTGGCTGATTTATGTAACCCCATATTTCTTGGAGATATTGTTTCTTTTAATTTTTTTTTTTTTTGTCTAATTGGATTACTTTGAAAGCCTTGTCTTCAATTTCTGAAATTCTTTCTTCTACTTAATCTAGTCTATTGTTAAAACTTTCCACTGCATTCTGTAATTCCCTAAATGCATCTTTTATTTCCAGAAGTTCTGGTTAATTTTTAAAAAATATTTATCTCTTTAAAAAGATTTGTATTCATATGCTTTTTTTTTTCTTACATTTTTAAATGTTGGTTTTCACCTTTCTCTTGTATCTCCTTGAGTAACTTAATGATCCACCTTTTGAATTTCTTATCTGATATTTCAAAGATTTCATCTTGGTCTGTATGCATTGTTAGAGAGCTAGTGTGATCTTAGGGGTGTTACAGTACCCTGTTTTGTCATATCAGCAGAATTGTTTTTCTGATTCCTTTTAATTTGGGTTGATTATTTCTTTTAATTATTTTGAAATTTTTGACTGTGTTTATTTTTTTACTTCTTTTCCTCCCTTGAAGATGTGACTTTAATGATTATAATTTATTGAAACTTAATTCAGCTCTTTGTGCTTTCAGGGGTGAAGACTCTGTATAATTTTCTTAGTTATAGAGAGTCTTTGTAAAACGGCTTTTCAGATGCCGATTGTAGTAGCAATGTGCTCAATGTGTGAGCAGGTTCACTATCTTCTGTGGGGTTGGTATGGTAGAGGTCTCTTGAGGCTTATGTCATTCCCTAGTGGTGTGCACTTATTTATTCATTAATTTCCTTCAGTATTTTACTTACTGATTGCATAGTTCAGACTTCAGGCAGTAGAGGATGTATTTATGGGTAAAAACCAGCTGTGACTAAAACAGGTGGGTAAACGCAATACCCAATGGTGGGCAGAGGTTCCAGTTTTGACAGAGGCACAGGGGTCAGGGACCCATTGAGGAGGCAGTCTGTCCCTTATCAGAGCTTGAGTGCTGTGTTGGAAGGGATGCTGCTCTCTTCAGAGCTGGCAGGCAGGTAGGTTTAAGTCTACTGAAGCTGCACCCACAGCCACCCATACCCCTACATGCTGTGTCCCAGGGACATAGGAATTTTATCTATAAGCCCCTAAGTGGGGCTGCTGCCTTTCTTTCAGAGATGCCCTGCCCACAGAGGAGGATTCTAGAGAGGTAGTCTAGCTACAGTGGCTTTGCTGAGCTGCAGTGAGTTCTGCCCAGTTCAAACTTTTCTGCAATTTTGTTTACATTGTGAGGGGAAAACCACATACCCAAACCTCAGTAATGGTGAACACCCCTCCTCCCACTGAGCTCGAGTCCCAGGTGGACATCAGACTGCTGTGCTGGCAGCGAGAGTTTCAGGCCAGTGGATCTTAACTTGCTGGGCTCCGTCGGGTGGGATCCTCTGAGCGAGACCACTCAGGTCCCTTGCTTTAGCCCCCTTTCCAGGAGAGTGAGCAGTTCTGTCTTGCTGGCATTCCAGGCATCACTGGGGTATAAAAAAACTCCTGCTGCTAGCTCAGTGTCTGCCGAAATGGCTGCCCAGCTTTGTGCTCAAAACACAGAGCCCTGGTGGTATAGGCACCCAAGGGAATCTCCTGGTGTGCGGGTTGTGAAGACATGGGAATACTGTAGTATCTGGGCTGGGAAAGCATAGTATCTGGGCCAGAGTACACCATTTCTCAAGGCACAGTCCCTCATGGCTTCCCTTGGCTAGGGGAGAGAGCTTCCTGACCCCTGGCACTTCCTGAGTGAGTCGACACCCCACCCTGCTTCAGTTTGCCTTCTGTGGGCTGCACCCACAGTCTAACCAGTCCCAGTGAGATGAATAGGGTACCTCAGTTGGAAATGCAGAAATCACCTGCCTTCTGTGTTGGTATCACTGGGAGCTGCAGACCAGTGTCGTTCCTATTGCTTGGGAATCCCTCAGAAACCTTTGATGCCACATTGCCTGATTGCTTGCATAATCAGAAGATTTGGGGCCCTTTGTGAAGTCAATAAACAACTACCCACAAAAGGTCATAGCATCACATTTGCACACTCTCCTTCAGATGAGATTGGGCACTTTCGGGGTGGTATGGCCATAGTGCACACTCTTCTTCAAAAACCATTTCTCATAGTGAAACAATGAGAGTTGTTTCTCTGCGATTTCTTTGGAAGTTGTGACTTGGAATATGTAGATCTGTGCTCATGCCAATGTTTTGTTTCCCCACAAGTTTATTCTTAAATTAGTCATGGTACATAAATGACATCAGTATTTATGGGAAGAGTCCCATTAGTACCATTAAAAATATTCTCCATTTTGCTCCCAGGTCCAAACAATATGCTTGAAACCAGACAAAGTCCTGGACAATACATACACATTTCAGATACCATAAATACTTTCAAATGCCCCATAGATCTAAAAGATGTTGGAGATTCCGAAACACGTACTTTAGTATCACTAGAAAGATATTTTTCAAGGGAAAAATTATAAATATATATTACATCAGCTTGGAGACATTTGGATAACTTTTTCAATTTGTTGTTTTTTCTAACGATGCTCATGCTTATCTTAAAGAAAATGAGAAACATCTCATATATATTTCCTCCATTTTCATACTGTCTTCAGCATTACATCTCATTTATGTTTCTTTTGATGTATCTTAGCATACCAGCATGTTGCTTCTCTCCCAAAACGTTAAGGCGTTAGTCCACAAATGTGTATACATGTGCAGTGCGTATCTGACAGCAGTCACACACTTGTATCACTGGTTGTGTGACAATTCACTTGAGCAGGAAAGTCTGAAAAGCATTTACTTACCACAGGGATTTTTGAAGCTGAATGTTTATTCTTGAAAGATTGGAAGACTCCCTTAAGAAGGGAACTAAATACTGTGCGCACACGCATAGATATGATATTAGAAAACAACAGTATCATTGTTTACTGTAACTGACGTGCCTCCTCCCTTGCTCTCAGCCTCCACACACCCCTGATATAAAGTTACCTGAAAACACATACTGGATTCAAAATATGTAAAAATACTTCAAAGTGGATGAAAATTTACCAAATGCAATTTAACTGTTCTTTAAAGGTTGAATTGCTTTAACATACAAAAGCCCTTTCTAAGGGAAGGCTCTGGAAACAGATGGGGTCACACACAGTGCCACACCTGCCTTCTGAGGAAGGACAGTGAGTGTGACCAAAGATTCCAGATGACAGAACTCTGTATTCTGTTTCTTATTCTTCTCTTTTGTTACCAGTCGCCTCTTCCCCAGCCTTGAGTTCTGCTAGGATGGACTGCATCTCACGCTTTTTGTGGCTGAAATGGGAGAGGAGGACTCAGAAAATCCCAGCTCTTCTTCATTTGCTTCAAAAGCAATCAAAGCCTAAAATACAAAGAAGATAGTTTACTTGCTGTCCCCTTTGCCTCAAGTAGACAATTGGTAACTCTAGATTTTTCAGATTGCATGATATTCAGTTCAATAAACTGTGCTTACCAAGAACCCCTCAACCCCTGCTATATAGATACCTTCAAAGACAAATCACACACACACACACACACACACACACACACACACACACACACCAGAAAAATGGGGAGTTTTTGCCTGGGAAGATATCACACTTGCATTACTAGTGAGAAGTTCTAGGTTTAAAAATCCATCAGTGTCATGAAAACAGTATGCAGTTCAGTGGGAAAAGGGTGGGTGAGTTGGCTCTTCCTGGGCTGATCACACAATGGCTCCAGGTTGACTTTTGATAAAGAACACAACAGAGTTCAATGTTCCTGTTAGATAGAAGTGTTATGGATCAGCTCCTGGAAACTTTTCTACCCTAATCTGCCCAGCTTGTTTATTTTCAAATCGATTTACCACTCTTTTAGGCAGGTCTCCAGGAAGATCATCTGGAGATGAGTTTATTTCCAGCTTCCTCCCCTTGTAACCATGTCCAAGAAGAAACTGACCAAATCAAAGGGATTGTGTTTGAAGCATCAACTACACCTTTTTCTGGGAATTGCCTATAAACAAAGAAACATTATTATGTTGCCCCAGCCCTGTGCTTTCATATGCTGTCTCTTCCAAGTTATACTATTTCAAAATTTCCCTAATTATTCTTTGAATTATTCCCACATGTATGTATAATGCTTATTTTTTTCAAGAATATTGGATTTTTTTGTACCCAGACATGAGAGACACTTTTGGTGAATGTGAAGATATTGTGGGCTGCCCAAGTGGAGACTGTCACTAAGCTCCTTGACCCACTGAACAAGAACACATCTTATCCCAATTCAGTTTCCTAATAAGATGGCGATAGAAATTCTTTATTGATTTTTGCTATTCCCAACTTTTGCTCTTCCCAATGCAGCAAATACATTGTCTACTTGGGTGTTAAACTCCAATCAGACACTTTTTAAACATCTACCTCTTCTCTGCTTTCAGAAGTGAAAATAGTTGCCTTTGTAACCTGAACTGCAGGATATGCTTTTATGCCTTACCTGGAGCCAATTTGTACTGGGAAGAATGTTTTTGTGTTTCTCTTAAGAAAGCTGTGTTAAATTAAATGGAATGTTCCTTTCCAAATGTATTTGCGTACACAATTTAATAATGGTGAATGGCATTCTATGGCATAAATGTAAGGAAACATTGATATATATTTCAATATCCTAGTATGATTCATTCTGCTTATATGCAGTCATCTTGTCAGAATTCTATGCTGTGGTTGAGATATCTGGTTCAGAACAACATACTGCCTTCGACTACCTCATCACACCACTGGCCTTCCTTGTCCCCACTGAAAGGCAAAAGTTGTCTGCATTCACGCTCAGAGCCTAACTGTGTGGTGTTGTGGGAAGAGAGTAACAGCTTCTCACCTGTTAAATTGGTTTTGTCAGAATTCTATGCTGTGGTTGAGATATCTGGTTCAGAACAACATACTGCCTTCGACTACCTCATCACACCACTGGCCTTCCTTGTCCCCACTGAAAGGCAATATTAAGATAGATGTTAAAAATAAGAGAAGTTAAACTTCCATGTTTTATGCTTTCAGTATTTTGATCCTTTGCAAAGATGTCAAATGCAGGTTTAGATTGCATTTGTGTGAGGCTGACTTACTCACCCATCTTGATTAGGACCATCATCAGAAGGGATGCCCTGGACTGTGGAAAGCAATCATTTTTCTTTTACATTAATCCTTGAACTTATATCTCCCAGCCCAGTGAATGTTAAATTGAACATTGGTATTTAGGAGATTCAGAAAGACTTTCACATTCTACATAGTATTTCTTGCTGTCATGAAGATACTGAAATGTCCTATTAATCTTTGCTCAAGAAGGACTTCTCTATTCATTTTGTATCAATGAATCATTCATAAATTAAGACAGATTTTCCTTGCTATGCCTGAATAAACTTGGATCTTTCCTACGTAGCTCTTAATTGCAAAGGTCTTTCTGGGTAGAGAGAAAGCCCTGTTTAGATCAAAGAGAGAGTATATAAGGGGAAACAAAGTAACTTGCTAAAATTTAAACTTAATTTTGAACATCTTATTTGCATCATAAAAATCAGAAATACACTAAATCTCTGTGGGGATGTTAGAATGGCTGTGTGATCAGCAAGAGACAAGTCTCTGAGACCCAGATTCTGGAGAGGGATTCAGGAAAGCTCAGTCCAGGCAAATGCCTCAAATGTCGTAGGCACTTGGATCCCTCTGGGTAGGTCTCAGTAACATCACTTCACAAAGCTCACATAAAGAAAAGCAGTCAGTGGTAGTCAGCAGTGAGTGAGGATGCTTTGCCCCATTTTCCAGTATCAGTCATGTGACTTCATGGGAATGATCTCAGCTAAATGAGCCACAGGTAAATATTCTGCTTGCAAAAGGTGAATACCCAATTCTTCGTTGATATGCTGGGAATAAATACCTATGAGAAAAGTTGTCTGCATTCACGCTCAGAGCCTAACTGTGTGGTGTTGTGGGAAGAGAGTAACAGCTTCTCACCTGTTAAATTGGTTTTGTCAGAATTCTATGCTGTGGTTGAGATATCTGGTTCAGAACAACATACTGCCTTCGACTACCTCATCACACCACTGGCCTTCCTTGTCCCCACTGAAAGGCAATATTAAGCTGTCTATCGTTCAGCCTTCACAGAATAGTTGTCTAAAAGTTAAGCACTCCGTTTATGCTTCTACTCAAGCTAGACTGATAGAAGCTTCATACTTGGGTTTACAAATTGCCTACACTGGAGTGCATTTTAAGGTTGTGCCCTTGGTTTCTAAGAATGAGACTCTAGCCTTGCTTGTAGGACTCGGGTTAAGTTCAGCGTGTATGACATCACTCAGCATTTCCCACATGAGGCCCCACCAGCCTGATTTCCTTGAGAAATTAGTGCAAGAAAAATACATTCGCTTCCCCTGAGATACTAGCATGTTTCTTCTCATCTAATAATGAGAACTATGCAACTGACCATGTCTCCCCTCTTTTGCTTTGGCTGCCAGGGGGCTAAGAACCAAATTTAAATATGTTTGCAACAATGTGCACCTATATGGGTCTGTGTATTTGCATCCTTTTTTCACCTGCCCCTTTTTTCTTTCTTTTTTCCTTTCTTCATTAATTCCTTTGTTTTAGTCTTACCTTCATCAATTACTTTGAAAAAGGGCAGATTTATATATGAATAATAATCTAAAAAGTAGAAAATGTTTGGTAATTTTCAAAATAAAGATGGTTTCACTTAAGAATGATTATTGGGCTGGGCACGGTGGCTCACGCCTGTAATCCCAGCACTTTGGGAGGCCGAGGCAGGCAGATCACGAGGTCAAGAGATCGAGACCATCCTGGTCAACATGGTGAAACCCCGTCTCTACTAAAAATACAAAAAATTAGCTGGGCATGGTGGCGTGTGCCTGTAATCCCAGCTACTTAGGAGGCTGAGGCGGGAGAATTGCCTGAACCCAGGAGGCGGAGGTTGCGGTGAGCCGAGATAGCGCCATTGCACTCCAGCCTGAGTAACAAAAGCGAAACTCCATCTCAAAAAAAAAGAATGATTATTGGCCTATTTCTAATGTCGGCTTTATGAATTCATATTAATCGAGTTGTATATGATGTTTCTTTTAAAGTACTATATATCCACACTAAAACAAATGAAACAGAACAAAACATACTTTTGTCTTTGGGTTGATTCAAGTTTCGGAGATTTGGCAGTTCGACCTCTGAAAGACAAATCAGACTGGAAAACAAAACAACACCTGATGTAGAACAAACAATCTGTGCATCTACTATCAGAGAATGACCTCTTTGTTTTAAAATGGAAAATGCGAGTTATTTACATTAGCTGCACTTTGTTAATTTGCTCATATCATGAATGAAAGAAGACTGTTGGTTGAAAATCCAAAAAAAAAAAAAATGGTAAGAATTCAGTCATCATAATGGCCTAGTTTCAAATACCACAAGACAGGTTTTGCGGGGGCTCTACCCCATTGTCACTCCCTTCTTTTCTGCTCCACCACTCTCTTACACAAAAACCGTTCTTAAAAATTAGTCATCTTGATTTGCATAGGACCTCATAGGCCATCATGGTTACATGATAAAAAGTGGGCACTATTAGTAAAACAAAGTTTTACCTTTGAGTTTTAAATAACCTAAAGCTAGTTCCAAAACAAACGGGACCCTGTAGATTTTACAGAACTTTTACAGGTGGTAAAACTAAACGGCACAACAGATTGAGAGCCAGGGTTCCAAGAGAAGGTAAGCAGGACACAGAGACTATGAAGGGAGACCAGAGGAGAGGGCTTCTGAGAGGGATTCTGCATTAATGGAAAAATAGAGAGCAAAGCTGTTGGGTATCATCCTCTGGACATGCCTGAGTGATCATATGATAGCAATCTTTTCTTCCTGGTAACAGACTGTCCTCTTTTGCCCTTAAGTAATAATCTCATTATTGATATGCTGGCAATAAATTCCTATGAGAAGAGTTGTCTGCATTCATGCTCAGAGCCTAACTCTGTGAGGTGGCGGGAGCAGAGTAAGAGCTTCTCACCTGTTAAATTGGTTTTGGCAGATCCCAATGCTGTGGTTGAGATCTCTGGTTTAGAACAACATATCTGCCTTCAACTATCTCATCACACCACTGGCCTTCCACATCCCCTCTGAAAAGGCAATATTAAGTCACCTATTGTCCAGACTTCACAAAAGAGTTGTCTAAAGGTTTAGCACTCCATTAATGTTTCTACTCAAGCTAGACCAACAGAAGCTTCATACTTGGATTTACAAATTGCCTAAACTAACTTAATCATAGAGGAATAGACCACCACATTGGAAAATGACTCATGGTTTTGTTGAAAGGGCTGAAAGAAATGGGGAAGAGGATGCTTGTGAAACTGTGCTACAGGTTGTTTCAATCCACCCAGAGATGTGTAACCTGGCACCTTGTTCACTGTCCGGAAAGATGTGCTTGTGGATCCATCAGACCTCATTTTTCTTTTCTTACATCTTTTGAAAAATTTGTTGCTTAACATCATGGAACCTTGGGCATTTCCAAGCTCATCGTTCTCTGAGTTCAAGTCTGTAAAGCACAACTTAGGTATGTCTTGGATTCTTTGTTTTGTTACACAAATGGGTGAAAATGGGCTCACCCTGTGCTCTCTCCCATCACCACAGAGTCTTGTGCTATCCAGTAGCCTCCTCTTCTGCACAGGCCAGAGCATAATCTCACCAGCATGGAAAAGGTGCTGCCAGCCTCCCAGAGGCAGGGATGTTATCCTTGTCATAGCTGGAAAAGAGCAAGTTGAGATTGGAACCATGAAGTGTTATTACAAGTCACCAAGTTCATGTGTAAGTAATGAAAGAATCACAGAATCTCCATTTAGTGACTAAGACAAGTACCAAATTTCTCAGAATAGAGTGCATTTCATAGGAAACTGATAACCAGATCCTCCCACACCCAAGCAATTAAAATAAAATGACCTCCTTCCTGCTTCCCAGTTTCACACACCCTCACCCTCAATCAAACTGAAATTGAAAAAAAACTTGTATAAATTCTGGCTCCATAGCATTGAATACCCTCTCCCAAATTATGGGAACTTCTGGAAATGAGACACAGTGAATTCTTATACAGAAATACATACAATAACCACAAGAACACACTCCCACTATTGCTTCCCTGACATAGGGTCTAAGACCGGAATCAATGGATATAGAAGAGCTGAACCTGTTGAGCATAATTTTAATAACAGATGCTATTTAATACATTTGTATATGCCCACCCATTTTTCTTTTCTTCTTTCATGAACCTAAGAAAATTTCCAAATTAAAAACAGACTCCTGTATGAACAATGGACCCGATGAGGTTTGGAACAAATTTCTCTTCTTGTCTACAGCTTTGAGTCTTATTTGCATATATCTGTAAAACTAGAAAAGAATAAAATAGGATGAGGTAATCTAGATTATTTGAAATGTTTATAAAACAAACCCTTTTTACGACAAATAATTTACAACACCCCTGGACCAGGGCACACATCGAACCCATCTTCATCTGCCCATAATGTGAAACTGAACAACGGAACTGCATCTGCTGAGTCTGCTGTGATGAGGGCTGCTTCCAGCACAGCCTCATTTGATTGTCAGGGCTTAACTCAAACTGGTGTGGACACAGCAAACCATGATCAGTTGAGGACACTGCCTCCCTGTATATAATTCAGTAGACAGGTCCAGTACTGGAGAGCTGAGAAACTGACGCAGTGCAATGACCTTACATTATTATTGCCCAACCTGTCATCAGCCACCTCCAAGGTGAGGTTCAGCTCCTGAAGCCTCAAGAAGAGACATCAGAAAAACAGAACAGAGTTCTCCATGGCCTACAGTAAAATAACTGCTGCTGATCTCAAGACCAAAAGGTGTGGCTAAAGGTAGAGAAAAGATACGAGGCTTAATGTTCACCAAGACAAGAGGAGTAACCAAGGCTGGGGCACAGAAGTGATCTCTGAAGCAAACCCTCCAGTAAGTAACAAGGCTTATCTGTGGAGGGCTGTGGGTGAGCTGCTGCAGGACGTGGGCCAACTCTTCCTCCACGTGCCACCCAGACCCCACAGACCCGAGAGTGGAAGGCCCTTCCTCACAGGTACCTGTGTCATGAGTGTCCAGAAGGCCTGCCTATAGCCAAGTGCATCCTCAGCAGCAGCTCCCAGAGACTCCGGTCCCACCCAGAAGCCCCTGGGTTTCTACTTTTATTCCAGCTCCTGCTCCAGCTGGCCCCATGAGGCCAACTCGGCACTGTGGGTGTCAGGAAGAGAAAAAACCTGTAATGGCAAAGACGTTTGTCCTGATTATCACTTAAGAGATAGTTCTGTAAACTCCACTGCTTCTTATTGTTCCAGAGCCTTTCTTGGCAAAAGTCGCCATGTTAGAAATGGCTCATCAGTCCTCATGTTACGTGGTCTGTCTTGGCCTTTCAAACTCTTTCTGGAACCACTGTGTTATACTCTGCTTATGTTAAGGGATCACACTGATGAAATAAAGATTATTTCAAATTTACATGTGCTCTGTATTTTAGAGGTCTATTCCACTGATGCATTTTATTTATTTATTTAGAGACAGGTCGTTGCTCTGTTGCCCAGCCTGGAGTGCAGTGGCACAATCACAGCCACTGTAGCCTCGACGTCCCAGACTCAAGGGATCCTCTTGCCTAGCCTAGGCTGGTGTTGAACTCCTGGCCTCAAGCCATTCTTCCACCTCGGCTTCCTAAAGTGTTGGAATTACAGGCATGAGCCACTGTACCCAGCCTTCAACTGCTGTATTTTAAATGGAACTTAGAAGCTTGATTTCCAGTTTCAGGCCCACATCCTATTGGGTCAGTTTTTATGTCCGGTCACAGCTTTTGTTTGTTTTCTACATCTGCTTTAGTTCATCTGAGTTGACATTTATTTCTGTCCTTGAATGTTTTTTGAATAAATTACAGGAAAGGTTTAAAGTATCTCTTAGTATGCTTAGTTCCACAGGATAATCTGATAAAGCATATTATCCTGTGGTGTTAGCTTTTCCTATTGGCTTTTGTCCCAGTGATGCTAACATTTCCAAGGTGGCAGGAGGGGGAGACTGCCCTGTGTCTGACAGAAACAAAAATGTCTGAAGAACATTCTTTAGAGGTAAAAATCACCCTATTTATTCCTTTCTGGGTAGCAAAATAATGATGGCAACATGATGAGAGTCTATGACGAGGAGGCTTTTTAACTGGGAACTTTTCAGAATCAAGAAAGTTTGTTGAGTGTGTTTGTATTTAGACTCTATGGTTTTTAAAAAAAAATATTTTTAATAGCTTTATTGAGATATAATTCACATACCAAAGAATGCATTCATTTAAAGGGTACAATTCAATGGATTTTAGTATATTCTTAGAGCTGAGCATTCATCATTGCAATTAATTATAGAACATTTCATTTACTTAAAAAACCCCAGCACCCCTTCACTATCACCCCAATGCCCCTATCTCCCCCAGCCCTAAGCAGACATTAATCTCCTTTATGTCTCCATAGATTTTCCTATCCTAGACACTTGATATAAATTTAATTGTACAACATATGACCTTCTTTCACTTTGCATGACACTGTCAAGGTACATCCATGCGATATCAGTTTCTCATTTCTTTTATGGCCAAATAATATTCCATTATATAACTATACCACATTTTATGTATCTGTTCCTCAGTTGGTGGACGTTTGGATTGGTTTCCATGTTTTTGCCTCTTACATATAATGCTGCCACGAACATTCATTTATAAGTTTTTGTATGAACACGTGTTTTCATTTTTCCTGGGCATATGCTTAGGAGTGGAACTGAGTCATGCGGTAACCCTATGACCATCGGAGGAACTTCCAGACTGGTTTTCAAAGTGGCTACACCATTGTACATTCTCACCAGCAATCTACAAGGATTCCAGTTTCTCCACGTTTCTTTCAACTTTTTTTAAATCATCTGACTTTTTAATTAAAGCTATCCTAGTGGATGTGAAGTGATATTTCATTATGGTTTTTTGTTTTTTTTTGTATTTCTCTCATGGCTGGTAATATTGAGGACCTCTTTATGTGTGTATTGGCCATTCATATATCTTTTTTTTGTTATTATTATACTTCAAGTTTGAAATACATGTGCAGAACTTGCAGGTTTGTTACATAGGTATATATGTGCCATGGTGGTTTGCTGCACCCATCAACCCATCATCTACATTAAGTATTTCTCCTAATGCTGTCCCTTCCCTATCCCTCTACCCCCTGATAGACCCACGAGTGTGATGTTTCCCTTCCTGTGATGCCTACTTCTGTCAGTTTGTCAAACTCATTCTTTGACCAATTTCGTTTCCTTGATGGTGAGAAGTTTTGATCCTTTGGAGGAGAAGACACATTCTGGTTTTTGGAAATTTTAGCCTTTTTGCACTGGTTTTTCCTCATCTTCTTGGATTTATCCACCTTTGGTCTTTGATGTTGGTGACCTTCGGATGGGTTTCTGTGTGGACGTCCTTTTTGTTGATGTTGATGCTAATGCTTCCTATTTGTTAGTTTTCCCTGTAATAGTCAGGCCCCCATGCTGCAGGGTCTGCCAGAGTTTGCTGGAGGTCCAGTCCATACCCTGTTTGCCTGGGTATCACCAGTGGAGGCTACAGAACAGCTAAGATTGCTGCCTATTCCTTCCTCTGGAAGCTTCATCCCAGAGGGGCACCTGCCAGATGCCAGCTGGTGCTCTCCCATTTGAAGTGTCTGTCGACCCTAGCTGGAGGTGTCTCACAGACAAGAGGCATGTTTGGGAGAGGCAGTTTGTCCCTTATCAGAGGTCAAGTGCTGTGCTGGGAGATTCCCTGCTCTCTTCAGAGCCAACAGGCAGGAATGTTTAAGTCTGCTGAAGCTGTGCCCATAGCCGACCCTTCCCCCAGGTGCTCTGTCCCAGGGAGATGGGAGTTTTATCTATAAGCCTCTGACTGGGGCTTCTGCCTTTCTTTCAGAGATGCCCTGCCCAGAGAGGAAGCATCTAGAGAAGCAGTGTGGCTATGGCGGCCTTACTGAGCTGTGGTGGGCTTTGCCCAGTTCTAACTTCCTGGTGGTTTTGTTTATACTGTGAGGGGAAAACCACCTACTCAAGCCTCAGTAATGGCAGATGCACCCAACCCCCACCAAGCTTGAGCATCCCAGGTCGACTTCAGACTCCTATGCTTCAGTGAGAATTTCAAGCCAGTAAATCTTAGATTGTTGGGCTCTATGGGAGTGGGATCTGCTGAGCTAGACCACTTGGATTCTTAGCATCAGCCCCCTTTCAAGGGGAGCGAAAAGTTTTGTCTCACTGGCATTCCAGGTGCCACTGGGTATGAAAAAAGAATCTCCTGCAGCTAGCTGAAGTCTTGTGCTTGACACCCAGGGCCCTGATGGCATAGACACCTGAGGGAATCTCCTGGTTTGTGGGTTGCGAAGACAGTGGGAAAAACAGTATGTGGGCCAGAGTGCACTGTCTTTCCTGGCACAGTCCCTCACAGCTTCTCTTGGCTAGGGGAGGGAGTTCCTTGACCACTTGTACTTCCCGGGTGAGACAATGCCCCACCCTGCTTCTGCTCGCCCTCCATGGACTGCACCCACTGTCTAACCAGTCCCAATGAGATGAGCCAGGTATCTTAGTTGAAAACGCAGCAGTCACCCCACTTCTGCGTTGACCTCGCTGGGAGCTGCAGACCGGAGCTGTTCCTATTTGGCCATCTTGCCAGCCACCTTCTGTTTTGTTTGTTTGTTTTTGACAGAGTCTTGCTCTTTGGCTCAGGCTGACAATCTAAGCTCACTGCAATCTCCTCCTCCCAGGTTCAAGCAATTCTTCTGCCTCTGCTTCCTGAGTAGCTGGGATTACAGGTGCCCACCGCCACGCCCAGCTAATTTTTGTATTTGTAGTAGAGACAGGATTTTGCCATGTTAGCCAGTCTGGTCTTAAACTCCTGACTTTAAGAGATCTGTCTGTCTTGGCCTCCCAAAATGCTGAGATTACAGGTGTGAGCCACTGCACCTAGCCAGACTGTACGATTAACTACATATTTGCTTTCATTCAGGTATAGATTTTGGTTTGGGTACCAAGTATAGGACTAGATGTTGATAATGTAAATATAAATAAGATGTGGCTCCTGACCTTGTGTGCTCACAATCAAATAGGAAATTTATGAGAAATACAAAAGCAAAGGGTGGTAAGTGTTTTGATGAATTTGAATATGATATAATTGAGACTCCAAGGAAGGAATTCAACTTGGGGAGACTGTTATGAAACCCTTCCCAGAGGATCTGAATCTTGGCATGAGCATTTGCCTGGCAGGGTGGGAATGGGGACGTTCCATAAAGGAGATGCAAGAAACCAAAAGAAATGAGTCTGGGGAGAAAGACAAGGGGACAACAAGAAAGTTTAGTGAAGCCAGCTCATGGACCTAATGTGCTGGGACATCTTGTAGGAATTTGGGACGCAGTGAAGCATTTTAAGCAAATAGATGACACTCTGACTTATGTTTTGAAAACAATCAAGTGGCAGTATAATTACAGTTGGGTGAAGGGAGTGTGTGTTGTGTCATTCTTGTGTTGCAATACAGGAATACCTGGGTAATTATTTTTTTTTTAAAAAGAGGTTTAATTGGCTCACAGATCTGCAGGCTGCATAAACATGGCACCAGTACCTGCTTGGCTTCTGAGGATGCCTCAGGGAGCTTTCACTCATGGCAGAAGGTGAAGTGAAAGCAGGCATGTCACATGGCAAGAGCGGGAGGAAGAGAGAGTGACAGGGGAGGTGCCACACACTTTTGCACAACCAGGTCTCATGTGGGCCCCCTCATCACGAAGAGGATGGTGCTAAGCCATTCATCTGCCTGCATGATCATCACCTCCCATCAGGCACCACCTCCAACACTAGGGATTGCATTTCCACATGAGATTTGAAGGGCCTTCCAAACTATATTGGCATGTGGAGTGGAGAGACCAGTCCAGAGAATATTTTAATATCCAGGAAAATGATGTTGAGAATGTAGAGCAGTGAAATGCACTGGAAGGGATAAGCACAAGAGATATAAAAGGAATTTGTGCAGAGGCGAGTCTGAGATCGAGAGCTAAGTCTCAGGCTTCCTGGGTGACTCGTGGCACTGAATAACTCACAGACACCGAGTGAGAGTGTTTATTAAAACACCACACATAATTTGCACTTCAGATTCTAAAAGTTAGGCTCTGAGACTGATCTTCAGTTGCTCTAAGAGGGTCATATCTAAAACGGCTATTTCCGTTATTTTATCTCTTTCAGGTTCTGTAGGTTGTGTCTTATCAGGAACTTCACCTCTATTTGCAGCTCCCTCTGCATTTGCCTAGAAGTTGTTCACAGTTTGTTTCAAGTATAAGGATTTTGTCATATGCTCTTTTTCTACCAGTTCTTTGTCAATTAATATAATTATGTTTTTATATAAGTAATTCATATTTACATGGAGAAATAAGAGACCTCATAGATAAGAAAATAAAGAAAACTCATTTGTGAGTCCACCACATAGAGAATGCTCTGGTTAACTTTTTTTTTTTGGTATGGAACCATGCAGAAGTTTTATACCTATACACCTGTGAAATGTTGGTGCATTTATATAAAAGTGGTCCATTTATATATGCTTCTTTTTTACCTGGGTTTTCACTCAAAAATATGTTGTTATTTTATTTTCATGTCAATAAATATACATCCCAAAGCCATTATAAATGTCTGTACCATACCTATGTGCCACAGTTAATTTAACCAGCTTCTTCTTAGATGACAGCTAATGTCCTTCTTTTTATGAAAAAGTCATCATAGCTGTAAGGTCTGGGATTTGATTTTACCCTCCTTGCCAGCTGCAAAGTAAATCTGCTACCGTTCCATGGATGTTGATAGAAGACACAAGATGCTGGGTCAGAGACAAAGGGCTTTATTACTATAGTACAACAGGCAGCCTGAATATCAACATGTTCATTGGTTCCCTTTGCTTCTAAACCCCACAAGTGTGATTCCATAGGCTCAGATGAATGCTTTTCACACAGTGGGTTTGCATTGCACCTGAGGAATACTGAGCTTAGGACATCCACTTCCGCTTTGTAAACGGTAAGCAAGCCTGCTCTTTGTCTCAGTAGGAGACATTACCTCATCCTCCAAGGCTTCTTGCTATAAGCACCAGTCTGGGAAATGGCCTTGGTAAAGGATGGTACGTTCTTGCCATATCCAGCAAGGTGTGTAGTAACACAAGAGATTTATCTAGGGCTAGGGCTACCCCCCAACAATAAGCATCCTTGCCTGTATATCTTAAGGATAATTTCAAAGGAGTGAAATGACTGGACCAAAGGGTTTGCACTGCTGTGGACTTTGTGTAAGACTTTCTAATTGTAATGTAATTACCAAATTGCCACCTAGAAACTTGCTCATGCAGGTTTGCTTTCTCACTTGTGTTCTGTAAAATGACTATAGCTTTTCACTTACTAACCCAAGAATGGCCTCTCTCATCTGAGCACTCAGATCCATGTTGGCAGTCTCTGCTTTTCCGGAGATATGTCTCATTTGTATTAACAGGGAGCGTATTTTAGCAGAGCCATTTCCTGATTGGTGTCAAACTGAAAATAGATTGCTTGCCCCCAGGTTGGTGGAAATAGGAATGCTTAGAAATAACATTGCCTCTCCTCCTCTGCAGCAGGTCAAGTCTCTTCCTACTCATGAGGCCTAAGCCCCTGTTTTCTCATTTGATCTAACACTCTGGACAGGTGGTATGTTCTGTGTGTGTGCTCATAGGTGAATTTTAATGACATTTTCAAGGCACTCTGAAAAAACAAAGCAATTCTTTGAATTGCTTTTGTGTAATAATAAAATTATTTGACATAAGTCTTATTGAAAACAGATGTGGAAATATGCAATTCTTACTTTTTTACTGCCCTTCCCTTGGGCCTTTTGGCTTATGCCAATCTGAATTTTGATGTTGAAAGTTTCAGAGTCTCTCTTTTCCAGGTGTATTGTCTTTAACATATGGGAAAATCCAGGAGGAGAGACCCTGAGCAGTAGCTAACACTGCTAAAAGCAAGTCTGAACCATCAGAAAGCTAGTTAAGTAGGAAAGGTTTGTCCTTGGACCAAGGCCTCCCATGTGATAGGACTCTGGTGCATTGAGTCCTGGCATGGCTAGTGCCAGTGGGTTTGGGTATGGGAAACTCTGTTCTAATCACAGACTTTTCCTATAATTTTGTCATACTCATTTCTTTTTGACTTCTTCTTCTGTTAAATGAAACTACAAATATCTGATCTTCAATTGCAAAATCATTTCTAATAGCCCTTGTATTTCATTTATGTGTGTGACACCAAAGTGTATAACTCTAGACAGTATTTTGTTTTCCTTCTAGAGCTCCTCTCTCATTCATCTCCCAGTAGTAGCTCTCCGTGATCTTACCCAGGCATTTCCTGGCGTTGGAGGCAGGTAAGTTGAAATTGATTATTTATTGGCCAATAGTGGTTGTTCATAGTTAGCTGCTAATGGATCGCCTATGGTATTTGCTTGAAGTCAATGAGTCCAGTATCTGCAGAGAAAGAATTCAGGCTCCTGGATTCTCAAAACGGTTTATTTTGGTTTATTTTTGTCCCCATACCAGGGATGTTGGAGGGAAAACTCCATAGTTCCTACAGAGCCGCCTTCAAAGAAAAGTGACTCTATTTTTCTTTCTGATCTTGTGGTACTGTTCATATAGAGTGCCCTTTGAGTGGCATCTACCCTACTATCAAAGCAGGAAAAATCGGCCATTATTATAGAATGCATGTTTATGTTCCCCAAATTCAAATGTTGAAGTCATAACCCTCCAATGTGACTACACTTGGAAATTGGACCTATGAGGAGGTGATAAAGGTTAAATAAGATCAAAAGTGTGGGAGTGTAGCCTGATAGGGCTGATGCCCTTATAGAAAGAGAAAAAGATGCCAGAGCTTGCTCTCTCCATCATGTGAAGACACAAAAAGAAGGTGACCATCCACAAGTCAAGAAAAGAGCACTCAACAAAAACCAATCCACCAAATCTTGATCTAGTACTCCAGCATCCAGAACTGTGACAAAATACGTTTTTGTTGTTTAAGCCACACAGTCTACAATATTTTGTATGGCACCCTGAGATGACCAATACAGTCACATGGACATTCCAGAAACAGCCACCTAGAACTGGGCAGGTGGAAGTCCAATCACCTTTGAGATGACATGTGACATGTGCCCAAGAGTAGCATTTCACCTTCACTGATGGGTACCAAATGAATCCTCTGAATTCTCTTACTGGGAAAGCACAAATGCTAAGTGAATTAAGAAAAGTAGATTATGTGTGCCAAGTTTTAGTTCCTATCTATGCTGAACATCTTTTTCATTTCTCTGTAAAATATATGAAGATCCCAACTATCCAGATAGTCATCCAACTTTATAGGAAGTACTTGCTGAAAATCTGCTTTGAGATCTATATTAAGGCTCTCTGAGCATAAATAAATCTCAACTATCATGATATTCATCCATCTGGCATAGTAGGTGGTTAATAAACCTTTGTTACATAAGTGAATGAATAAATGAATGAAAGAATGAATTGGTAGAAAACAGAATGTGAGGTTACTCTAGTGTCTGATCAATTTTATAAATAATTCCACATACCTTCTGACCTTCCAAAAACCTTCATTATCCATGGTTTTCTACACATTTCCTTTCAAGAAACCTAAAGATGCCTAACCAAGATATCTTCATCCAGTTATACACTATAAAGGAGGGAGGATTTGGAAGTGGAAATCTCAAAGATCATCCTCCTCACATATACAGAGTGTTCCTTCAGATCTCTATATGACTTCCTATGTCCCCATATCACAGCTGAGATGTTCAAATCATTTAAGTCTGTTTCATAATGTTCAAGAGGTGTGCAAGATTACATTCATTCTAAGTATAAGAAGCCACTTCTGTTTGCAAATATCAGAATACCCAACCCACACGAGCTTAAACCAATAGTTGTATTTTTTTTCCTCTATATGATACAAATACTAGAGGTAGGCTGTCCTAGGCTGATCCCTTGATTCAATAATCCTTCAGTTATGTGGCCTTTAAAAAATGTTTTCCAGATGGTGGCTTCTCTTCCAGGCATAACATCTGCTTTCTCATCAGTGAGAAATGGGAAGAGTATGCCTTTGTCTTTTTATTTTAAAACTCATCTTCCAGCCCACAGAGTTCTACCTATATCTTCTTGGCCAGAGTTTCATTGCATCGCCTTCCTTAGATGCAAGAAAGAGAGGAAGGCAAAGAAGAACTGGGTTTAGCATGTGTGTTGAATGAACACACAAAAGCCAGTATCGTCTACACTTTCTTAGGTAAGAAGAGTAAGTTTTGGAGAATGCCAAACAAGACTTGGAAGTGAGAGTAGCCTCTGAGAGTTCAGCAAAAAGCATTATGGCTATTTCTTTCATGGCCCTTCCTTAAGCTCCGTGACCAAGTCTGTGTCATCTAGTTCCAATCTAAATGGCCAAACCAGGACAGTTATCCCCACCACCCTTTGTGGGTCAATCATGGCTAGGGGTCCTGCGAGCTGAGAGCCAGGCTTAGATGGTTCAGACATGGGTTGTAGGGCCACTCAATGTACTGATAGCAATTTTCACAGAAGAGGAGTCATTGTGAACAAGGGAGCCTCGAGGTGGGTCTATTTACTCTTGGAGGCGGTGAGTGGATTGCAGGAAAATTCTTCCAATATCACCTCCTGCTGCCCTCAGTTGCTTCTAGATGTGTTTTTAGAGACCTTGGAGAACAGAGTTCTTGTCTGAGCATACAAAGGCATGGGAGGTATCCCAGCTCTGAGCTATGACTTTGGGCAAACTATTCCTTAAATATCCATTGCCTCATCTGTTCAGTAAGAATAAAAATATTCATGGATTAAGTGCAAAATTGAAATAAGCACAATCTGATATGACTGACGCCTTAGATTGATAGAAGATGTGCTATGATTTGCGTCTTAGAACAGTGCCAAGCTGTAACTACCTTTCCTAGCCATTGATAGGGTTCATATCTCTCTGAATGTGATGCCATGAACATGGGCCATCAATATTTACAAGAAGAATTATTTTTCCTACAACCCCTCCTTCAATTTTTCCAGGCTTTTTGTCACCTCTCACCCAGCATGTTCTCTTACAATGACTGATTGGGGGTGGGAGATGGAATATGTCTTCTGGAATCAGGAGCTCTGTCTCATGATCCCATTTGCAGTGCGTGTGACTACAGAAGGCAAAATCTGAAATCGCCTCTTCTCACCAGAGGTCACACAGAACCCAAAGGGTTAAAGCAACAGTCGAATGAGCTGCACACTATATCTCTAACAGGCTGTTCAATGAGATGGCTACTTGACCACACTACTTTCCATGAGGTAATTGTCCCACATGCACCCTCTTTCCTTGGTAGAAGGTACATAACATATAAATAAATGATCAAGTTACAGAATGAACTCTGAATGACCAATTCTGGTTCAAGTAAAGGCCTTCCCCTACCCTGCAGTCCCTGATGATAAATCTTTCAGCAACAGGCTGATCCCTTTCTGAAAACAGACTGTCTAGCAATGTTTTCACCTTCTGCACTTGTCAGGATGGAGTGAGTGTGAGAGGGAGACCTGAACACACACACAACCGCAGACAAATGGCCTTGAATGGGTTTCCTCATTCAGGGCCATTTGGCTGATCCTCTGGTGGCTGCTGGGAGGAAGAGAAAAGGGAACAGGTTGCAATGTCAATAATAATAGCAAATGCAATAGACCATCTGCAAAAGGGAGCTGTTGATCTGACTTCCAGAGCATGCTGGCGACAAGGTTGAAAGGACAGGACAGAGCTCCTACTATTAAAACGAATGGCAATGTCATTTTCCCTTTCTTCGTTCTCTTAGTTTTCCCTTGGGGGTAAATTATTTAAAGTCTGTCGTGCGTCTTTGAAAATTTGCAAAGCAACTTGTATGTGCTATCTCATTATACAGCTCTCCCAGGCCTGTTGTATGCCATAGGAAAAAGGATATGAAGGAATTAGGGCTTCAGTATTTCTCAAGGTGTTCTTTGGTGACAAGTTGCATGGGGCTTCTAGGGGAGGGGGGGTACAAAAGGGCTTAGAAAGTTGCTGCTCTGACCAGAAATGGAAACCACTCCCTCTCACAGGGAAGTTATTGTTGATAAACACCTTTCAGAGGCAGTCAGAGGATATAGAAATCGGATAAGGTTATTTTCCTTTGTCTTGTTTCTCTGGTTCCCTGGTGTTTGCTTTTTCCTCCAAATAAATTAGAGCGAAACTGCATT
The DNA here is from genome assembly GCF_049354715.1 of Callithrix jacchus. Taxonomy (NCBI): domain Eukaryota; kingdom Metazoa; phylum Chordata; class Mammalia; order Primates; family Cebidae; genus Callithrix; species Callithrix jacchus. The sequence continues at coordinate 9,234,130 of NC_133512.1, forward strand.
AAAGTGACTAGTAAATCTCTGCCTGTGCAGATCTTCTCGAAATGCCACCACTTCCTCCTCTTGCTCCTGCCAGGAGGTTCTAGTCTTGGGTCTGGCTAATGTCTTTCTGTAATCCAAAGCCCGATGGACCTGCCACTCGATCCTTAAATGTCAGCCATCTTGGGGCTGTGATTCAGGTTTCTCCTGTTCACTATTGGCTCTCTGGTCTGTAAATCTCTTGAGTTATTGACAGGGTCTTGGATAGTCCCTGCTGTGTCTTTGTGTGAATTTCCAAAAGCTCTCAGCTCTTGGCAGTCTAAGCAGAAAAGCATCCCCCTGTGGATTGAGGTGGCTGGCACCTGCCCAGCCCTTGGAGTGCTGGCTGGTCCTCAGCCCTCACTTGCACCCCTCTGCCCAACACGCAGACACATGCTGTGGGCTGGAGAATGGCAACACCTCTGCGGTTTCTCTTTGTCTCTGGCCAAAGTGTCACAGGGAAGTCAGCTCTGACGGCAAGTCAGGCAGAGGTTGCTCTCCGGGCTCTTTTGACTGCTGTGTCAGGCTACCACAATGTCCTGGCAAGGATAGCTTAACTTTTGCCAAGGGAATTTTCATTTATTCATTCAAACACTGACTGAACACCTTCCAAGTGCCAGGCAAGTGTAAGGTGCTGGGGGGTATTGAGGGGCACCAAGAACAGATGTGGTCCCTGTGCTCATGGGCCTCACAGTCTAAGTGTGGGACAGGCAAAAACATGTGAGCAGGTAGAGTAATTTCATAATGTATGAGGGCTGAGGAGGTTATGACCAGACTGCTGAGAAAGAAAATAATAGAAAAGCAAGGGATGGATTTCAAATGGGGCATTTGTGGTGAGATCAAAACGGTAAGGATAAGCCAAGGCCAAGAGCGTGAGTGGTCCATCTGAAAAACAAAAGCAGCGTGTGTCAAGGCCATGAGGCAGAAAAAGACTGACACACTCCAGGAACCGAGGGGGCACTGGAGCAGAGGGGATGAAGCTCAAGAAGGGAGGCACGAGTAAGGTCTTTGAAATGTGCATGACACAGAACTCACTAAGGCTTTCCAACTGCCTTCTTGATGCAATGGAGGTCATTTGAAAGGCTTTAAGCAGGATGTAACATGATCGAGTTTGAATTTATGAAGATCACTTTTGTTGACAGCTCTAGTTGCTGCAATTTGCTTTATCTGCCTTGTTCAGCCCCATAATGTACCTTCCTGATTGGGAGTTGGTGCAAGGTTGAAGCATCCCTACATTCACAGTGCCTGGCCCCTCTACCCATGCCTTTTCCATCATAGCCCTATGCTTGTGCCTCCACAATATACTGAGCCCCACATCTGTGAGGAGAGCTTCCTTGACTTGGTTTCCCCCTTAGCATTTCCCACTTTCCAAGTTTCAAGACATCCACAGGCTAACATTCTTGGGACACTTTTCCCACTCATATGAAACAAATGTGGTTCCTGTTACTCTACTCTTTACCAAGACTCAAATGTGGGCTCAAACTACCTGTGAACTTGACATAGTATACGTGTTAATCTAAAGACCAGAAATGCTGTTACAAAATGCTTTACCTTTATGTAGGTACTAAGGACGCATTTGCATTTTTCTCCAAGTGTTCTGGCTCTTACCAGATCACAGAAGGCCAGCAGCACGGTGGTCTGATGTGTGGATTGGAGTATGAGTCATCAACAGGTCTTCCTGGAGACACTGCAGAGGCCTGACTGCATCTGGTGAAACTTCATTTTGATGCAGGTGTTGGTGACATGGTCAAGTCATGTAGAAATGAGAGATTCAGTTGCTCTTTTCCTTTGTGACCTGTCTACACAGCTTCATGAGAGGAAGGGTGGGAAAATTTGTATCCTACTACTCAGAGCATTTTAAGAAGAATAAATTCAAGCACCCGGAACCTGAAGTCAAGTCATTTTTTTTTAAATTCATTGCTATAAGGGAAATGCTGGTGACAAAAATTTACCCTAAAAGAGGATACAAAGCTTTCTTTCTGAAAGTCTCTGGGGGAAAAGGGACTTTCAAAGGTGTAGTATAGTTGGTCGAGTGAAAGACCCTCACGTAAGGCTTCCAGATTCAAATCTCAATCCTACCACTTCCTAGGTGAGTGGTAGGATTACCACTTAGTCTGCTCAGGCTGCCATAATGAAATACCCTCGACTAGGTGACATAAGCAAGAACAATTTATTTTCTCACAGTTCTGGAGGTTAGAAAGTCCAAGATCAAAGCGCTGGCTAATTTAGTTCTCCAGTGAGGGCCCTTTTCTGGCTTGCAGATGGCTTGCCAACTTGCTGTGTCCTTACATGGAAGAGAGAGAGAGAGACAGAGACAGAGAGAGAAGAAGCTCCCTGGTGTTTCATCCTATAGGGGCACTAATCCCATTATGAGAGCTCCATCCTTATTACCTCATCTACCCCTAATTACCTCTCAAGGACTCTGTCTCCTAATACCATCAAATTATGGGTTAAGACTTTGATAGATAAATTTTTGGGGGACTCAAATATTCAGTCTATAGCATTGCATCCCTTTGCCCCCTGAATTCATCCCCTTATTGCACACAAAATACGTCCATTTCCCCACAATAGCCCCAAAAGTCTTAACTGATTTGCAATATTATTTCTAAAGTCCAAAGTCTCACCTCAGTATATCTAAATGAGATATGAATGAGACTCAATATACACTTCATCCTGAGAAAAAACTTCTCTCCACTTGTGAACTTAGGAAACCAAACAAGTTGTATGTTTCCAAAATGCAATGGTGGGAAAGGCATAGGATACACATTCCTATTCTAAAGAGAAATATTGGACGGAAGAAAGAGGTGAGTGGTCCCAAGCAAGCATAAAACCTAGGAAGGCAAATACTATTAAACCTTTTTTTTTTTTTTCTTTTTTAGATGGAGTCTCACAGTCACCCAGCCTGGAGTGCAGTAGTGCAATCTCGGCTCACTACAACCTCTGCCTCCTGAGCTCAGGCAATCTTCCTGCCTCAGCCTCCTGAGTAGCTGGCACCACAGGCATGCACCACCAAGCCGGGCTAAGTTTTTGTAGTTTTGGTGGATATGGCATGTCTCGCCATGTTGCTCAGACTGGTCTCAAACTTCTGAGCTCAAGCGATCCACCTGCCTTGGCCTCTCAAAGTGTTGGGATTACAGGTGTGAGTCACTGAGACTGACCCCATTAGACTTTAAGGCTCAAGAATAATCCTCTTTGGTTTGCTCCTTCACCCTCTAGGCCCAGTGTGATGGCAAAATCTCCCCCACAGGTCAGCAGGGCAGCCTCATTCCTTTAGCTCTCTGTGGTAGCTCTGCCCACACATGGCTCTGCAGAGTTGTGGCCCAGCCATCTGAAACTTACGTGGAGGAAGCGTTGCACCCCTGGCCTGTGCACTCTGGACCTGTGATAGGATTGGCAGCCCTGATGAATTCAAATTGTTGCTCTGGGTTTCTCTTTTCCTTTTCTTGAAAGATAGCACATGTGTGCAACTAGATAGTTTCATGATTCCATCAGGTAAAATCCAAAAAGTCTGATAGACTTGCTGCATTTTATCATGTCTTTTATTTCCCCTTTAGTTCACATTGGCAGTGTCTCTGCTGATATAATCTCATCTCTATTCCTGGCTTCTGTTAAGATGGCTAATTAAATGGAGAAACTGCATGCATGATCTCTATTAAATTGTTGATCTTTCATATTCTTAGTGTTCTTTTCAGAACAAGTTTCCTTTTCTTTCTTTCTTTCTTTTTGCAATATGGAGGATCTGAGAAATTTTCAGATCTTTAAGTTCTGGTTCTTTCTTGCTTAACAATTCCTTCTTCAATTTATCTCTTTCTTCACATTTTGCTATAAACAATTAGGAGGAACCAAGTCACTCCTTTGACACCTGGATTGGAAATCTCCTCAGCCAAATATCCAATTTTATTACTCACGGGTGCCACCTCTGACAAAACATTAGAACACAAACACAAGCCAACAAGGTTCTTTGCCACTTTATGACGAAGATTGCCTTTCCTCCAGCTTCCAATAACATGTTCATCATTTCCATCTAAGACCTCATCAGAATCTATGTTAATGTCCATATTTCTAGCATGCATCTCAAAACTCTTTCAGACCCTATTCATTACCCAGCTCCAAAGTTACTCCATATGTTTAGGTATTTGTTACAGAAGCACCATACTTTTGTTTGACCAAATGTCTGGGCATCTTGTGGCCCAGTCAAGTTGACACATAAAATTAACCATTATAGCATCATGTCATATCCAAGATTGTCATCTTTATTACTTCCTTCACCTATAAAGCAGGGATAATATAAAATCAACCTCATAGAGTTGCTTTGAAGAGTCACCTTTTCAATGCATATAAAGCACTTAGCAGTGCCTGGCCCACAGTGAGGACTCAGTACATGATGGCTGTTATTATTGCCACTAGGTTCTACACATCACCAAATAAAAAGTCTACAGTGAACTTTAGAATGTTCATAAATGAGTTCAATTCACCCCTGATTATTCATAATGCTGTAACGCCAGGTGTCTTAGTCTTGAACATATTATCCCATCCCAGGACAATGTGATCTGGCATTGTATCTGCTGAAACTAAAATCCCTTACTGGGCTTTTAGGGTTGAACTTTGTCTAAAGTAGTGAGTACTGCTAACTGCATTAGAACCTTCTAACTTGTAAAAAATAGAGATTCTTAGGTTCCACGTAAAACTTACTATAGCAGCACCTCTTTTTTGTTGTTGAGATAGAATCTGTGTCACTCAGGCTGGAGTGCAGCGGCATGATCTCGGCTCACTGCAGCCTTGACCTCTCAGACACTGATCCTCCCACCTCAGCTTCCTGAGTATCTGGAACTCCAGGCGTGTGCCACCATGCCCAGCTAATTTTTTGTATTTTTAGTAGAGACAGTGTTTTTCCATGTTGTCCAGGCTGGTCTCAAGCTCCAGGCTCAAGCAATCTGCCCACCTCAGCCTCCCAAAGTGCTGGGATTATGGGCATGAGCTGCCATGTCTGGCCTGGTAGCAGCTGTTGACCAAGGATCCCAGGGCTCCGCACTTTTAGCAAGAACCCTAGGACATTCTTAGGTACATTTTATGTTGAGAACCACTGTCTTAGTGGAACCCGGAGGAGGCCGCTGATTCATTATTTTCATCCCTTTGCTTTAGTAATGCACAGAGTCGACTGTGTTTTAACATTATTGCCCCATTTGAGTTTTTGTTAGTGTTTTATCCCTCTTGTGTTCCTCAAGTTGTAGATCATGTTCTTTCAGGGTGGGGTTCAGGACAGTTCTCTCTGCTGGTTGGTCTTGTGGTCCAAGGCCTCCTCACCCCATGCTTGTTTACTGCTACTGAACACATCATTCACAGACAGTCCTGCCGACTACCTCCTGATTTATCCTGTATTGTATTACTTTCTTTCCCTCCCCTTCTTGGTGATTTAAGAAGCTGTTTTTATTGTTCCTAGAGCCAACACATCTGTCATATATTTTCCTCCAACTTGAAAACATTGGAAAATCACTGGCTACTTAGCACAAAGTCCTGCCGGCACTGGATGATGGTTCCTTTTGTAATTGGTGCTCGTTTAGTGAGGCTGGACTTTCTAGGCTTCTGTTCTCCCACTCCTTTGCTGCCATTTAGCCCAGGCCCTTTAAACTCAGAGGAGACAGAGAGGCTTCTCAGCCTGGGATTGTGTATATAATTGCTTCATTTTGTGAATTAAACCGTGTGGTTTATCACAGTTTCCCATTTTTTAAATTCTATGCTCTGTCTATGAACATAGAAAACTGAGCCATAGTTTTAACTGAGAAGGGGATAAAACACAAAGTGTGTTAGCAATGGAGCAACAAGGACTAAACTGGAGATGACTGGTCTGCCTGAACTACGATTATGTTAATAGTGAATTTCTTGCTAATCAGAAGTTGCAGAAATCAATTTTGTCTATCCTAAACGAAAAAGGAATTTTTGGCAGGATGCTGGAGAGTTCCCAGAAACACCAGGCTTGTCTTGCACGTAGGAACCGTGGGGGCCTCTGTAGCTGGCTCCTCTGGCAGAATGCAGGTAGGTGAGGGGTAGGGCCACGTCACTTCCAGGTTCATAGCCCCAGTGGAAGCTTGGATTGATGGAGTCCACCAGGTAACGACTCTCTCGCTGCCGGAACCCTCCCCTTTCAGCCTCCGTAACAAAAGGTGGGCCTTCCTCCTCTCCATCAGGGTTCCTCCCAAATACAAAGATTTGGTTGTTTTTTAGCCTCAGATGACAAAAGTCCACTCCAAACATGATTCACATTCCCTGTATTTCTACTGCAATCATAATAGTATCTGTCAATTACTGAGGATTCTTTCCTTTTCAGGCATTGTGCTAGATGTTCCTAACACAGAACCTTTAATCCTAACTGAAACTCTCTGAAAAAGATAGCAATGGATATTTTTTTGTAGGCAAAAAATTTGAGGCTCAAAGGGGTTAAATGACTTTCCTATAGTCATACAGGTGCCAGCTGATGAAGCCAGACTGTTCAGTCCCCTGGAACTGATGGCTTGTCTACTCTGTTATGCTGCCACTTTGTGTATTATCTTCCCTTCATTTTTTTCCTATATTCTAGTAAGTTGGGCAGATGAGACTTGTTTCTTAGCTATTAGATCCACATCTGAGTAATGAAAGATATTAACAGCAGTTCGTCTAAGACTCCTTCCATCTGTGATGTTCTAGCTTGCTATAACTGTATTCTGATAGCTACCATTTTACAGTGGCATTGAGTATATAATTTCAGAACAGATTAGGACAATGTCAGTGGAAACATTATTACTATCAAGTGTGATGCTGTTTCTTTTTGTATCATGCAGTCTTCCTTCCCTGTAAGATTGTACATCTCCTACCAAGTTAGGTCCCTGAAATCTGTTAGGAAACTAAATGCAGGCCTGTGCTCCTGTAGAAGTGGCTGCCAAACATACAGTTTCTGCTGTCTGGTTGGTGACATGCTGATCAACCTTTGTTCTTCTAAATGAATAAATCTCAGCATAGACTCAAGGGAGCATTTTCAAAGAACAAAGTGTATGTGTTCACCATTTTTATGTGGACAGGGTGGCTATTCAAGTAATAACTCTTGATGTTCTCTTGGGTGTATGTGGTTTTAACTAGAAGCTAAAACCTACTTGGATGCTTTTGCAGAACCATATCCCTGGCTTCAGTCTGGAAGTTGATACAATTGCAAATTGAAATTGCAAATTGTATCAGGACTTTAAAAGGCACGAGTTCTGGGCTTGTTCCTTTCTAGTGAGAAGCATTTTGTGATTCATTTACTCAATTGCACTGTAAATGGGCATTTATGGAGCACCTGCTTGGGGCTTGGGGTTGTCTCAGCGTTGAGCTTTCATTACAAAAAAGACGAGTCCTTGGGAGATAGACATCAAAACAAGTAATGAAAATGCTTGTGATGGAAATGACATGACTTGAGTGCCTGGAGAATGCACTAAATAAGCAGGAAGAAGGGAGCCACTGGGTGTCGGGGAGTAAATGAGAAGAAGTTATATTTGATTGCAGTGTTGCTGACAGCAATTTTACCTGGAAGATACGGAGAAGTGTGTTTGAAGCCTGAAGGAGGATAAAAGCTGTCATGCTTGGGATATCAGTATTCCTCCCAATCATCCATTGCTAACACAGTGAATTACACAGAAGGAGAATTTTTAAAGGGGCAAAAATAGGCCGTAACATGAATAGTACTGTACATCATGCAGAAGTATTTGGATTAGTTAACAGGGAACTGTTGAAGGTTTTCACTAGAAAGTGATACAATCAGATCTGTATTTTAGAAAGATCACTCTGTGGACAGAAGGAATAGGGCTAAAAGGGAAAAGCAGCCCTTTGGGTAGTAAAATTAGAGTTTTGGTAATAATTAAGAATTCATATAAGAATGTGAAGACCCATGGTTTTTCAGCCTCTTTTTTTTTTTTTAAAAAAAAGAAGACAATGAGGCTTAGAAATGAAAATGTGTGGAAATCTCATTAGGAGGTAATTATAGTGTTTATTTTCTTTTATTAGCCTGAAATGTTTCCAAAAAAGACAGTAGGCCAGTACTATATGCTTTGCCTTTTTGTAGCCTAAATTTTATACAACATGAGCCAAATTTTATCCTCTAGTCCATAAAATGATTACCAACAGAAGCCTCAGTTATGGTGAGTTAATGTATTATTAAGAATACTATTTCTTATTTGAAAGCTTTCACAATGGTCCTCTTGCCAGTGAAAATGCTTATTTAATGTTCAAGGATTTATTTAAGAACCACCCTTCAAACACATATCATGTGTCATTGAGCGAAATCAGAAGACGTGAATGTGGACTTCTTTAAGACATCTCAAAATGAATGAGTTTCAGTGAGCTGTTCTATTTCTTGTACAAGCCAGAGAAAAAAAACAATAAGCAAGTCTTCCGTGTCGAGATGGGGAAATACGAAAACCATCCCAGTTTACTCCACTCATCACCATGGTTTCATCATCTATTACACAGTAAAACAAACATAGCCACTGACTATAACCCTTAATGAGCATATGTGACTCTGATAATATTTGTCAGGTTTATTTGTTTGAGGCCAACTGAAATGAAAAGAAAACAGTGCGGCACTGGGTCATTACTCTCTTCTGACGTGTGCTGTAATTCTAAGGAAAACATTAGTAGCCTATTTTTAGCAAGTACCTCCATCCACTGAAGAGATAATGGCCCAAGGAATAATCTCTGAGATGGAAAACAGAAATTCCCAGAATTAAACTGTCTTGCTCATCTGTTCTATGGTCATAGGAGATCTATCAGCACTGTCATTTCTCATCAACAACGAGGAATGTTTTACATCAGGCCATTATGCAATTCTCCCCAACTATGCTGCCTTTCACCTTCATCTCTGCTAACTCAGGATCCCCCAACCAAAGGAAACAGAAACATCTCACCTCCTCCAGCAACTCTCTCCACATCAACCCCTTTGTCCACAAATGTTATCACTTGCACCTTATATTATTTGCACTTACATAATCTGTATCGTATATTCTATGTTTTTCCTTTATTCAAAAAATGATAACGGCAAGACATTGTTCTACTTCCCACAATGACGGTGTCTGGGGGAGGTAGAGCTAGATGAAGAAGGTAGTGCTTGTTCCCTAGAGGAGTAAGTAACCCAGTAGGAGAGATAAGGACCATGAACAGGGTCAAAAAGTGACCCTCAATATTGTTTCACCTCAGGGTCTGAGAGGGATGCCGCTCCCTGACACCAGTCCCAGGGACTCATAAGAGATGGAAAAAGGTATATGGACATGATGAGGGGACCATAATCCAGGCTGGTGGGATGGAGGAGAGGAGGATGTGGAAAGTGGTTTGAAAATGATCAGAAGACACTGGTGGTTCAAAGCAGGATTTTTGAGGATATGGATTACAATGTGGTACCTTCCACTATCTGTGTGATTCTTGATGATTTATGTAATTTTTTAGAACTTAACAAGATTCTTGTTACATATACTCCCACCCTTTCTTCCAGTGGAGAATCATTGTGTTAAATTGTAAATTGTCCCCCATGGAAAATACTATATATGCTGGAGGTTCAGAAGAAAAGGAATTCTATGACTTTGGAGGAAGGGATCAGAGACAGCTTTGTGAAAGAGATGCTGTTACATCTGGGTTTTAACGGTTAATTACGATTTGAGAAAGCAATGATGAAGGAGACAGAAACCATCCAACCATGAGCCAAATGACAAATGGAGTAAACAGAGAGTATTTGCATATTCCTTTCTTGGTATTTCAACATGAATTTCAGACATTTGTTGATATTCCCACCAGAAACTGTAAACTTCTTAGAGCAGGAACCATTATTTTCATTTTATTTATTGTCTTTCTGAACAGAGAGGCCAATGGAAATAAATACCTTATTGATGATCTGGGTCCATGTGAGGTCATTTTTAAAACACAGAGGTTGATTGACACACTGTGAAACTTGCTCTCTTTCTCTCTCTGTCTTTCTCTCTCTTTCAAAGGGATAGGGAGGCTTGGAGATGAGGGATAGATCCGGGGGTGGGATGAAGTCTTCTCATTTCTAGGTGGATGGTTTCACTCGTGTGAGCTCCCATCGATTCTCCCCTAAAGAGCATGACATATGTAATAGGCTCTCCAAAGTCAAGTAGTCAGGGTTTATTCATCTTTTGTAATTCTTCAGTAAATGGTAAAGTCTTTAATTTTTTAAATTTTAATTTAATATTAAAATTTTGCAAACATGTTTTCAGCTAAGCAAAGAGGCGACTAGATGAAGATGTTTAGTTTAAATGTGTATAGACGTGTTAAAGGCCATGAGGACCCATAGGAATTGGTGGGTGGAGATAAGACTTTATGGTACAGGCAGCTCCAGGGAAAGGAAGTTGGGCTCCTTGGCTTATCCCTCCTCCCCAGGAGCAGATTCTCCTTCCAATGTTACGAGGTTCTGCAGTCCAATTTTTTTTAAGGTATATGTACTTCTCCTTGAAGGAATCTTTTGTAGATTGGCATAAACTATTGAGATAATACCACAAGAAGGTGTTCAACAAACCTGAGTTTAGAGACTGCTGTACAGCTGTGTAGGTCTTAAAATGTGGGTACTGAGGTTGGGGATGATGATAATGCTACAGAAAAAAAGTGTGTGTTTTAAAAATATGCTTTAAATATGTGCTCTACGTGTAATTTATGATTAGTATAAAGAAAAATATCAAAATATTGAGGAAAGCATTAAGGATAAACTAAAGAGTTCCCATAAACTTATTATTTTAGCACTCATATACTGGATTTTATAGATAAATTCTTGGGAAAAAAGGCGTAAGAGAATGCTGAAATTCCTGTTTTGTGACTTGATTTTTTTCCAGTTAAGATATGACTTTGTCAATAAATATATTTCTAGCACATTCTTAATTTTTGTAGTTTTTATTTGTTTGTTTTCTTCTCAGTATATAGGCAGGTTTGATTCCAGACCACCACAATAAAGCAAATATCATAATAAAGCAAGTCACACGAGATTTTTGGCTTTTCAGTGCAAATAAAAGTGGTATTTACACTCTACTGTGGTATATTAATTCTGCAATAGCACTCTGCATGGAAAGCAGTGTACAGACCTTAATTAAACATACTTTATTGCTAAAAAAATGCTCACGAACATTTGAACCTTCAGCAAATCGTAACCTGTCTGCAGGTGGAGGATATTTCCTCAGTGTTGGTAGCTGCTGATTGACTGGTGTCGTGGTTGTTGCAGATTGAAGCTACTGTGGCAATTACCAAAATATGACAACAATAAAGTTTGCTGCATCAACTTACTCTTCCTGTTGCAACAGATTTCTCTGTACCCTGTGATACTGTTTGATGGCATTTTACTCACAGTAGAACTTCTTTCAAAACTGGAAGCCATCCTCTCAAATTCTACCACTGCTTTACCAACTTAGTTTATGTACTATTCTAAATCCTTTCTGTCATTTCAACTTATATAATATTCTAAATTTGTCTTTGTCATTTTGACAACATTCACAGCATCTTCACCAGCAGTAGATTCCATCTCAAGAAACCACTTTCTTTGCTCATCTGTAAGAAGTAACTCATCCGCTGGCATGGTGGCTCACACCTGTAATCCCAGAACTTTGGAAGGCCAACGTGAGCTGACCACCTGAGGTAAGGAGTTCGAGAGCAGCCTGGCCAACATAGTGAAACCCCACCTCTACTACAAAAATACCAAAAGAGAAAAAAAATTAGCCAGGTGTGGTGATATAGGCCTGTAATTCCAGCTACTTGGGAGGCTGAGACAGGAGAATTGCAGAAACCTGGGAGAAGAGGTTGCAGTGAGATGAGATCATGCCACTGCACTCCAGCCTAGATGACAGAGTAAGACTGTCTCAAAAACAAAACAAGACAAAACAAAACAAACAAAAAACAAAAGAAGAAGCAGCTCCTCATTCTTTCAAGTGTTATGAGATTGCAGAAATTCAGTCACTTCTTCAGGCTACATTTCAAATTCTAGTTCTCTTGCTATTTCGACCACATCTGTGGTTACTATTTTATTTTTCTTGAGACAGAGTCTTACTCTGTCACCCAGGCTGGAATACAATGGCATGATTTTGGCTTACTGCAACCTGTGCTTCCTGAGTTCAAGCAATTCTCCTGCTTCAGCCTCCCAAGAAGCTGGGATTACAGTTGTGCACCACCATTCCTGGCTAAGTTTTTGTATTTTCAGGAGAGATGGGGTTTCACCATGTTGGCCAGGCTGGTGTTGAACTCCTGACCTTGTAATCCACCTACCTCAGCCTCCCAAAGTTCTAGGATTAAAGGTGTGTGCCACCAGTACTGGTACATTGTTACTTTCTCTACTGAAGTCTTGAACCCCTCCAAAGTCATTCATGAGCGTTGGAATCAGCTTCTTCCAAACTCCTGTTAATGCTGATATTTTGAACTTATCCCATTAAATACAAATGTTCTTAATGGCATCAAGAGTGGTGAATCCTTTCCAGAAGATTTTTAATGTACTTTGCCCAAATCCATCAGAGGAACCAAGCTCTATGGAAGCTACAGTCTTACAAAATCATCTTCTTAAATAATAAAACTTGGAAGTTGAAATGACTTCTTGATCCATGAGCTGTAGAATGCATGTTGTGTTCGCAGGCACAAAAACAACATTAATCTCCTCATACATCTCCATTAGAGTTCTTGGTTGACCAGTTGCATTCTTATGAGCAGTAATATTTTATTAGTTTGGTGCTAAAGTAATTGAACTTCTGCAAATACTTTTGCACCAAGCTAATAAAAGGAATCTCTTTTTTATCCTGAGTAGTCGGTCTCAACAGTGGGCTTAAAATATTCAATAAACCATGTTGTAAACAAATGTGCTGTCTTCCAGGCTTTGTTGTTGCATGTATAGAATTCAGGCAGAGTATCTTTAGCATAAGTTTCAGGACTCTAGGATTTTCAGAGTGGTAATGAGCATTGGCTTCAACTTAGAGTCACCAGCTGCATTAGCCCCAACAAGAGAGCTGGCCTGTTATTTGAAGCTTTAAAGCTAGACGTTGATTTCTCTCTAGCCGTGAAAGTCCTAGATGGCAGCTTCTTCCCACAGAAGGATGTTTAATCTACACAGCAGATTGATTTAGTATAGCTACCTTCATCCATTTTCTTAGCTAGATGTTGTAGATAACTTGTTGTGGCTACTCCATCAGCACTTGCTGCTTCACCTTTCACTTTTACGTGGAGAGAGCTTCTTTTCTCAAACTTCATGAACCAACCCAACCTGTGCTTGCTTCGAATTGCTTTTCTACAGCTTCCTCATTTCTCAGCTCTCGCAGAAGTGAAGAGAGTTAGGGTCTTGCTGTGGATTAGGCTTTAACTTAAGGGAATGCTGTGGCTGGCTTGATCATCTATCTGGACCACTCATACTTTCTCCATATCAGCAATAAGGCTGTTCTGCTTTCTTATTCCTTTCCGTTTGCCTTCACAGCTTGACATACGACTTTGTGCAAGAGGCCTAGCTTTTGGTCCATTTCAGCTCTCAACATATCTTCCTCACTAAGCTTAATCATTTCCAGCATTTGATTTAAAGTAAGAGATGTGAAACTCTTCCTTTCAGTTGAACAATGAGAGGCCATTTTAGGGTTACTAATTAGCTTAATTTCAATATTGTGGTGTCTCAAAGGAAAAGGGAGGCCCAAGGAGAGGAAGAGAATTGGGGAATGCAGGTTGGTGAAGCAGTCAGAGCAATCTCAACATTTATTAATTAGATGTGCCATTTCACTGTTCATTGCACCCTAAAACAATTGCAATAGTAACATCCAATCACCATAAAAGATATAATAATAATTTGAAAAGCTGGAAATATTTTGAGAATTACCAAAATGTGACACAGAGACATGAAGTGAGTGCAGGTTGTTGGAAAAATGGCACTGTTAGACTTTTTGGACACAGAGTTGCCACAAGCCTTCAATTTGTAGAAAATGCAATATCTGCGAAATGCAGTAAAATGAAGTATGCCTCCACGTTCTCACTTCATCTATTGTATCCTGATTTGTTTAGGGTGAGGCAGGCAGGAGGCAATTTACTTCCTCCCGCTTAGCCATGTGATTGGTGAGAAGACCCACCTAGAGCTCCAGGAATGCCCCCAAATTGGTTTAAGTGTTTCAGTATTTTCACTTTCAGCTCCTGTGATTGGGAAAGAATGGTCCTGAAACAATTTGGACCAATAAATGATAATAAATCCAGATCAAGCAGGTATCAGAAGAGCCTTTTCCTTTTCTGCATCATGTCTGAAGATGGAAGCTGAGTTTTCTCAGCTATTTTGTGGCAAAAACGTTAGAGAGGGGAGCCCCTAACTGCCAGAGAAAGTGTTTCCAAAATGGGGTCCCAATCCATACCCCAAGAGAGGGACGAATTCTATCTTGTGCCAAGAAAGAATTCAAGATGAGTCCATAAAGTTAAAGTAAGTTTATCGAGAAAGCAAAGGAGTAAGAAATGGCTACTCCATAGGCAGAGCAGCCCCGCGGGCTACTGACTGGCTAGGTCATGGTTATTTCTTGATTATATGCTAAACAAGGGGTGGCTTATTCATGAATTTTCCCGGAAAGGGGTGGCCAATTCCCAGAACTGGGGGTTCCTCTGCTTTTTAGACCACATGGGGTAACTTTCAGATATTGCCATGGCATTTGTAAACTGTCATGACACTGGCAGAAGTCTCTTTTAGCATGCCAATGCATTATAATCAGCATATAACGAGCAGTCAGGACAACCAGAGGTCACTTTCAAGGCCATCTTGGTTTTCCTGGGTTTTGGCCAACTTCTTCACCATAATCTGTTTTATCAGCAAGGTCTTTATGGCCTGTATTTTGTGCTAATCCCCTATCTCGTTTTGTGACTAAGAATACCTTAACCTCCTGGAAACACAGTCCAGTGTAGGTGTCACCTTATTTTACCCCAGCCCCTGTTTAAGATGGAGTCGCCCTGGTTCAACCGCCTCTGACAAAAGGATTCCTCTTGTGGGTATATGGGATCTGAGAAAACTGCTTCCCCATGTTCTGCAAAGGGTATGTCAAGGAAAAATGGCCACAGGAGCTTTGTATGGAGTAGTTCTGATTCTAATGGGAAGAGTTTTGGCTTTGGAGTGAATCAAGCCTAGCTTCAAATTGCAGGCACAGCCACACCTAGCAGGAATTCTTCCCTAGGTGAGTTATTCTCTCTTTGGACTTCAGTTTCAGTACCTGTAACCTGGGGAACACAAAACGTATCTATGAGCTGTTGTGAGAATTTAAGGCATATATGCAAGAGCAAGAGTATTGTGAGGTTTGAGCATTGTGAGAGAGGCAGGCAGACACAGACACAGTTATGGGGGCAGGGGATAGGTAAGAGAAGGGGGAATCAGGGCACAGACCTCCTCATATGCAGGCTAGAGGGAAATAGGTTATCTGGTATAGGCTTCTCAACCTTGGATATGTGGACAAATCACCTGGGGATCTTTCTAAAATGCAGATTCTGATTCAGGAGTTCTTACATGAGGCCTGAGTTTCTGTTTCTAACTAGCCCCCACCTCCTGGTGATACGAATCTTCTGGTTTGTGGACCACTTGGGTCACAACACTCTAGTGGACCTCATCACCCTTATTTTCATTCCCAAGAAGTCTTTATACTACCCACTAAATGGCAGGCTCTTTCAGGACAATCCTAGATGTGCTCAGTGTTCTGTGCACTGTTTGCTCGCTCTATGGAGGAAGAGAGCTCAATTATGGGAGATAAAGGAGATACCCCGATGCTGTCTGCTTATCCTGCATAGCTGAATGGGAGAGGCTTACAAATGGAGCTGAGCTCAAAAGCCAGGAAGCATTGGTAGAATCCTGGCTGTGGCCTGGGTGGAGAGCTTCTCAGAGGGAAGATGGGAAATGAAAGGCTCTCTGTGTCACTGGTTCCCTTCATTGTTGGGTGTTCACTGCTCGCTGCACAGGAAGCAGCTTCATCTGCAGTTTCCTTCATGAGTTTAGGGAGAGCAAATTACTCCTTGATAGGAGGTAGGTAAGAAGGTAACTTGTTTCCCATTGGCAAGCATTTTATACGTGGCCAGAATCCAATCCCAGGGGTGTGTGTTTTTGAGATTGAAAAGCAATAGATCTGAAGCTGGAAGAACTTAATGGTGCTCAGAGCTGGAAAATGACCTGTTCAGTTCCTTGGACAAGTTACCTTGAAACTCAACTTTTTGATCCGTAAAATGATAATTATCTAATAGCACAAGTTTTCTAGTAACCCTATTAACAGGAACAAGTGAACTTTGAAAAAAAGCAAATAAAACATTATTCAACTGCAAAGGATTGTAGGGACAAGAGTTGTAAGGCAGCTTGGCTACCAAATTGCCCAGCTGTAAAATTATGTCTATGACACTAGAACCCAATAAGGTGGGCCTTAAGTATGTCTGAGGAAGGGGCAATTCAGAGAGAAAGGTGACAGACTGCTCCGGAAATCTATCATGTCCTCTGTGCACCATACTGTCTCACATCGTGTGGTCACCTCTGTCCCCAAGGATGCAATGTAGATCAGGACATGACAGCTAGAGCATGACCCCAAATCATAGACCCCATGACCCCTTGAAGGTGTCCAGTGGGTATTCAGTTTGAAGGGAAAAAGATCCCCCTGATCTAATAAACCACATCTGAGCAAAAGGATGGAGTTCAGTTTCTTCATATTATTAAAACTAGATTGAGATTATCCCCAAATTCTAATGTACAGATGGAAAAGAACAAAGAAGATATCCACATCCCTCTTCTCTAAAAGAGTTATGCCCATTTTGGAACCCCGTCGGCTTCCTAATGTTTTTTTCTAACTCCTTGATCTGAAGTAAAAAGTCCCATGCCCCAAGTCTAAAGAGATCGAAGCACATGCTGTGGATTGGTTTCTTGACATTTCAAAGAAGCAGGAAAAGCTCAGAAACCACCTGACATCCAAACCAGGAAATGCAGGGCCTGGCCAGAGAAGGTACTGAAGGCCACAAATTTTCCTTATGGGTTAGTCCACACAGTCTGCTAGAGTTTGGATGTTTGTCCCTTCCAAATCACATGTTGAGATGTGCGATTCCCAGTGTCGGAGGTGGGGCCTGGTGGGAGGTGATTGGATCATGGTGGTAATCTCTTATGAATGGCTTCCCACCATTGGTGATGAGTGAGTTCTTCCTCTGAGTCCACCCAGATCTGGTTGTGTAAAAGAGCCCTCTTGCTTTTGCTCCCGCTCTCACATGTAATACATGGGTTTGTTCCACCATGATAGTAAGCTCCTCGAGGCCCTCACCAGAAGCAGATGCTGGCACCGTGCTTTCTGTACAGCCTGCAGAACTGTGAGACAATTAACCCTCTTCTCTTTATCAAGTGCTCAGTCTTAGGTATTCCTCTATGGTGTTACAAATGTTCTAATACACAGTCCAAAAATTGCATGTTCCCTTCAGCTTCACATACCGTGTGATTCTGATAAATAATGCAGTAAAGGATGCTGAAAGGGGAGGGGACACTAGCTAATCTCTAGGGACTGGGAAGAGAGATGACAGGGAAATCAGAGTCAACTGTCTGCTCAGGGAATGACTCTTTCATTTAGCCATTGGATTCTGTCTAAATGTTATCGTCTTCATTTTTTTTTTTTTGAAACAGAGTTTCGCTCTTGTTACCCAGGCTGGAGTGCAATGGCGCGATCTCGGCTCACCGCAACCTCCGCCTCCTGGGTTCAGGCAATTCTCCTGCCTCAGCCTCCTGAGTAGCTGGGATTACAGGCACTCGCCACCATGCCCAGCTAATTTTTTGTATTTTTAGTAGAGATGGGGTTCACCATGTTGACCAGGATGGTCTCAATATCTTGACCTTGTGATCCACCAGCTTCGGCCTCCCAAAATGCTGGGATTACAGGCTTGAGCCACCACACCCGGTCCAATGTTATCTTCTTGGTGTCTCTTTCTCTGACATTAAATTAGCACTCAGCCCCTAGACACATACACACATTATATCCCAGTTGCCTCCTTCCTTTCTCAGCGTTCTATATCCTGTATAGCTATTATTATGATGATTATAGTTTTCTCTCTTCCATCACTATAATGAAAGTTCCATGAAATCATTTATTGCTTTGTTTGCTATTATATCCTCAGCACTTAGCGTAGCTCAAAAGTGATAGGTGCTCAATAAATATTTCAGAATGAATAATGCCCTGGATTGTTGCAATTTAGTCCTTGAATATTTCCCTCACTTAATAGTTTTATGTTCTTCTTTTGCTTTTTCTTCATTCATCTTAATTCCTTTAATATTTTCCTCAGTCCATTTTCCTATCATCATCACGATCATACTAGAATCATCATGTAAAATGGCTAGCATTTCTATATGTGGAGAATTTAAAACCTTATGGCCCTTCATGGCAATAGCTCCCTGGCAATCCACCTATAGGCACAGAAAGGGCTGGCAGTTACACCTCGAGCTGAACAGTCTCCAGCCGCCTTCAGACAGACTGCTTCCTTTGTGAAATTCACTTCTCAGGGTATATTTCTCTCCAGGTCATTTATGAACAGGGACTAAATTAGTTGGATAAAAAGCAGTCATAAAAGCACTTTTCTGGTGATATCATACACCAGGGGCAAACGGCGTGCTGGTGTTCTAGCCCCCTGAATTGCCAAGCGACTTCTGAGTGGCAGGAAACATGTTTCTCCAGTGTGAGCAATTTTGTCACAGATGGAGAAATATCTTTGGAAAAAAATATCTGACATATAATCAGCACTCAACATTTTTGGAATGAATGCATGGACCAAATCTCCCTGGCTGCTCCCTTTCTCCCTCCTATGTTGGTGGCTTGAAATTTGGGGGATTTGTGGTAGTTAACTACATGTCCATACTTTTTTTCTCCGAAGCCCAGCTGTCACTGTGTAGTCTCTGTCTTCCTGTACATAAAACATTCCCTGTGCATCTGGAGGCTCAGAGAAGGGACCCCGCCAGTCTGCACATGAAATTTGCAGCTTCAGCTTCTGCACCTGTGGGCTGAGCGATCTGGAATAGATTTGCATTTCCCGGTCACAGTTGGAGCAGTGAGAGTTGACCTTTAGAAGGCAGTGGTTTATTGAGAGCCTGTTCTTAGTTCTTTTTAAATCATGTACACACTGCAAGAGCTGGACACCTCTGCCTACTGAAGGCTGAAGGAATGTGACTTGAAGCCAAGTCTAGACAGAATTCCAAAGCAAGGGAATTGGTGGGGACCAGGGAAATTGCCACACGGTCCACGCCAACTTTCCGTCCTGCAATTTTACCAATTTTGTGTTTCTGGATGTTAGCCAAAAATGGGATGCCTTTTGTGCCAAGAATGACCATAACAAGCAGATTGAGGTTTCCACTGGAGGTTAATTTAAATGTTCCACCTTCCTTCAGCTCCCAATTTAGAGTGCATTACATTTCCCGAGGCAGCCCCAAGATTTTCCAGGCCTCTGGTTTACTGAGGGGAGAAGCAAGGAGAAGCCAAACTATTCTCTGTCATTTCTAGTTTATAGCCACCTGTCGTCAATCATCAGACAAATGGGGATTTACAAAAACAAATGAATTAGGAAAGTACTAATCCCAACTGTCAATGCGATGAGTAAAACCCCGAATGGAAATGAAGGAGACAGGCACCATCTTTCTGCCTCACTTTCTGCAGATGCCCAATGGGGCTCTGCAACCCGAGACTGAGCCGGCCCCAAGCCACACAGCTGGCATCCCATGAAAACCTGGTACCCCAAGCCCTCATGTGGTTTGTGGCCTTTTATTTTAAACTGCCTTCCCTACCCATTTCAAACTCCATGGCCTGAAGAAGACATTCTCTGAGCATCTAAGAGTTTCCTGTTTGGCATCTACTCTCTGTCTCCCTCATCCCACACATTCATCAGCTATGAGCTCCCACTGATTTTACTTCCTGTCCCATT
Organism: Callithrix jacchus; assembly: GCF_049354715.1. Classification (NCBI taxonomy): domain Eukaryota; kingdom Metazoa; phylum Chordata; class Mammalia; order Primates; family Cebidae; genus Callithrix; species Callithrix jacchus. Next base: position 9,254,038 of record NC_133512.1, read on the forward strand.
CATATGCACACCCACTGCCACTGGGCTGCTGTAGGTCCCACCATCCTTCACCTTTCTGGGACCGTCTGCCTGCCCTCAACATGTTCTCCATGCCAGTCCTGCTCTCAGCTCCATTCTCCACATGGCGGCCAGCACCATGGATCAGCTATAGGAATCTGAGCTTGCTCTTTCCTGCTTGATATTCTAAACTTTGATCACCAGACGGCTCATGACCCTCTCACCACCAACCCTCCCACACACACATCAGCTGAACCATGACTGTGCCCTTCCTTTGGCCACTCCCTGGGTATTCCCAGGCTTCACTTGGATAATAGTCACTCCTCAAGATGTGGATAAGGTTGCATCTTTTAGAAACCTTCTCAAACGCGTCACCCTGGATCAAACATGTCTTCTCACTCTGCGCATAATTTCCCACATAATTTTGAAATCATTTGATGACATCTCCTTCCTAAACTCTCAGATCCTAGACAGTGGGGTTGCGCCTACCTGACCCCATACTTGGAACCCAGGAAGTACTCGAGAAACCTGTGCTGAATGGAAGTGGTAAGCCTCACTTTTCCCTAAAATCAGCTTTCTTGATATTGATCCCTTGACTTGCTTTATTTCCTGCCTTGACAATGGTGTAGACTGTTTCCTCTGAGTGCCTGCCCTGTCCAAGGCTCACCAGCTACTCCTAGGAAATCTCTCAGTGGTCCTGGAGTCCATCCCTGGGATCTCTCAGTGGCCTCTCTGCAATTTTAAGAATTTTCAATGAGGACTTAATTATGGAATGATTTTAAACTGGGCGTGGGTGGTGGCTCACACCTGTAATTCCAGCACTTTGGGAGGCTGACGTAAGTAGATCACCTGAGGTCAGGAGGTTGAGACCAACGGGTCCAACATGGTGAAACCCCCATCTGTACTAAAAATACAAACAAAAATTTAGCCAGGCATGGTGGCACATGCCTGTGGTCCCAGCTACTTAGGAGGCTGAGGCTGGATCACATGAACCTGGGAGGTGAATGTTGCAGTAAGATGAGACTGCATTCCAGCTTGGGAGACAGAGTAAGACTCTATTTAAAAAAAAAAAAAGGAACTAGTGTGTTGAATTGAGTACATAATCACTATTAAACTAAAAAACTGCCCTAGAATAAAACCAGAGGAACAAGGATGACATGAAAAAGGTTGCAGTCCTATGGCACTTTGTAGGTACAGAGGTTGGTCTTATTTGGAAAATTTAGTAGCTCTTATGCCTACCTATTACTAAATTAAGATGTTTTCTGAGTGCTGGCTTAATATCAGCATCACCTAGGGAGCTTGTAGAAAAGCTGATGCCCAGGTACAATCTCAAAGATTCTGATTTAATCAGCCTAGGTAAAGCCTAGAGTACTGGTGCCTTATAGACAGTCCCCCAGGGAAATTTTGAGCATCCAGAATTGAGAAGCGTTGCTCTCCAACGAGCTTCTCCTCATTGGTTCTGACAACCCTGACTCTGCCTTCCCACCCAGAGCAAGCTCTTTTTCCCTGTGCCCTTCATGACAGTGGACATCACAAAAGCTTAGGTGATGTCTCTTGAGCACAGATACCAGTGATTCTTAACTTGGAATTTCACTATGGAAAAGAGAAAAAGAAAACACTGCAAAGGGATCACCTTTATGATTCTGTAACAGGTAATTTAAGCAGTGGTACCCATACGCGTGTGAATATATACCCAATGCAAATGTAACACATAATGCACCTGCCTCTGTGGAATGCAGTGTGGAACAACAGAGACCACTGTGTTATGAGCTGCCGAGGTGAGACACTTGTAACTTTATCTCTGACTTGGGAGAGCCCGGAGCTCGATCTTCGTAAGTTTAGGTGCGAGGACATCTGTAGATTGAGGGTGCTGCCTGAAGGACAGAATCTTCCCTTCTGCACAGCTTTCTTTTTTCTTTTTAAACTATTCTTCTTGTCTTCCCGAAGCAAGACCAGCCATCACTGAGGAGATGAAAATATCTGACAAACATTAACTTTGGGGCTAAAACTTAAAAATAATTAGTCTTTACATTCTTTCATGCCTGCTACATCAACGAACAGGTTCACAGTTTCTGTGCTTGAATCTGTTGATCCTTAAATAACATCCACCTTGAGAAAGAGGCCAAGGGAGAGTTGGAGATGTACCACGTATGTAGAGACGTATGTAGTAAGCCTGGGTGTACGTGGAGATGTACTTCCCAGTCATGAGAAGACTATCGATTATATGACTTCGTGTTTGCAAAGCAAGTAGAATAATGCCTCGCATTCACTTGTAACACTATATAAGTGTTAAACAAGAACAGGATAAGTGTAGTAGAATGCTGCCACTTTTGCTTCCTTATCTCATTTCTTCTGGGTAACAGCCCACTTCCCAATCAATGAGATTCCAGTGGGGCCAGAAATTCTAAAGTCTCCTTCCCCAAACTTCCCTGCAGAGAGCAAGACCTCCAGTAGCAGGACCACGGTAGGACTTCTACCTTTCCAGAATGCCTGCTTCCTTAATCCTTCATCCATTAAAAAATTTAACAATTACATTTGATGACTGCTCTGGCATAAAGATAAATAAAAATGCAAGCTGAATTTATTATTATATATTTGTTACTATGTTAATTTTTTCTTGTGATTTTAAAAGAAACTTAAACATTTTCATGGGCTCCTAAAAGTACCATGGGCCCCAAGCATGGTGCTTCATGGGTAAGTTGGCCCTGTCCAGCAGTCCTATTGAACAGGTCATGACTTTGCTAGCTCTTTTCCTTTCCAGAACAAGATGGGAGTGTTTGATTTTGTTTTGTTTTGTTTTTAAGATTTGGGAGAAGGTGGATTTCATGAGCAATTTTAATTCAAATTCAAAGCACTCAACAAGTTCTTATTAAGCATCATGTTTGTGTGTGTGCATGCATTCCTCATTATACTTACACACATACTTAGATACATGTACACACACACAGGGACACGTACATGCATGCACACATGTGCACACAGGCACACACATGCACACACACAGCATAAACATGCACACAGGCACATGGCACACACACTCTTAAATTGGTCTTGGATGGCAGGATTTTGCAATCTGGTTGATATGTCCATATTTTATCCATATCCCAAATGTTTTCCTACAAAGAGCCAGACATTAAATGAATTCTAATCCAAGGCTATGTAATTACAGTTCTTCAACTGTAAGCAACTAAGTTAGACTCTGCCTAACTTAGTTTTTTTTTTAAGGGAATTTGGTGGAAATATATTGGAGAACTCTCAAAATGAAGAAAAAGCATCATTATCATTTTTCTTAAAGATGATATATTGTATTTTGTAAGCCAGAGTGAGAAATTTGGATTTAATTACAATGTGAAAGGAAGCTATTGGATGGATATAAGGAGGGTAGTGGTGTGATCTGATTTATATTTGCAAATAATGTTTCCAGCTGCTGTATGGAGAATAGCTTGTAGATGTGTGGGATGAAATCAGGATGATGAGTGAGGAGACATTTCATGGACCCAGCAAGAAATGATGGGGCCCCTGCTAGTGGGAAAATGTGCATATGGAGAGGGATAGACTGAGGCACAACATATTTTCAAGGTTAAGGAAGGCATCAAGGGACAGCTCTTAGGTTTTGTCTCCTGGGCTTTGCATTTGGCCAACTAGGTGTATAGTTATGCTACTTACTGAGGAAAAATTTAAAAACTGGAAAAGAAACGTGTGAGGGTGGCATCAAAATTCTTGCTGTGGCAGTTTGAAGTATTGGTTATGTATTCATGTGGAGATGACAGCCAAGAGTGGTCTCTGAGTTCAGAGTTTCAGAGAGGGATCAGGGCTGGAGATATCTACTTTCAATGTTTATATGGAAATGATATTTAAAATGATGAGTTCATGACATTACTCAGTTGAAGATGCTGTTAGAGGAGAAGGGGGTTGGCTGAAGCTGTGGGGTGTCACTTCAGCATTTAAGTTCAGTTAGAGGACGGCAGATGAGGGGGGAGTGTGGTGACACAGAAACTCAGAGAAGGAGTGTCACACAAAGATGCATAACATCCTGCTGAGATATAAAGTGAGGAGAGAGGACATCATGGATCTGGTGGCATAAGCGTTCTTGGTCACTAGAGGTATGGGGGGAATAGAAGTCTTATTGGAATGAGTTGTGGGAAGAATGAGAAAGAGTCTACTTAGAAAAATGGGGACTGAGAATGGGATGTTAACTGGAGGGAATGTCTGAATTCAGGCTGCTAGAATAAGGTACCATAGATGGTGGCTTATAAATAGTAGAAACTGATGTATCATAGTTCCGGAGTCTGAAAATCTGACATCAGGGTGCCAGCATGGTCCAGTTCTGGTGAGAGCCCTGCAGACTGTGGATTTCTTTTGTATCTTCACCTGCTGTTACTAGGGTGAGAAAGATCTCTGGGGTCTTTTTTTTAAAAAAAAAATAAATAAGAGCACTAATCCAATTTATAAGGGCTCCACCCTCATGACAATTACTTTCTAACAACCCCATCTTCTAATACCATCACATTGGTGGTAATGATTTCAATGTACACATTTTAGAAGGAGACTAACATTTAGGACCTAACAGGGAAGTAGCCTCCAGGCAAGAATCATTTAGACTTGCATGTTTGTCTGCTGATGGCAGGAATAGAGAGAAATAATTTGATGATTTAGCCAAGGCAGGAGTCAAGTCTTTGAAACGACAAGAGTGCATAAGAGCTGGGTGCAAAAAAAACCAGTCACCTTTTCATGAGATTGGGAACTTTTTTTTGTTTTTGAGAGTCTTGCTCTGTTGCCCAGGTTGGAGTGCAATGATGTGATCTCAGTTCCTATAACCTCTACCTCCTGGGTTCAAGAGATTCTCCTGCCTCAGCCTCCTGAGTAGCTGAGACTACAGGCACACACCATTACACCTGACTGATTTTTGTATTATTAGTACAGAGAGCATTTAGCCATGTTGCTCATGCTGGTTTCAAACTCCCAATCTCAAGTGATCTGCCTGCCTCGCCTCCCACAGTGCCGGGATTACAGGCATGAGCCGCTGTGCCCAATGGAGAATGGGAACTTTATCCCTTATCAAAAGACAGAGGACAGAGAGCAAGCAGGTCAGTAAATATGGTGAAAAGAGGTGAAAAAGCTCCTAGCTGATTGCTTACTTTCTCAGCAGTGAGGCATGGCCGTCAGCTGAGAGTGAGGGTGGCAGGGATGTAGAAGATAGGGCAGAAGGGTGAGAAATCATTGTTTGGGAGAATCCAAATGTGAAGATGAAAGGAAAACCCAAGGAGGGCTGCCTGGCATGAATGAGTGTCCATTTTAGAGTTAGCAACATCAAATCTAGAAGACCAGTCAGCATACTTGGGTTTTTGTCCAGCAATGTTTAGCTGCACTGGGGCAAAAGTCTTGGCCACTATTGCAAATGATAATACTAGCTGGCATATATTTAATGCTTACTAGGTGTCAGACACATTCCGAAGCACTTTAGAAGTCTTATTTGTTTCTTAAACCTGCTTTATCACATATGTGCTACTATTATAGGTGAGGAAAATGAAATAGGGGCAGCTTGAAAGGGCTGGGGCTTGTTACAGATCCTGACAATTAGACTCAAAAGTCCACATAATTCATGCCTCATGGGCTGTTACTAGGACAAATGAATCAATGGTATATAAAGCATCTAACACAGTGCCCTGCCCATAGGAGGCATTCAATGAATGCAGGCTATGAATAGCAGTATTTAGGGAATATTATCTACCACATAGAGTTTTTATAAAGATGAAAAGTGTGAAATTCTGAGCCTAGCACCTGGAATTTAATAAATGTCAGTGCATTTCTTCTCTGCTCTTCCCCACCAACCTACATAATATTCCGACACCTAAGTCAGTCATTTGATTGCTGAGAACTGTGTTGTCATGGGAGACCACTAGGTGGCGCCACCAAAGAGCAGGCCTGTTTCATTTACCTTCAGCTTTAACTCAGATACAGGTGGGCGAGCAGAAGCTGGACCTTGACAACCAAAAGAATTGTCATAAATAAATAAACAGATGGATAGAGAGAGGGATAGGGCTGCATTTAAAGCATATATTTGGGTAAGCAAATAAAACAAAGAGCATGTATATCCAAAGAGATTCTGTTAATTAGATAGGCAGGCGACAAGGGCCAGTGCAAATTTCCTGTGCTTACAAGCTAAATAAAACAGAAATCTTGCCTACTTTCTCAAAACCAAATGATACTCCCAAACTGTTAAATCCATGCATCAGACAAAATTTCTAACCGTGGCATGGGCATGCCTATTTCCTTTCCCTGCCTCCAGCACAGGTAATGGAGACTTCAGCCCAGCCCAACCTATAATTTGATAGCTATCTCTCTAGCTGCCAACCCCATCCAAGATCAACAAATGAAAACACCTAGTGTTCTAAGCAAGGCTGCCTCATCCGGAGACAATCCCAGGTACCCTTCTTTGTGCAACACTTACATTCCAGGAGGTTCTCTCCGAACGACAAGGGTCAGAAACACAATAGCACAGGCATGCTTTTCTTATCTCTCTGTCCCTAGGAGCAGTGATGTAAGGCAACTGGAATCTCTCGCCTGTTTATTGTATCATCATCCATAGCTGTATGCCTCTGTGGCATTCTGGGAAAGGTATAGATACAATTAAAATAAAAATTCATCCCACCTCATTATCATGGCCTTTGGGTACATTTTCCAAGTTCCACCCTCCCCATCCCTGGGCATCTTTATGTCATTCTATTGCTTCCTGGATCGCCCCACTAAGGCCATATGTATCTGCTTGTAGCCAGTGCAACTGAGCTCCCCAAACACAGATTCCTATGAAAACCGAACAAAAGAGGAGGGAGAGGCAGAGCATGTTAAATGTCTCATTAGGCCTTCTGTCTGATTCTCATTAGAGTCGCTGACTGCTTCTCATTAGGCCCATTGCCTCAACTTCTTTCAGGCCCTGAATATGTAGGCCAGTGCTTCTTGTCATGGTTGGTCGAGAAGATCCATTTCATTTATTCATAAATTGAATGTGGCTTATGAAAAGTCCCAGGCAATTTGTTTTGACAAAGTTAAGGCAGGCGTATTGTTGTTATTTGCTACTTTTTGAGCAATCCTAAGCAGGGTGGGCAGAAGAAATAATTTAAAAGAACCAGCACGAAAACTTCAAACACTGCTGCAGAACTGGAGCACTGGGAGACACATGGTTGCAGCCACGAGGCCAGCATCATGTGCAGACATCTGCAATGGGACATCACGGTCACAATCACAAATACCATCAGGTTCAGAGAGGAACTGCTGTGGATCTAACAAGATGCCTCGTGGGCAGGCTACGGAAGAGAATAACTATCAGGGATATCAGTAAGTTGCAATTGCTGTCCTCCCTGCCATTCGGAAACATGTAGCCAGTGTTTTGAATTAAGAGCAAAATAACACTAAAAAGTTCCTGTACAGTTACATATTCTACAAATTATGTGTATAGTACATTACCCTTGTGGAAAAAGAATAACTGACATCTCAATATTCTTCTCCCTGAAACAAGTGACCAATCCCTTCCCCTGGGAAGATAGCTCCCAAGATGTGGCAGAAGGTTAATGGAACTTGGGGCAATATGTTTATTATGACATTGGTGGACTTGGCCCTGAAGAATCACACAAAATACATATCTGCAATGGGAAAAATAAACATCGATGAGCATTTGCCCCCAAAATGGTAAGCAACTGCATACGTTCTATGCTGTGTCTTTGCCATTGTTTGCTCTCTTGGTGCTTAAGTTTCTCTCCTGGGTGCATGTGGTGTACATCTAACATGACTTTCAGAGTCATCTGGTGCCTAGAAACAGAGAGGTGATTTTCACAAGGAGTTACTTTTTAAATGTTCCTGGACAGTGAAGTTTGAGGGAAGAGATTTAGTACCCTTCAGAAAGCTAGTGTTTACCCTCAGCTGAAGGTTTGCTCTGTGTTTGATACAGACCTACCTCAGCAAGCCAGGCTGCCCAAGAAACACTTTTCTGAAATTGAATATTAATATTAGATTGGAAACTTTCTCCCTGTCCCATCTCCCAACCCATGAGGGAGAAAAGAGGTGTCTCCATATAAAGCCTTCTCCATCAGGAAGCAAGGCGGGTAATCCCCAGGGAAGAAGGACCATGACTCACTGAGGAGGTCCAGGGTGCGGTTTCTTGTAGACAAACTCCAGCTGTTCCATAAGCTGGGAAGACATGGACACTTCTCCTTTGTGGGTTTTGTTCAAGTTTGCAATGTCGCATTTTGAGGTAGCATTGGAATCCTGTTTTTACCTTGTGCTGTAGGAAGAATTTCCATCTGGGTTCATGACTGTATCAGTGAGGTTACCTATGTTTAGGTTGGCTGCCTTTGTATCAGGCTATGCGGTCAGTCTTATAAGGACATACGTGAAGATCAGAGCATAGAACTTGCTGTTAGGAAAGAGCATGGTCATTCCAAAGATGCTTCTGTGCTGATTTCCCTCACCCCCAATACTGACTTCTCAGCCAGTTTCCCCATCATTGGTGAGTGGCCCTCAACCTTGTATAAGTACTCCCACTTTGGGGAACTTGACCTCTGAGCATTCCAGGAAATGTGTAACTGACACTGCAACGTTCACTCGCAACATTCCCAAACAAAACTTGTTTTTCTCCCAGTTGGCTTGCGGAATATACTGTTTTGTGAAGCCCTTTTAAGATGGCAGATTTCTGTGCATTAATAAACATTGGAAAGAGACATGCTTATTGGTGCCTGTGAGACATAATTGTGGAGATGACATAAAAATTTTGGCTCCAAAGCTTTTCAGTAAAAAGCCCAGTTCAGAGACAGGCTAGAACAATGAACTGAAAATGATCTTGGCCTTTCAAGCGCTTTATCCTATCCAAAGTTTCAGTGTGAGAACCTGATCTCCCAGAAAGTATTTCTTTTATTGCCAACCATAGAGAATCACTGACAAAACTAATTAAAGAATTTGAACCTCATTTCCTCTTTCATTAGCTGACCCTCAACCAAGGGCTGGACTCCAAACAAAGGCTCTCTGAGCCAACAAGATATAGAATGTGAGGCTCTCACCGGGGTAAAAGAGGGCTGCGTGCTCTCATTCTCCTCTTTGAAAGAGCTACTTGAGTGCAAAATACCTTGCCCCCTCTTTTTTTATAATGGAAAAAGCTTTGTGTTGCCATCAGAAATAATGAAGTTTGAAGTTCCTGAAAGTTATTCATTTATTGGACTCGACTTTCCACCCTTCTCTTGAATTCCAGAAGCCAGGTCAAGACAGTGAGTTCTCATGGAAAATTAAGTATTTTTGCAAAGGTGCTTAAAGAAATATGCCTGTTTCAGGTTTCAGACTCTCGAGGGGATGGTGGTCATTGATTTTCAGGCTTAAGACAATGATAAAGACTTCCAGATATGAATGAGCTTATATGGAAAGCAGCCAGTCTACCTGAAAGGCCTGTTGTAAAATACTTGGCTCTGTCTTGGATATTCACCCCTCTCCTTCTTGACTTTTTCCTTCCGCATTTCAAGATTGCATAATTTGGCAGTCATCACAGTGATCACATAGAATGGCATTTATTGATTGAGTACCTTGGCCAATTGAATAATAACTAACGGAAGATTGTGAAATGATTTCTGTAAGTGACATGATTATCCACGGAAGTGATGAGCTCTAACTATACCATATATCTTTATTAGTTGGTTATAAAGCTGACATAAATTTAAAGAAGAGGGGCCTCAGGGAGGTTTCTGGCAAAATTTTTATTTTATTAATATGGAAAAAATCTTAGGCTTAGAGATTCGGAATTTTTCTTGCATTAAGGAGCAGAAACAAATCCTATTTTATTTTAAAATATATTTGCTTTCCATTTTAACTTTGATGACAGTAAAACAAATATTTTGGTATGTCAGTCTTCATTCAAAAATCAAAGATGGGTCTTGTTCCTGGAGTGGTACCCCAACCTACTTAGCATGACACTACGGATTCGTCTGTGTGATCCTGTTTGATCAAGTGAGATGGCCCTCACTGAGCAGGCTTTTCCAAGAGCATTGTACATCGAGTCAAGGCCTCCTTAATCCAGAGTAAAGCTAGGGATATGCAAGAGTGGCAAAATGTAAACAAGGGGCGACCCAAGAATATACTTAGCGTGGGAGCTCATGACTTCCTCTCTGAATCTGGCCAAGAGTATTGTTCCTGCTGTGTGCACGCCTTAGGATATCACCCAGGGAACCAGATGCAAGGCTTTGGCACTTCATCTAATTTCTCTGCTCTGGAGAACTAGTCACCAGTGCCAGACAGATTCCCTTGCAAGTGATCAAATACTTGACTTTGAACTTTTGGTGAAAAATATAATGTGGGATAATCAATGAGTGAAACTACATTACGCAATCCCAGAAATATGCAAAAAATAAGAAAAGGAAAAGGGAAATGAACATTCTTGGATTATTTGACCATGAGAACATGGAATTTGCTTTAAGTAAAAGCTTCTATGACAATGGAATCTTGAAGGAATTACAACTGAAATCCAAAAAATAAAAATAAAAAAGAAAGAATTAAATGGTCTTATGTATTTTTTAAAAATCATTGTGTTCAATTGTGCTATGTAGAATCCACAGTTTTCTCTTCCTTTAACAAAATCTTGGGTGTATTCCATAACTTCCTGGTCACATTTGGTAATTAAAACTTAGTGTGGCTTAATTTAAACCCTTAATTGCATATCCAATTTAAAGCTAGAGCTGTGACTCTGGCTGCTTAGAAAGAGGGTGGGGGGCAAAATCTGGCTGTGGAGCAATGCTATCCTCCCCCTCCTCTAGACCCAGCTTTTCTCGGGAGCCCAAAGGAGGGCTGGGGAATGCACAGAAATCCTTTCTTAAATGGCCATTTGCCTGTGGGAGGGAGGTGCCCCTGGGCACTCTTCTGATTCTTCCTGGTTCCATTTCCCTCTAGGAGTTTCCATGCAAGTGATATATGTGTTTTTAAGGTTTCCCCACCCTCCTGAATGCAGCCTTGTCTGCCATCAGCCCTAGGAGGGCATCTCAGGTCTCCACTCGGTGGACCCTGGAGGAACACTTGGTGGACCCTGGAGGAACCTCCTGGTTCCAGCACCTCCTCTCACACCCGGGTTTCTTCTAGTGGAGTCAACAAAAGGTCGAAGTCTTATTTCATGTCCTCTGAGCACAGAAGAAAACTAGGTGGGTTGGGGATCACCTTCCCTTTCCCAGTATTATTACCACAGTCCCTCCAAGTTGACACCAATGCCTTCAGAAATTCCTAGACTGAAAGCCGGCCATAGCTTGTGTGATCCTCTCTGCCTGTATCACGCCTTAAGGCTCCACATTTTCTATGGAGACATTTTGAGTCTGCCAGCTCTGGAAGCTCAGAGGGCCTCTAGGTGGGAAATGAGATGACAGTTTCCTTGTATTCCAAGTCCCGCCAGCCAGTCACTAGGAATGACGCTCCAGGAGGGGAAACGTGCCCTTCCCTGGGCCTGTCTCACGCACACTTCTGCCACCTTCTCTAGACTGTGCAGAGCCTGGCAGGATGGGGAGGTGCTTGTTGGCAGTGGGTCCCTGCTGCTGCCTCGTAGTAACCCGGAGGGGTGGTGTCTGGTCCCAATGCATGGTGGCTTCTTGATGGGTCTTGTGAAAATATGGCCATATCTTTGTTTCCAGTAGGATCAAATGTCCTGTCACATAAGCAAAAAAGGAACGAGGCTTAAAAGTGACTTATTTGGGGGAGAATATAGTTCTAAAAAATACAAATTAGCCAGTTACGGTGAATCACACCTTAATCCCAGAGCTTTGGAAAGTTGAGGTGAGAGAATGGCTTGAGCCCAGGAGTTCAAGGTTACAGTGAGCAATAACACCACTGCACTCCAGCATGGGCAACAATGTCTCTTAAAAAGAAAAAAGCCACTTATATGTCTTATATGTTAAATGACGGGCAATGGAATGATTAGTTTTACACAGTTTATGAACCTATGTTAATTGTTAATTCTCAAAATGATTTTTATACCTAGGGCTCAATGAATAAAATATTTCTTCATAAAAATTAGAGGAAGGAGACTGACCGAGCTTACACTCCCAAATCATAGGCCCATACCGCAGGACAGGTAAAGTTGTGGAGATATACAGTATATCATATGGAGACTGACCGATAGGCCCATACCGCAGGACAGGTAAAGTCGTGGAGGTATACAGTATATCATATGGAGACTGACCGAGCTTACACTCCCAAATCATAGGCCCATACCGCAGGACAGGTAAAGTCGTGGAGATATACAGTATATCATATGGAGACTGACCGAGCTTACACTCCCAAATCATAGGCCCATACCGCAGGACAGGTAAAGTTGTGGAGATATACAGTATATCATATGGAGACTGACCGATAGGCCCACTACCGCAGGACAGGTAAAGTCGTGGAGATATACAGTATATCATATAGAGACTGACCGAGCTTACACTCCCAAATCATAGGCCCATACCGCAGGACAGGTAAAGTCGTGGAGATATACAGTATATCATATGGAGACTGACCGAGCTTACAGTCCCAAATCATAGGCCCACTACCGCAGGACAGGTAAAGTCGTGGAGATATACAGTATATCATATGGAGACTGACCGATAGGCCCACTACCGCAGCACAGGTAAAGTCGTGGAGATATACAGTATATCATAAGGAGACTGACCGATAGGCCCACTACCGCAGGACAGGTAAAGTCGTGGAGATATACAGTATATCATATGGAGACTGACCGATAGGCCCACTACCGCAGGACAGGTAAAGTCGTGGAGATATACAGTATATCATATGGAGACTGACCGATAGGCCCACTACCGCAGGACAGGTAAAGTCGTGGATATATACAGTATATCATATGGAGACTGACCGATAGGCCCACTACCGCAGGACAGGTAAAGTCGTGGAGATATACAGTATATCATATGGAGACTGACCGATAGGCCCACTACTGCAGGACAGGTAAAGTCGTGGAGATATACAGTATATCATATGGAGACTGACCGAGCTTACACTCCCAAATCATAGGCCTATACCGCAGGACAGGTAAAGTCGTGGAGATATATAGCATATCATATTCCTCCTTGCTTACAATCTTCTTGTGAATTTGGTTCCCAATTTAGAGTACTGGATCACTGGGACCATCTACATATCCATCCACCATCCATTCTTCCTTCCATCTACCTCCACTCTTCCTTCCATCCACCCCCGCCATTCGTCCATCTTAGCGTCCTGATTCTTGTCCCTTAAAGGCTGTAACACAGTGTTTCCATTATGAGATCTGACTTTTAACAAGTACCCCAGATGTGTCTAATTTAAGTTTGAGAAACTCTGGGCTATACTGAAGACTGCAGAAAAGTACCTTTTTTCTCATCAGTAAAATCAGTGATCAGTCTCATTGGTGATATTTTCCCAGGCATGGCTGGCCTCGCAGAGAACCTTCCCTTGAGATAATGTGCTGTATTCACATGCAAACTTCGATGTGCACACCTCAACCAAGTCAGTCTACATGTGTTTGCACGGAATGTGGACAATTTTGTAAAGTGCATTCAGAGAGATGGAGGGTTCAGATCAAGAGGAAGCTTGCTCCCTGCCCTCTAGCCTCACACCACCCAGCAGAACTTTTTCAACATCTGAAATAATTGCTTGTTCATTTATTACTCATTATCTACCTTCTCAAACCTAAATGTAAACTGTGATATTAAGTACACTGATTGCTTGTTCACGGTGGAGCCCTGGCACCTGATTTAGATACCAACACATAGGAACGACTGCTACTATTACTGTTAATGACTCAATGGGCCACATAGATAGACACGAGTAAAACACAAGCCTCACCAAAATAATTGCAGACATTGAGGTAAAGTAAGGATCACAGTGGAGGCAAAAAATGGATACGGTTAGTTTGGGAAACATTTCTAAGAGTGAAATCTCAGAAGCCTTCTGAAAGGCGTAGAGAATGGAAGGTAGGAACTAGTTTCTTCTCTGTAGACCAGTTCAGGAAGAGGCCTTGAAGCGGAAATTGAAAACCTGGTTCTGAAAAATATGAAGTGCAGCCTGGCTGTAGCAGAGGGACCTTGGAGAGGAGGAGTCACAAATGAGAGTGGCCATAGGGTGGTGCTGGGTGAAGGAGAGTTTGAAGGCAATGGTCAGAAGTTTATACTTGGTCCAGATGGTAATAGCAAGCCACCGGAGGGCCATGTTTACACATTTTCAAAATCCAATTAGGATACCACATGTTTTTGTGCTCTAATCACCCATTTTGGACCCATTAAATAAATTAGTTGAAAGAGAAAAACAAAGAAAAAAAATAAAACGATGTGTCATTTGATAGCATTAGGAAATCACGGGATAAATGTATTAAATTGGAATGTTTGACCTGGAACGAAATTAATCCAAACATGGCCTCGATGACTGAGTCTCAAACTGAGCCAGGCCCACAGCTGATGTTTGAAAATATGGATAGTTAAGAAACAACAACAGCAAAATAAATTATGATGGTTTGGGTGAGGAAAATAGGCATCTCTTTCCCTTTGAAGGGTTTGGATGTTCACTTACTGAGGGCAGAAGCCTAGACCTGCTGATTTCTCATGCTTGATTCCAAGCTCTAGATTACGACAGTTCTATAAGAACACTGGTTGATACGCATGAGGAGGAAGCAGCTGTTTCAGTGGAATTCCCTCTGGAGAGGAAGGAAGTCCAGCCATCCAGATGGGATCAGGCAGAGGGAGGCAGATAGAAGAGTGAGCAGGCGCTGGGAAGGGAGGGAGTTCTACAAACCTGGGATTTGCTGTGTACCTACCGTACGTCCTTTCCTTAGCCTTAGCCACAAATTAGAACATGCAAAAAAGATGGTAGAAGACAAAGGAAGTGAGAGGATGAACGCAGATGCTGATTTCTTGGGAGAAAATAATAATCTTCACCTCTTGTGCTAGTACAATTTATTTCTTAGGGCCCTGCTATTCAAAGTGTGGTGCCCCAGCTGGGGCATCCCCCAATCTCTAGGGGAGCTTGTTAGAAATGCAGAAACTCAGACCACACCCCAGACGTACTAAGAATCTGATTTAACAATATTTCCCAAGTGTTTCATAAGCACACTAAAGTTTGAGAAGCCTGTGTCAGAGCTTGGATCAAACTAAATAAAATAAAATAAAATAATTCAAGGTGAGAGAAGTTAGAGAATTTTAATCCCACAGGACAGAAAAGAGTGTAAATCATCTCTCCTCCCTCCCACTGGAAATGGATAGGTTGCAGAAATTACTGCAGACCTACCTACATGTATTTAACCATAGAAACTCTTGATTCGCAGGCGTACATTTTCGTATACGGAGACATGTCACTGGGAATGCACCGGTGGGAAAAAGTCTTGCTGTTCAAACCCCGAATCTGCTTGCTTTTTCCTTTACACTGTGGCTTTGGAGCTACTGTCTTTTCCCTGAATCATGGCCAGTTCCCTTCATCAGTGGTGTTTTATGTTCTTTCTCTGTTTCACTCCATATTCCTCACCTGCGTCTTTCTCGAGTGCAGCCCCAGCTAAACCAATAACTGGGGGAGCCAAATAGAGACCGTCTGAACTGGAATTGTTTGCCATTCAGCTGGAAAAATAATAATTCCCGGTTTCTCAAGTGTGGAAATTTCCCGGAACCGGCCTTTTCCCAGGGCCCGTGGACCCTCCCTCATTAGTTCCGGTGAACTCTCCCTCCCTCTGTGTCTTTGCTTTTACTCCTCACGAGGCTCCAGGCCTGATTAACTCATGCTCCCCTGTGCTTCTTCCCATCACAGCTCAAGCTCCCTGCCTTTCTTTGCAGCATTTAGCCTCTGTGAAGAGCTGTGAACTATAATGCCTAAACACAGTGGTTTAAAGTCTGGTGGGTCTGTTTCAACCCAGCTCCACTACTCTGTGATCCTCTTCAAGCTACTCAGTCTCTAGGAACTGAAGTTTCTTAACCTATAAAGTAGGAACAATAACAGCAGCCGCATGGAAATTTTTCACGATCAAAGAGACAATGTTACCTAAAGCAGTCAGCACGAAACCTGCGCATAGCAAGTGCTCAGAAAATGATCAGTGGTAGCTATCATCTGAGGCCTCCATGGTAAATTCATTAGGTAATCTTGGCTTATAAAAAACATTCGTAGATCCAAATGCCTCATTTATATTGTGATTACTTCAATTCTCTCTAGACAGTGCTGCCCTAAGATTCATGGACATTTTAGGTGAAGAGACTGCCACCCACACATTTAATTACACTAATGTTTTATCCAGAGAAACTAAAAGAAAAATTAAAATGAAACAGAGGAATAAAAAATCGGAAAATTATGGTGATAATGTTACAAGTGTATTTTCTGAATCTCAGGACCTATGATTAAATTCTAAATGAAGGCCAGGCCCAGTGGCTCATATGTGTAATCCCAGCACTTTGGGGGGCTGAGTCAGTGGATCATGAGGTCAAGAGAGGGAGACCATCTTGGCCAACATGGGGAAACCTTGTCTCTACTAAAAATTTTAAAAATAGCTGGGCATGGTGGCACATGCATGTAGTCCCAGCTACTCAGGAGGCTGAGGCAGGAGAATTGCTTGTACCTGGGAGGCGGAGGTTGCAGTGAGCTGAGATCACACCACTGCACTCCAGCCTGGCAACAGAGTGAGACTCCGTCTCAAAAAAAAAGAAAAAGAAAATTCTAAACAAAAAGCAAAATATTTTGACCTCGTTAAAATATTTCCACATTCAGAACTCTTGTAAATTTCTGTAAGTGAATTACATGGTTGCCAGCACAACACCATCTGCAAGTCACCTTTAATAATTCAAGTAAGGAAACTCTGATTTAAATATACATCTACATATATAGAATTCATTAATTACATATACATATATAATTTATTTTTACTGGGAAGTCCGCTTATGTGTTTGCAGAACGTTTTGTCCCACACAATCTGCTGTGCTGCTTCAGAACAATGATAAATACAAATGGCATTTCACTTCGAACTGCGGAAATAATACGTGGTTTCTGTTCCTTTGGCTGACCAGCCATTTATCACAGGTCATTTACATAGATGTGGATGGCTTGGTAAACTAATCACTAAGCTCTTTCATGTGGTACCGCGTTCTTCTTAGTACATCATGTAAAATTAGTTTGATGATTTCAGTTCCTTCTCTTGGGATCCATAACCCCATTCACAGACGAACAAAAAACAATTTGGCTGAACCCACCAGCCCGGGTCCAAAGAAGAGGACAGTTGTGTCTTGATGTTGGATTAACTGATAGCCAGTGAGTCAGTTCTGACTCCTGAGAAGGAACATTGGCTGAGGACATAGACGGAAATATAGTAACAAAAAAAGTGGTATCCATGTGTTCCTTTGTAGGTACATAAGTGCACAGGTGGTGTTGGTGTGTGTGAGTCTATGTGTGTGTTATCTATGCCTGGATATGCATTTTGTGGGTGTGTGCATGTGGATGTAGTGAATGAGCTGACTTAGGAGGTCAAATATTTGGACACATTCCAAGTGGCTACCTCATGAAGTTTTGATCACTGCACATTTTAGTTGCTGTTTTTTTTTTAAGAAAAGAAAGGTTGACTTTAGTTTTTTTTTTTCACTAATTTTTCATCTTCCTAATTTCTCATGCCAGTATTTCAGGCCTCACAAGCAGGTAACTGGAGTATACATCATACGAAATTAATTTGATGATGTCAATTTTCAATTTGGGGAAACATACCCCGAATTCAAAGATAAACCAAATAATTGGACTGAACCCACAAACCTGGGTTCACATACAGGGATAATTCTGACTTAATTCGTTGACAGTGAGAGTCCATTATGGCCACCTACGAAGGAGGCTTTGGCTGGAGAAACAGATAATAAGATTCTTAAAATAGTGTGTTACACAGAGTACCAAAGCTCATCTTGTTGTTTTGATATTGCACTGTAGTTACAGAAGATGGAACCACTGAGGTGGAGTGGGTGAGGGTATGTGAGACCTCTCTGCATATCTTTGCGACTTCATGTGAATCTATTTCAAAATGATTTTGCATGAGTATGTTGTATGTACGTGTGTGTGTGTGTCTGTGGTGAATGGGCTGATTCGGTATGACAATTATTATTCCCATGAAACTTTCAGTGACTACTTCATAAAAGTTTGATCGTGACAGGTATTAGTTACTTAAAAAAAGAAACCTCAAAGTTAGATATATTTTTATGAATTTATTCACCACCTCCTCCTTCTCTAATCTCATACTGGATTTTAGAAGTGAGAAGGGGCCTATTATGATCAAATAGCACAATTTTCTTACTGGAAAGAACATGATAAATATTGAGCAAGATCTAAGAAGGGTAGAAGACTCGCAGCCTCTCTTGGTGAGTTCCAGCTGAGGACCTGGGGATGTGAGGGCCAGCCTGGAGCCTCGGATAACCAGTGCTCTTTCTCCTCCCGAGAAAGGAGAGGTGTCAAACTCAACATTGAGCCAAGTCACCAGTCTGAATTACTAAGGGGATGGTTTTTAAACAAGGAAAATGAAACTTGGGAGCACAATAAAGCAACATAGGATCCCCAAGAAAAAAATTTACCAAATTTTGTTTGTTATAATTAGATTTATTTTACCAATAGATTGAGAAATATGGCAAACATAATTCATGAGGGGCCTGACGTAGCATTTACAGCACCTAGATGAATAGGCTGGGGAAATTGAGAACGATCAAATAGAAGCATGCAGCATATGGATGACACATGGATGGCAAATCCTGAAAACCCATTCATGTTCCAATAAATTACCTGAGAATTGTGATCTTTTTAAAACAAAAAGAAAAGTATGATTGAAGGCAGAACTTTTAAATTAGAGATGGTGTGAATCACTGACAAAGAGGTAACTTTCCCTCTCTAACAGTCCAGTGGTCATAGGAAGAGTCAGAACTGAAAGGAGGAACAAAGGAACAGAAGCGGAGATCAAAGAAGAGGCTTCATTTCAGGAAAAAGATGGAGTAATTCACAATAGAGTGAATGGGGACTCTTGGTATTTACTCTGCACTGGTTAGCTGACATTGTGATGATGATGATAATGTATGTGTGAGTGTTATATATACACATTAATTTTAAGCAATTAACTGGGTGAAATAAATTAGAACAGATTGTTGCTCTAAGCGGTCATGAGCAGAGGTTTTCAAACTTAGCAGATCATTACCTGCTGTCATATTTTTAAAAAGTAGATTCCCAGCCCTCCTCCAGACCCTGTATACCAGAATCTTTGAAAGTACAGCCCTAAGTTCTATATTTTTAAGGGCTTTCCAGTTGATTCTTTATATTATCTAGGCTTGCAGAATGAGGTAGAAATGACTGAATGTTTAAGTTGCCAACGCTTCAGATGATAACCAGCATCAGGCTATTTGTAGTCAACCGCACTGAGTTAACAGGACTTTCTATGGGAGGGTCTGGCGGAGCTTCCAGACAATAACCAGGCCCAGTGTGTGCCCTTCCCACAGTGTGAGAAAGCACATTTGAGCGATTTTATTTCTAGATTTGTTCTGTTTTAACTCAATATACATTAACATGTATCCACCAAATATTTTTCCTCCTTCCTTCCTTCAATGCCAAGCGTTCACCACACAAAATGCCTGGATTGGGTGTTGCATGTATGTGTGTGTGGAAGTAGGATCAACGGGTGTGCTGAGGAGGACGAGCTCAGGCAAGACCCTGTCTGCATGGTTACTGCATTCAGCTGTAACAGTGAACCACAAATGGTTTTGAAAGGCTGATGGTTCAGGGAGGTCCAGCAGCCTGAAAGGAATTGTGTTGTTTCCACAGGACAAAATGTGCCCACGTTCTGATCATCAGAAAGGTGTACCTTGGGAAAGGTGGTTTGCTATCCAAAGGCTTTGTAAGGGGGGCTTTTTCATATTAAAGTCACTTACAATTTAATTTTTGCTCTTTGGCTTTCTTAGCCCTTCAGGGAAATAAATTTTTGAAATTTATTTATTTTGATGTTTACTGTTTGGTAAGTGCATTCAAGGTGGACGTTTATTGGCTAATCTTACAGACAGATGCATGAACAAAACAATGCATGCATAAGTAAAATGCTAGTCTATTATTTTATATTAAAAAGTGGAGCAGCCCACAAGACAGTACATTACATCCAGGAGGGGCTTGCAAGCTAGAACCCACGGATTCCTGTTTTCCTGACTCTTGATTTTAATTCATACTTTTTTTCTTATTTTTTCTTTAAGCTCAAATTTGCTCCCCCGCCCCCCACTAACTACAACAACATGGTGGAAAATCTAAGCAACATGTATTACTTTAAAAAAAAACCATGAAGAAGAAAATAATGATCTTTTGCAATCCCAGCACCTCGCAATAACTGTGGTTAACATCATCCAGATATTTTAATATGTATCCTAATGCATATAAGCCAGATGTCAACTGGGTCTCTCTGCTCCTCATTGTCTAGATAAGATGCCTTGGTCCTTCATTTCATTGTTCTCCTTGGCAACTTCCCAGGATCTCCCATTCTAATGCTCACCTGTGACTCCTGCTTCCTGAGTCTTGTGAATTCCATTCTCCACTCCTCAGCCTACAGCTGTTCCTTAATTTTGCTTTGGCCATAGACCCCAAAGTGGAAATCAGGTTCTTTCCTTGATTCAATAATAACTACAAATCATCCATACGAGGAGTTTCGGATACACAGCTGACTTAACTGAACGTTTCAGGATGTGAAGACCATTACGCCTGAATGTTTGACATCCTTTTCCTTAGAATCCTTTGGTCTTTGAGCCACGGTACTCAGCCATGCACTTGCTCTGCTCTTACCATTCTTTTTGCTTTCTTCCTCTCATGGCAGAAATCATGTTCTTCAACCTTTCTTCTTTTTTTTTTTTCTTGCAAAGCAATACAGATGTCTAAACACCTTGGCTACAAACTTCAGGAATTCCCTTTCTATATACAAAGTCTCCCCCAAAACTTTGACATTCTCATTATCAAATGGGCCTGAGTTATCGGAAAAGCCCATTCACATATCCATATGGGCATGAAGTTTCTACTGAGCCGTAAAGATGTGATACGTGGCAAAGACAAAGGGGGTTGAAAACAAGGCCACGTGGGAGGCCCTGCCAGGGATATTTAAAGATCAGTTTCACACTTGTCAGGCCCCTCCTTCGTATTAAGGGTATCAAAGAAACAAGACTGGAGATTAGAAAAGGTTTAAGAAAGATTTCACCGGAGAGAACAGTGAGAGGCCAGTAAGAATCCCCGTCCCAACCAGAAAGAGATGGGAATAGGATGCTTTCCATTTTGCATCAAGTCGGAAGAGAGAAGCCTGAGGGCCACCCAGAATTGCATTAATTTGATGGAATTGTGTTCTCAGTTGGGGAGTTGAAGGAGACTGATGTGTGACTTCTGCTTGGGAAAACTGAAAAGCCAAAATGGGCTAGATGGGCCAGGCTACTCCGCCTGCCTTAAAATCAAAGGAGGGTGGCCCTAAGGGACAGCTGTGGCCCCTGATCAAGGATTGCTGACCAGGACATCTTCAGTCCAGTTCAAGAGGACTTTCTGGAGGGACCTGGGGACAGACAGACATAGTCTTTGCCTATGGACCGCTGCAAGGGAATGGCTAATTGGTGAGAATACATGACCCAGTCACAGGAAATGCAATCGAATGAGGCCAGTGCAGGGGAGGAGGCTCCAGAAAGGCCACCAAGGGGGTTACCAGAGTAGGGGAGCTTTAATCTCCAGCTGGCCTGAGATGATGGTGCCTCTCACTGCAGACTGGTCGAGTAACTATTCTGCTTCTCACTTCTCCCCTTCCTCACTGGAAGCCACAATTAGAAAAATGGAGGGAAAGGCAAGGAAGCACAGCAGGAAATGAGAAATGGATAGCCACTAGCTCTTTCGAACTTCACCTGCAGAAGATTCAAGTTAGAGAAAGGGATTTATCCTAAAACCACGTCCTTTATTTTGACAATTACATAGAGCTGGATATTTTACTGAGTTGGGATTGTATTTCCTTACAGTAATTCATAGTATTTAATTGCCTAAGAATTACTTCAAAAAACAAAACAAAACATGAGACTCCCTAGGTTTCCATCAAAGTATCTACTCTCCCCCTATCTAAAAGTGTATGAAGAAATTATGCAGGTTAGAAATGCAGATGCTGACTGATAGATTGCTCCATACTGCATTAACTACACTGCAATATTATTTTTTCAATTATTGACAATTGCAAATTGTTAACAATGATTAATAATTCTTTATCCAATATAATTGAACTTGAGTTACTTTTCATTTTTCCCTATAAGCAACATCGATATGATTACTAATATATTCTTAAGTATTTCTTTAGGGCAACTGTGAAGTTGTTGGATCCAGGTGTATGTTGATAATTAAAATGTTAGCTAGGAATTGCCAGATGCACACTGATTTACGTGTCATTCCCCATGAGTACTTGTCACAGATACGTTAAGACCTTCAGTTCTCCTTCCTTTGAGTGACTTGGCTCTCCTGACCCTGATCCTTCTGGATTGATTTATAATGTAACTCTTAAAGGACAACATTACTTTCCAGTTCTTGAGGTGGTGATCACATTCATAAACACACATGCATTTTGGAAATCCAACCTGTTCATATATTAGCAGCTGCCTTCATGTTGTTTTTATGGTCTTTATTATTACCAGGTTGGTCTGTGAAATCACCATTATTTGTATACTTTGGATAAATTACCATACTGGCGTTGGGAAAACAAATTTATTGGATCAAAATTTCCAACTCCGTGTTCTCCTTCTGAGAAAGACGCAGTTGCTTTCTGACCTCACAGTTCCAGCTAAGGCTCTAATTCTGGTTAATTCAGTAAATACAGCTTCTGCCCTAGGGAGTATTTTCTGTAAAAATCTCTGGTCTTAAAAGGTGGAAGAAATAGAACTTCAAGAATTTTCTTGGGCTTTCAGTATAGGAAAAACAAATTTTTTAAAAGTCTTAAGAAATATTTCAAAACAAGATTTTAATAAGCAGTAATCCCCTCTGTCTATATTTGGATATGGGGCACCTCCCCATGAAATATAATTCCTAGCTAGCTGTCACTTGTCATTTTTCCTGTGTTCGATATTCACCAACATAAAGGTCCTATTTTGCCAACTCCCAGCACTTAATTTTCCTTCTCATTCATTTTACCATTTTTCCTAAAATGAAAATAACACTCAATTGTCAAGGGGGTTGAATGCATTGCAAATAACAAATGCTATCTTACTCTCTGGAACTTATCTCATGCTATCTTATGGATTTACCAGGTCCCACAAAATATCAAATATATGAGCCTTAAAGGGGAAAAGTCTCCATACTAGTATATGAAAAAATTCCTAAATTCCAGAAGGGTGAATGAACAGATGGATACTTTTGGGACATGTGTGTGTGTCATTTTTGTTTTACATTTCCTTGGCTCTGCAAGAGAACGCATTTTCTACAAAGTATGGTAGCTAAAGTGAGGGATCATATTAAACTAAACCTGGAAACAAGAAATGAGAAGTAAATAGTTTAGCAAAAATGCAGTTCCATATGTTAATTTTGAAAAGTTTCATTATTAAAACCACGGATTTAAAATAACAGGACCACAGTCTAAAACACAGAAGATAAATAGTGATGACTGATGTAATGGAGAATTTTTTTCTTACTTGGAGGTATAGATGCCATTCTAAGTCATTCATATATGTATTTTCAGATTTTCTTATTTAAGGAAATTCAATGTTTTAATGAACTGCCATCAAAGTAATTATATATTGGTGCTCTCCCACACCCCGGGGGTGATGTCTTCTATAGGCAGTAAAGCACTGAGCAGTTCTAGCAATGTGGAGGACTAAACTGTCGTAGACCCATCTCTTGTCACAAATCTACAAATTCTGGAGAAGACCATAACAGTTTATAAAACATATCTCAGGGGGAAAAAAATGAAGGAATCCCCAGTTTCCAGAAATGAAGAATGAACCCCTGGCCAGAGCAGAGCCAATGTTGCGGCAGCGTGACGTGGTTGTGGAATAATTCAAATTTAGACACATGTCCTGCAATTTAGGGGCTGAAGTATGAATGCTCAGATATGGACAGGAGATTTGGCCTGTGGCCTCCATGAGGCACAGTGTTTGAACCGAGGCTGGCATTGAATTAACCACTTTGTGAAGAGACCCTCATAGAAAAGCTGACTTGACAGACACGGCAAACTACAAGAAGCTTGCACTGCCCCAAACATAGGGAAGAGTAGAAAAGACACAAATAATCTCTTGAGAAACTGAAACTCTGGTCTGCCACAAGCAGAGGAGTGACAAGCAAAGTTATGGGACTAGCTAGCACTGAATCTCAACTCAGAAATCCACGCGGAACCGGGTCTCAGATGAAACCCTTGATACTTTGAAAAAACAAAACCACTAACCTTTTTCAGAGCTAAAAAGACTCACAGAAAAAACAGACATTTTCCTTATTTATATTTTCCTCATATATGTTTTTTAAAGTGCCCTGTTGTTGTTCTTTATCCTACCCTTTTTTATGTGTGTAGTAGAAGGTTAATCTGTAATAGTTCAGTTCACATGATGCTAGAATCAGATAATGACTTACTTTCTATGCAAGAAATCATCATTCAGAAAAGAAATTCAGTCTGAAAATGTCAAGATGAGCTTGCAAGAAAAACATGGGAAATAACAAGTAATTATTCATCATAATAGCGAGTCAGCAATGGGAGTATTAATGCCCCCCAAGAACTAGAGGAAATGGAATAATCTAAAAGAAACTATAAAACAAAAATATATAAAATTATCAGATATTTTATTTTAAAAGAACAGAGAATATGATGAAAAGCATGACACTGTATGTAAAGAATAATCTAATTAACCAAAACGTAGCCCTCAAAATAAATAGAGTGTCTTTCTAAAGAAAAAGTAATTAAAAACTTAAAGGATAAATGAAATGATGCAGTAAACATAATAAGAGAGAGACTCAATAAACAGAGATATAAAATCTGGGTAATAACCTAGAATGCTGCATAGAGTGATACATAAATTGAAATGTGAAAGAGAAGTAAAGGAATATGCAGAATAGTCTT
Source organism: Callithrix jacchus (assembly GCF_049354715.1). Lineage (NCBI taxonomy): Eukaryota > Metazoa > Chordata > Mammalia > Primates > Cebidae > Callithrix > Callithrix jacchus. Next base: position 9,279,086 of record NC_133512.1, read on the forward strand.
AGGCAGCCTAAGATATACCAAATTAAAATTCCAGAAAGAAAATAATAGAGTGAAAGGAAAGAGCCAATATTCAGAAAGATAATGGCAGAGAATTTTTCAGTATTGGCGCAAGTCATCAGTTCTGAGATGCAGAAAGCTCAATGAATCCTAAGCAGAATGGATTAAGACAAAATACTTACCTAGATGCCTTGTATGGGAACTATGGAATGCCAAAGATAGGCAGAAGGTTTTAAGAGCAGCCCGCACAAGAAGGGGTATTTCAAATAAAAGATAAAATAATAATCTTGTCATCACCAAAATGGAGATCTGAAGACAATAGCATGTTGTCTTCAAATTGCCTACTAATTTTTTTTTTTTTTTGAGACGGAGTTTTGCTCTTGTTACCCAGGCTGGAGTGCAATGTCGTGATCTCGGCTCACTGCAACCTCCGCCTCCTGGGTTCAGGCAATTCTCCTGCCTCAGCCTCCTGAGTAGCTGGGATTACAGGCACGCACCACCATGCCCAGCTAATTTTTTGTATCTTTAGTAGAGATGGGGTTTCACCATGTTGACCAGGATGGTCTCGATCTCTTGACCTCGTGATCCACCCACCTCGGCCTCCCAAAGTGCTGGGATTACAGGCTTGAGCCACCGTGCCCGGCCAGTGCCTACTAATTTTATATTGAAAACAACTGTTGGCTTAGGATTCGAGGGCAGCTAAACTTCTACTCAGGAGAGAAGGCAAAAGAAAAACATTTTCAGATAAACAATGAATGGGAGTTTCTTCTTTAAACATGCTTATTGAAGAACCAGCTTAAGGGTGTAATTAAATTAGACAAGAATAAACCCTGGAATGGGGAATAGAATGCAAAAATTGGTGGTGAGTAGATGATTATTAAAATGTTGGATACATTTCAAAAGCATTGACTTGAAAATATAAAACCAAGTATTTGAGATGAGACTTAGAATCCAGGTGGAACTAAAATGCTGGAAAATGCAATGATGGAAGATGAGAAGCACTCCACAGAACTAATGTATTTTGAATTCCTTAAAATGTTTAGGACAAGAGAATAAATATTGATTTTCTGTGCTAAATATGCAATACGATTTTAAGCTAAGCATGTAAACATAAGAATAGAATATATATTCTTTCCCAGTAGGTGAAAGAAAGAAAATGTAAAAGAAAAATAAGAGCATGATAAAGAAAAAACACAAATTAGTTAATATCAGTATTCATAATAAATATACATTTAACAATTAACATAGCTTCTCAGATTGAATATTATTTTAACAATCCAAATATCTGTCCCGGCAGTTTTGCATGTTGATCACTAAATTTTCCTTATCTTCATCCTGGACTCTTGATTTGGATGTCACTTGCCTACCCCAGGAGTGAAGTGACTATATTACTTGTCATGTGGTATGACCTCAAGTGGTGTGTGCCAGTTTGGGATGGAGATGCTAACAGTTCATGGCATGTTAAGTTTTCTCTTTCTGCTACAATCACTAGCATTGGTGCAAACAATGGCTTCTTGGGACCCCAAGGTAAGGAGGAAGTGAAACAATCCCCATGGAGTTTTGGGGGTCATGCAGTCCTTTGTTTTGCTAATTTGTTAATCTGTTGGAACTGTTTATTACCACAGCAGAGTGTAGCCCATCCATACTAATGTGTACAAGAGAAATATGTAAACATAAAGAAATATGCTTTGGAAGTAAGGGATGAGAAAAGAGATACAGGAAAGCATTCATCAAAAGAAGAACTGTACGTTAATATTAATGTCAGGTAGCATAATCTTCAGGACAATAAAAATTAAGAAAAATACAGAAATAGAGAAAAAATAAAAATATATTCTTATATAAGAATAAAAGGAACAATTTGATAGGAAGATAACAATTCTGAATCTTTATACATCCAGTATCTTAGCCCTAAAATAGGTGAGGTGAAAATAGACAGAATTATAAGGAGAGATGGACAAATTGACAATAATAAGAGCGTTCCCACAATCCCATTTTCTTTTCCAGGCAGTGATGAGTAGCTGCCCATGTCACCCACTGCTGGGGAATGGTGTGTAAGGAGTGATCCCCAGCAGGGATTCTGGGAAAAGGTTTTTATTTTTATTTTTCTGATAAAAGTAAAATGCCCTTCATGCCTGGACTTCTCTTTTTGTCTTTGAAAGTGTTTTCATAAGGAAGTGAAAAAGCAGTAGCCATTTTCCTTTATTATTCTTATTATATGGTATTTTATAAGAGCCCATTTTTATGTCGGTGTGAATTGTAGCCCAAAGCATCCTAAGAAATACAAAGGTCAACGTTCCTATTAGACATCAGTCCTCACAATCAATCTCTGGTGATTAAAATTGCAGAATAGTACAGAAATGAATAAACAGCCCAGTGCAAGACAACATGCGTGCATGTGAACTGGACAGATGCCTTGAGTGCATCCGTCAAGTTCACATACACGCATGTTGTGAGGCATTGCAAGGAAGAGGAGACAAAATGCAATATTCAATCAATGATTCTATGGACACTCCATCCAGAAAAACATAAAGTTAGAATCCTACCTTACACTATAAAGAAAATTACAGTCCAGAGGATTAAAGGTATAAATGTGGAGAACAAAACCTAAAAATACTTACAAGTTCTATTTCTAGATCCTTGAGGAATTGCTACGTGGGGTGGGGGCACTAGGGGAGGGATAGCAGGGGGTGGGGGGATTGAGGAGGGATAACATTAGGAGAAATACCTAATGTAGATGACGGGGGGATGGATGTAGCAAACCACCAAGGCATGTGTATACCTATGTAACAAGCCTGCACATTATGCACATGTACCCCCAAAACTTAAAGTATAATTAAAAAAATAATTACAAGTATATGTTGGAGAATATCTTTATAAGCTTGGATGGAGAAGGATTCACTAACCAAGACACACAAACCACAGACTGTGAAAACAAATAATGATTAATCTAACTACATTAAAATTAAAATCCTCGGCCAGGTGCGGTGGTTCACACCTGTAATCCCAGCACTTTGGGAAGCTGAGGCAGGCAGATCACAAGGTCAAGAGATCGAAATCATCCTGCCCAACGTACTGAAACTCCATCTCTACTAAAAATAAAAAAATTAGCTGGGCATGGTGGCGCACGCCTGTAGTCCCAGCTACTCGGGAGGCTGAGGCAGGAGAATTGCTTGAACCCATGAGGTGGAGGTTGCAGTGAGCTGAGATTGCGCCACTGCACTCCAGCCTGGCAGCTGGTGACAGAGCAAGACTCTGTCTCCAAAGAAAAAAAAAATTAAAATCCTCTGTATAATAAAAGACAGTCCAAACTTAGTGAAAAAGCAAGCCACAGACGAGGAGAAGAAACCTGTTAGACTCTCAACCAACAAAGAGTCCATATTCAGAACGTATAAAGTGCTTTCTCATAAAAGCATATCCAATCTTTCAAAAAATGGCAAAGGATATAATGAGTGCTTAACAGAACAGAAAACCCCAACGGCCAATAAACATATGAAAAAACACATAATCTCATTAGTGGCAGGGAGAAAGCAATAAAATGTCTCTTTATACCCAACAATTTGGGAAAAAAATGCTTCATTATAACAAGTAAGAGAGAGGATGTGTAGTTGGGGAACTCTCAAATATTGATAGTGGGAGTCTAAATGGGTATAGCCCTCTGGGTGGATATTGTCAAACTGCTCCCAACTGAAGATGTTCAAGCTCTGCAACCTGGACATACATTCTTGAGAAATATATTTATATGCGCAAGAACCATATACCCTAATGGTCACTGCACATCATTTGTTAAAAAATAGTGAACAATCAGAAGGAAGCCTAAGACATGCATGAGGCGTGTGTAAGTCATCTTATATACACAGGCACTTACTAAATAGCAGTTAAAATGAATATTCTAAATCTACATGTATCAACATAGATGCCCTGTAAGTGTTGAAGGGATAAAGAGCAAGTTACAAATGCATTATATAATTCTGGTCAATTAAAAAGAAAGACATAATGCTATCTAGTTACTTATGCATGAAAATAGAAAACCATTGATGGGAAAGTATAAAAACCTCAAGGTTTTGGTTAATTCTGTGATAAAAAGGAAGGAATAATATGGGGACATTTCAAATATTTCTGCAATAATTTCTTTCTTAAAACAAACAGATGTTAAAGAAATATGGCAATATGCCAACATTTATTAAATCTAGGGTTGGATATATCTGGATGTCTGTAAATTATTTTCAGTACACTTGAATTATAATTATTTTGCATGTTTGAAAGAATCAATGTATTAATATTTTAAAATAAAATAAGAATGAGTTATGTAAAAATAAATGAAAAGTTAAATAAAATGAATTATGAATAAAGGTGAAAAATATGTTAAATTCTATAATTGGAAGGAAGACATCCATTCCTTTTTATAATGGAAAGATGGGAAAGGAAGGTGTATTAGGTTTCTACCCTGAGTTCAGCTATGCACTCACAGCTTTCTGGAAAGCTCCTTGTCAAGTTATCAAAGACCCCGTGCGGCTGATCTCAGACGCTCTGCACGTTAACATTTGTAAGACCTGGAGCAGTCAAAATGGGTGGAAGGGTGGACTCCAGGAGAGGCCTGGGAGGCCAGCATACCTTTTACAACATTCACACTGGGATTTCTCGGAGTTGAACAATCTCACAAGGTGTGCAAACACAGTTCTATTTGTGGTCTGGAGCTGCACCTGCTGCCACCATCACCTTGATCTGACCTTGCCTCCTGGCCAGGGTCAACTTCATGGGCCTGTGGCCTGAGTAGGTCTTCTTGATAAAGAACCCTGCATTTTCATTTTGTGCTGGGCCTCCTGTGTTATGTAGCCATTCCCACTCCTGGCTACCACAGAGTGGTGATGGTCCCTGGTAAAGGGGATATGTTTTTCTCATCTTTACCTGGTTGGCACTGTCCCCAGCACTTGAATTGAACTATCCTTTCATACAACTTGCCTGACTCCTACATGCATCTAGATTGTTCCTGTATTTTACAGCTTGGACCTGGCTGAACCATTACATACAGTACAAAGAAGCTCCAGGAGAAAAGTGCTCTCTTGCCATCAAGCTCTGTGAAATTTTGGGTGTCCAGGGCAGAAGGCTGCATTCATCTTGACACTGATGCCTTGATATTAATTCTATTTATATTCAGTGAAATTAATGCAGCAACTTAAAGGACAGAGAAACTGAAGTTATGGTATCTCAGAAATGATTATTTAGGTTGTATTTAGGTAAACACAATCTGATTGTCTTTACATGGTGCAAGCATGCCCATCTACATAAGAAGTCTTGTACAGTCTTTATCCAAATCAAAGGTGCCAGCCTAATTCAGACTTTCATAGAAGCTGGTTGTCTGATTCTGCACTTTTATATGAGGCTGGGTGCAGTGTGTCACGCCTGTAATGTCAGCGCTTTGGGAGGCTGAGCAGGTGGGTCGTGAGGTCAGGAGTTCCAGAAAAGCCTAGCCAACATGATGAAACCCTGTCTTTACTAAAAATACAAAAATTAACCAGGTGTGGTGGCACATGCCTGTAATCCCAGCTACTTGGAGGATGAGGCAGGAGAATTGCTTGAACCTGGGGGACAGAGGTTGCAGTGAGAGGAGGTCTCGCCATTGCACTCCAGCCTGGGCAACAGAGCAAGACTCCATCTAAAAACAAACAAACAAACAAAAAATCTTTTATACTTAAAAGACAGTTTAAACAAAAACAACATCAGATCTTTCTAGATGTCAGAAATAAATTGTTAATTCATATATTCACTTTTGGAAGCAGAAGCAATCTGGAAAAGGAAGCCCAGTGCTTTAGCCTAGGGCCTTAATGACTGGTCTTCTAGACTCTCCCAGCCTCTCCCTGCATCCACGCCTTCAACAGACATTTTGGGAAATTTCAGGGCAAGAGTCCCAAAGAAGGGGTTGCTCTGGGTACCATTAGTGAGGAACATCAGCCCTGAAAAAAAGCATCAGTCTTGAAAAAAAGACCTTGGTCAGGGCAGGGCTGAGGATGGGTCAAGGGATGTGGCTGCTCTTCTCCTTGGTGATGCTGTGGTGACCAGGAGCAGAAAAATGGTAATCCCACTGACTAGGTTTGAGGCTTACATTACATTGGCAGGAGGGAGAATTTCTCTTTCAAAAGGCTCCTCAATTCTTGGATATGCATAATGTTCTGCGGTGTAAGAAGCATGCCAGGAATAGAAGGGACAAATATGCAGGAAGTTTGTCCATCCACTTTGTAAGTACTACAAGTTGTGGTTATGAGAGCATCAAAGGTATTCAGGGCAATGACATTCTCATTTACAGCATTCCACTTGGCTCCTGGGGAATATAAACCAGTCGTCTCATGTAAAAAAACTCACGCTCCTGTTAGGAAAACCTTAGGAGAAAACAGACATAACAGGGCCATATTTAATTTTTTAATGACCGTCTAAAGACCACAGAAAGTCTGTGATATGAAAGACTTTAAATTCCTCTTTGATCTACTTTAGCTGAGTAATCACCACATTATCACAACATTCTAGGGCTCCAAGCATCCGAAACAGTACAGACATCATCTCAACAGATGCCATCCCTTCTGCCTCTGTGCAAGTTGATGAACTCATCCAAACTGGCTTCCCTCATCTGTAAAATGGGTGGATATTGGGATTTTCTTCATAGGTTTTGAGGGTTAAATGATCATGCAGGAAACAGGCTTAGCACGGGGGCCAGCACTTAGGAAGTCCTGGGTGGGTGCTAAGGATGATTCCTAATTCGGGCAGACAGGTATTGAGGCAGTGCCTCCAGTGTCTGGTCCCTACGTCCTATCCATAAAATCAGTGCAGAGGGAACACGCATTATAGCAACAGACCTAGAAGCCAAGAGAAAGAAGGAATATTTTAGTTCTTCTGAAGCTGAGACCCTGGATATACTGAGAAAACGAGCATGGAATAAAGAGAACAGAGCAGTCAAAGAAAGGCTTTAAGAAATAAAGTCACTAGAATTTATTGTTTCTGTTGAACACTGAATAATCCCTGAGAGAACTAACAGTATTACTGACCATCCCAAGTAATCAATTTGAAAAGCCACATTCAGTCATGAGTTGCTTAACAACTGGGAATCCATTCTAAGAAATGCATAGTTAGGCGATGTCATCATTGTGGGAACATCATAGAGTGCACTTACAGGAACCAAGGAGGCAGAGCCTCCTACACACCTAGGCTTCATGTTGTAGCCTATTGCTCCAAGGCTACAAACTTGCAAGCATGTTACTGTGCTCAGTACTGTAGGCAATTGTAACATGACAAACATTTGTGTATATAAACATAGAAGGGGAATTATAATCTTATGGGACCACCTTCCTGTGTACAGTCCATTGTTGGTTAAAGTGTTGTTACACAGTTCACGACAGAACCGAAATGATTCAGCTCTCTGGCTCTGGAGACAGATAACAGCAGCATGCTCTGCTGGGTACTATAGCTTATGCTTCTTCACCTCTGTAAGCTCAGTCTTCACCTCTGTAAAACTGGGAAATCAATCGTGCCTCCCTTGTGGGCTTGTTGAAGTGTTAAGTGTTAAGCTCTCAGTAGTGTTAATTGGTATTCTCTTTAATATATTCCCAGAGAAGAGGTTTAGGGAACAAGATGGCACCACAATCATATTTTTGGCATGCCTTTCAGACAACAGATAAAAGGATGATCACTTCTGAATGCTCAAAGCCTGGCTTAGTCAGCCTCTCCTGCCCTCCTCCCCTGATGTCCTCAGTGATGTGGGAGCCCTCGTGAGGACTCCTCAGCAAGCCAACCTACATGCAGTGCAGTGACCTGAAAACTCAGTCATCTGCAGACTCCATGACGTGAGCATGAGTCACTGAGCTCTCCAAATGTTACACTCTACAAGGTGAGTGCTACTTGTTTGTAAAGATAATGGGGCCTCAGCTATATCCGATCATGTCTCCTTGAAAATTCTTAGTCACACATTAGTCAGACCACCCCCAAGTCAGAAGGAAGAGCCTACCTCCAGATTCTGCATGTAACTTCTGGAACTTCCTGAGTCAGCAGTGCTGCCACACCCCTCCACCTCTGTGGCTGGGGTCAGGCACGTGACTGGGTGGATGGATGTCCATGAAACTGCCTCCTACACCCTATAAAGCCCCTTGTCTGCCAGGCCCACTGCTAGCAATTGAAATTCCCTTGCCTTCCTTCTAGGAAAAACCCACGCCAGAGATTTTTTTTTTTTTCTCCTTTTTTTCTACTTTAAAGTAGACTTTACTTTTGGGGCAGTTTTAGGTTTTCAGAAAAATTGCTCAGAAGAAAAGCTACACAGAGTTCCCGCATACCTTCCCTCTCCCCTCCCCAGGTCTCCCTGTTATTAGCATGTATTATTTTGGTACATTTGTTATAATTGATGAGCCAATATTGTTATTCTATTATTAACCAGAGCCCATAATTTACATGAAGGCTCACTCTTTGTGCTGTATATTCTATGGGTTTTGGCAAGTATATAATGTCATATATCCATCATTGCAGCATCACAGATAATAGTTTAATTGCTCTAAAAATCCCATGGGCTTCACCTGTTCATCCCTCATCTCTCCCCTCCTCAACTCCTGCAGAACACTGGTCTTTTTATTATCTCTACACGTTTTGTTCTTTCCAGAATGTTAGAGTGTTGGACTAGTACAGAATGCAGCCTATTCAGAACAGTGTCTTTTATTTTCAATATGAACTAAGGCTTCTCCATGTCTTTACATGGCCTGATAACTTACTTTTTAAATTGTTGAATAATACTTCATTGTATAGCTGTGCCACAGTTTTGCTATTTGCCTATTGAAAGACAATGTGGCTACCACTTTTTGTCAGTTGTGAATATAGCTGCCATGTGCAGGTTTTTACGTGGACATAAGTTTTCCGGAGACTGTTTTTTTTTTTTTTTTTAAATTATTAAGATCTTCAATGATTCAAGGTCTTCCTCTATTTTGACTTTTCTTAGAGAGTAGACAAAATGAAGTTTCATTTGGAAGACTTACTCTTCTGGTAAATGGTGGGTGAAATGGAAAGCCTGACTTTCATCCTCTAGGAGTTCATTTAACCCTTCTGAACTTTGACCCATATATTAAGGGAGTGATAACATGCAGGCTGGAAAATACATATGAAGAGGATGGTTATAAAATAATAAGCAAATAAACATTCATTTTACATGTTTCTTTGCACTCTTTACATTTTCTTGCTGAGAAATTTTTAAAAGTAGATTTCCACATTATCTGTTGCTTGGATTTTTCACACATTTTAATTTAGTGTCTAAGGATTTCCCACACCACCCCAATTTCCATCCTGGATTAATCATACATTATAAATTCTGAATGTATGCTGACATTTCTGTTTGGTCTTTACACTTATGATAAAAAGTTAATTCCAAGGTGAGTCTTCATCGGCTGGAAGTAAGATCATTGCCTCTGAGTTATGGGAGTAGCCCAGGGTGGTGAGTGAGGAGAAAGGGAGGATACAGGTCAGATCACCCCCAAGGGAGGAAGATACAGAGGGGAGTGCTGTAATGATTACTCATAGTTGGAGGACATATTAACGCATCATAGATAACATAGTAGGAACCAAGTGCCACAAGATTGATTATTTACTTATTTTGAGATAGAGTCTCACTCTGTTCCCTAGGCTGGTGTGCAGTGACACAATCTCAGCACACTGCAACTTCCATCTCCTGGGCTCACGCGATCCTCCCACTTTAGCTTTCTGAGTAGCTGGAACCACAAGTGCATGCCACCACGCTTACCTAAGTTTTAAATTTTGTGTAGAGATGGGGCCTCACTATGTTACCCAGGCTGGCCCATAGAATTCTCTTAATCAAGAAACCTCTGTCTTCTATGCTAATAGCTTATGCCATGTCTTGATAGGGTGGTTCAATGAATGATGGCATGAAATGTCACAGGTTGATGAGGATGCTACAATATGGTCTGGTCTCTCTGATTTATGAATTTTGGAAGCTGTGTCTGCATAGTACTGCTTAAAAGGACTGAAAAAGGTATCTCCTTTCTACCCAGTCGCTTCACCAAGTAAGAATAAAGTTGTCTGGAATGGAATTGTCTGAACTGATTGATCCACAGTGGTAAAAACAGTCTTTTCCAGACAGGTCAAGGTTACAACATGACTCTCTGTGACCATCTGTGACTTACACTTCAAGCTCATCATTGTCTCTCTGTGCTTTCTGGGCAAGGGCATCACCATCTGACCATTGCCTACCTCCTGTTGGCTTTTCCTTGTTTCAAAGGCTGTATTTCAGATATTCTGAACTTTCAAAATTTCCAGAAGGCCAACATTCTTCTTCCAAATTCTTTAGATGATGCTGACCATTTCTCCTAGAATGGCTCACCCACTCATCTTGATTACCTTCTTCTCTTACTCTTCTCTGAGCAGCCTTCCTAGCCCCTAATGGGCGGCATGCCTGGCATATTGTGTGTCTCACTGCATCATTTACTTCCCTGGTTGTGGCACTCTTCTCTCTGCCTTGTACTTACCTGTTCACACATCTCCCTTGTACTTACCTGTTCATGCATTCTCTACTAGAATGCAAGCTCTATCATGCTCATAGTGTGAGCCTTATGCTCATACCTATTAGGATCTCTATGAATGAATGAATGGATGGATGGACCTAAAATTAGACTGAAGATGCTCGAAGCACATGTTAAAACCTGGGGGATTATATAAACAAGAAAGGAACCTCATATTATTGTTTTTCACACCACAGCTGTAAGGGCTCCATAACTAAACCAACAAGCAAATACACACAACAAAAGAATTCTCTTCCCCAAATAGGCCAAGTGGACATCTCCACACTTGGAGTACACACTGCTGGTTACCTATCCAGGACCCATGTGTGTCTTCTTCCTTGCTAATAGAATCCCAGTTTTGTTCAAGGAGACAATGTCCTATGTTTAAAAAATAAAAGCTACGTTTCTCATGTTTTTTTGTAGTGGAGTTCACCATCTCAGACAATTTTCACCAGTGAGAAACAGAAGATTGCTAAGGATTCATATAAAGTTTCATTTTCCTGATACAAAGGGTGCCTTTCCTTCCTGTTGCCTGTCTCTTCCTCTTTAGCACTTTGGGAGGCCAAGGCGGGCAGAACACGAGGTCAGGAGTTTGAGACCAGCACGACCAACATGGTGAAACCCCATTTCTACTAAAAGTACAAAAATTAGCCAGGTGTGGTGGCATACGCCTGTGATCCAGCACTCAGGAGGCTGAGGCAGGAGAATCGCTTGAACCCCGGTGGCAGAAGTTGCAGTGAGCCAAGATCACACCACTGCATTCCAGCTTGGGTGACAGAGCAATGGAGTGAGACTCCGTCTCAAAAACTTTTTTGACACGGAGTCTCACTCTGTCACCTAGGCTGGAGTGCAATGGTGCGATCTCGGCTCACCGCAACCTCCGCCTCCCAGGTTCAAGCGATTCTCCTGCCTCAGCCTCCTGAGTAGGGGGGATTACAGGCACGTGCCACCGCACCCGGCTAATTTTTGTATTTTTAGTAGAGACGAGGTTTCAACATCTTGGCCAGGCTGGTCTCGAACTCCTGACCTTGTGATCCACCCACCTTGGCCTCCCAAAGTGCTGGGATTACAGGTGTGAGCCACCACGCCCAGCAAAAAAAAAAAAAAAAAAAAAGAAAAATTTAACTGTGTTTCCTGTTAAATTTTGTTATGCTTGTTCTAGGCATAACAAAATGTGAACATCCCAGGCCAGAGGGTAAAGGTGAGAGTCTAGAGTGGTGGGTCTCAAATTTGAGAGCCCCAGCAGCCCCTTTGAGAGCATGATGGAAACAACACAGCCCCTCTTTGCACCATGTGTGCATGAGCACATGCACTCCCAAGCGATATTCTGCATGTTATTTCAGAATGGAAGGGCCCAGGGATTCCTGGATGGGAGCTGAAGTCACCCTGCTATAGAAGTAGGAGGACTCTTTTGTAAGTGGTTGTGTTCAAGCACAAAAGAACAAATGTGAACCCACCTGCTATTCATCTTATTTGGACTCCTGGAGACCACCTGCTTGCACTCAATAGTGAAGAAAAAAGTTCAAGAGCCTTCTTTGCTCAGCAATATGAAGACCGTAGCGATAAGTCCAGGCGATTCCATGGGCGTTGGCCTGTTTGCATTGGGTACTTTGCCTGTGTACTAGCTACAGGAATAGATTGAGTCAGCAGGCAGCTGGTGGCAAAGAAGAGCACCACTGCAGACAAAGGCCAGATCAGTGCCCCAGTGCCCAAGTGCTTCTCAGCCTGTTGGCCAGCCTGTGGGGCAGAGAAACAGGGAGTCCAGCCCACCCATGCTGACAGGGCCTGGAAGGGGCAGCTGGAGTGGAGCCATGCTATTCAAATTCTCAACTCCATTTATGAGGCTGGGGTCTCATTAAGTGATGCCCCCCATCACCCCTAGAAAGAGGCCTAGACAAGAAGTAAGGTCTGCCTTCTGTTGGTAGAACACCTTCACTCAGAGGCCACTCCACCTTCCTCAAAAGATCAGAAAGGAGAGCAGACTGAAGGAAGGAGGAAAGAAAAGAAGCTAAGAAGGATGGATAAGCAGGCAGAAGAATGTGGCTGCTGCTTTAAGTGTACCAGTTTAAGCACCAAACATGGTCGCTAAGAGCTCATGTTAAATGAGTAATCAAAAAGGTCAGTGTGTCTAGAGACCCAGTTACCTTCAGCCTGGGGCACAGGAAGGCCCAATTCATCTCATTAGCTCATTTCTGTGGGGCTAGTTGTGAGCAGCTCTGGCCCCTTCAGCCCCAGCAAGATTGTGTTCACAGGTCCAAATGCTCCATGGTCAGCCTTGTTTTCTCAGGGCTCAAACTCTGCTTTAAACACTTGATGGCTTGACCCATGGAGAGAAAAGTCCGATCCTGAAGTAATGAACTGTTCTTTCTCAGTCTGTTTTACTTTCCTGTAAAGTGAGAATTCTCTTGACCACACAGATATTACATGAATGAAGATGCCCCATATCCCCATCTCCTTTGCACATATTCATGTGCGCGAGTGGGGACACACACACACACACACACACACACACACACTGCTGAATTCAAATGATCTAGGTTGGACCATGCCAGCAGATCATAATTTAAAAGCTGTCAACACAATAAGAAGTCTAACTATGTTGCTCAGGCATATTGCTTTGTATTGGTTTCACGACCTATTATAAGCAGCATGCTGTGGCTACCCTAAGCAAAACAGTTTGATACTAACACCCTGTCACTATAATGTACACAGACAACGTTGATAGGTTCAAACCTCTGTGGAGATGGAAACTTTGCATTTTGACAATCTCATCTTTCTCTTTGAGTATTATTTCCTCTCCCCTGTGTCAATTTTCTTTTCCATATCCCTCACCTACTTGGCCCCCCCAGACTCAATTCCAGTTTCATTTTCTTCAGGACCTTGTTCTCAGATGGGGACAAGCTCAGCACACTGGGCCACCTCACACCCATCGTAGGTCAATAGTTCTTCAAGTCTGACTCAGGAATCACCCGCAGCCAAAATACTTGGGTGCTTGTTAATTCGAGTTCCTGGCTCTGTTAACTCAATCACAATTTCTAGGAGTGAGAAGTAGAAATAAGCATTCTAAGTAAGTTTCCTGGAAATTCCTGCATGTGCACATTTGCACGCACACCTCCCACCCCCTCCCCCAGACTGTAGAACCTCTGAGGTAAGTTATTTGACCTCCTAGAGCCGTAACAGAAGTTTGTGAACCATAAAGACTTGGAAATTTCAAGACACCACTCTAAGAGTTGGTCTCGGCTGGGGTTGTACAAACATGTTTGGGTCCTGGAGGTCCTACTGTGTGCAAGCTTCTTAGATGCAGTTATTGAAGGCGACCTCTGCAAAATCCAACAGATAAGTAGAGATATTTAAATGGCCATGCTGCATTATACAAATGACAGAAAAGAGAACTAGGTTGATAAAAGAGCAGGTAGTGGAAGTGAGACCAGAAAAGAACGTGTGAAAGAAGAGATGAGGGGAAAAGAAGGTTGTGGTTGTTGATCTGACTTACTGCAACTTCCGAAGATGTGATATTCAGATGTCCCTTCACTGAGAGCTAATGGTGCCTGAGCCACCTACAACTCGACTGTTGAATGATCAAATGTTTGGGCCTGCCTAGTTTCCTTTGCCCTCTGCACATTAGGCCATAAAAAGCTTTTGGCCAGGTGCAGTGGCTCACACCTGTAATCCTAACACTCTGGGAGGCCAAAGTGGGCGGATCACGAGGTCAGGAGATTGAGGCCATCCTGGCCAACATGGTAAAACACCGTCTCTACTAAAAATAACAAAAATTAGCTGAGTGTGGTGGTGCATGCCTGTAATCCCAGCTACTCTGGAAGCTGAGGCAGGAGAATTGCTTGAACCAGGGAAGTGAAGGCTGCAGTGAGTCAAGGTCATGCCACTGTACTTCAGCCTGGCAACAGAGTGAGACTCCATCTCAAAACAAACAAAAAAAAACTGTTTTTGTTTTTTCTCCACTTAAATGCATCCACTTCAGGAGCCTAGAGATAAAGCTCTATGCCATTCAGAGATTGTATTCTGCATCGAACACAAATTAGTCTCCTGTGGCTTAACCATTTTATTTTCCTCTGATGACATATCTGAATGTAGGCTCCACCATATTTCTAAGGTCCAAGGCTCTTTCCATCTTTCTGGTCTGCCGTTTTTAGAATGTAGTCATGTACTTACAAGTGGCTGTTTCCTCTGAGGCTGCAAGATCCTTCAGGGAGGACTCAGGTCTCCTCCCTATGGGAAGCCTTGCTTACTTGTGTGGTGCCAGGCTTATTACAGAGGCTCAAAAAAAAAAAAAAAAAGTGTGGGGAATGCATGAGTGAATCAATTGGTGCATGAATGAGTGAGTGAACGAGTGCATGAGTGAATGGATGAGTGAATGGACAAATAGCTCCTATGTCTGGCCTCATCAGAAGAGTAATCCAATTAAGGCACCTTTCTAGACAATTTTTATAGCTGTCAGACTTTTTGTAACAATTTATGTTAGAATTGTTTCTACATCAGAAAAGCAGAATATTTAAGAGCATGATATTGCAAGACAAACAGACCTGGGTTCTAAATCTGGTCTGAGACCAACTAGTCGGTGACTTCAATGACTACTCTCATTCTGTGCAAGCTCTTGGCAGTATATGTGGCATGTCTTAACCCTGTTCGTTCCTTAGGATTCTCCTCTCTTCCAATTTCCATGTTTCTTCCGTTCCCTTGACTGTCTCAACCTCCCTCCCTCTTTTCTCTGTTCATCCTCTGATTCCTGATATAACCCAAGATTCTACTGGGTTGGCGTGAAAGTGATTGCCATTACTTTCAATGGCAAAAACAGCAATTCGTTTTGCACCAGCCTAATAGCTGCTGCTGCTGCTGCTGCTTTCCTCACCAAATCCCTGCCCAGGATCCTCAGGCTCACCCCAATCTGTTCAGTACTCCCATATCTGTCCCCAAACACTCTTCTAATCTCAGACCTTTACTCCCAGCTAATCTGCTCCCACGTGTACCTTAATCTTGGCATTTTAAGAGCAGAACTCCTTCCCTTCCCTCTTGACCAAGGCCAGTCTGCTCCTATCAGGCACAAACTTTGAGTCTCATTCACAGACTCTAACTCAGACGGTAAGTTGGCTGCTTGAGTCCAAACTGTGCTTTACTTTTTTAAGTAACCTTGGACAAGTAACTTCGACTCTCATGATCCTAATCATGATTACCTCACTTACAAAATGGATAGATGAGCCCTGTTAACAGTGAAAGTCCCCTGTGCATGTGTGGATGAAATATAATTGAGTGTGTAAAATTTGTAGCACAAAGAAAGCCCTTCCTTTGGGATTGCCTTTTTTGCCTTGTCAACCAAAGGCATTTGTCTCCATTATTTTTTTTTCTACCCCTCTGAAGCTAAATTATATCCCCCCCACATAGACATTTCCACCCTCGAAGTATGAATTACATACATCTGTGGATCTCACTTGCATGCCTGTCTTTCCCTCTAAATTGTGAACTCCTGTGTCCTTACTGAATCTGAATCCTCACACCAGGCATTGAACATACATTAGATGAGTTGTTTAAAGCTGAACAAAACTTTTTAACAAAATGATATAATACATAACTCTCAAGAAGATTCTAGAAAGAAGACAGTAAAGTCCGTCTGCTCAGACCTTTTTTGTTGTTGTTTCAGAACACTGAGTTTCAAATAATTGAATTTACTGACAGAACAGTGAAGATTTCTTAACTAACCTGGAGAAGTTCACTAATTGAAAGGGTCATTTCAGTTGCAATTCCAGAAGCCTTCTGGAATCAGCTTCGGTGTCCTTGGTAAATGTCTAGACAGATCCTCCTTCCAACACCTAGACTGTGGAAATGACTCAGTTATCAGTTCACCACCATGTGTGCACTTTTTTTTTCTTTTTTGGAAAGGTAGGCTTGAGTGTCCCTCCAACTTTTCTTGAGAAAAGCTGAAAATATGGAAACTTCTTGAGTAATTGATTTAGCTTCCCTGAAGCTCCTAGTTCTTGGCAGGTCTGATGTCAGAAACTGCAATAAGATTCCGTTTTCTGTTGTGTTTTCAACATTTGGTTCTTAATCCATATAAAAGTGCAGTTGCTATGAGGGAATGTTGTTGGGTCACTCAGAACACAGGAAAGGAAAACAATTATCTAATAATACATACACACCCTGCAAGCGGGGTAAGAGTGCTTCTGATCTTCCTTATATTTTTCTTCCCAAGAAAATCTTGAAATGGAGGGGGACAAAGGAAGGGTTGTGAAAGGACTTGGAGAAGTGGGCAGCCCAGGGCACCTGCCTGCCCAGGGTTGGGACAGGTGGAGAGAGGCATCTGTCTGCCCTCCTCTCCGCCCTCCTTTGCTGGGCCTGGTGTAAGTAGAAGGTTGCTGCAGGGCTGTGTGGGGCACTTGCTGGAGGCTTCTGACCTAGGCACTCGCAGCTGATGTCTGCTATGTATTGACTTTTCTCTGATTCTCTGTTCGGCCATTCTGCAGGCAGCAAACAGAGGCCTTGACAAGTTAACCCTTGAAAATGGCACCTTGGCTGAAAACCCAAGAGAGGCTCTCATCTCTGTCCGTCTAGGGGGTGTTCCACAGGCCTATTTTTACGTGGGACGTGGATGCTGCTCTGAATAAATTAGTAGTCATATTTCACTCACTGTTAATATACCCAGTGCCCCCAGCCCTTTCTGCCAACTCTTCAGTGAACGGTATCAATTTCTGACAGGGAAGGAAGGTGAGTTGTCTTCTCATCAACAGTGGAGGATCACCCTGCTGTGGGACAGCTTTCGAAACCCAGTTTGAATTTCCCATAAGCTGGCTCTGTTCACAGAAGGAGAACACATTAATCAATGAAGGCCAAATCTCTGCCTTCCATACCATGCCTCATAGTTTCCATAAAAGAGAGCACATTGGGCTCCATCTCTCTTCACTTCAGTTTTATCATCAGCAAGCTGAAGATAGTGATATTGACCTTGAAATGGGGCTGTCAGGATTAACTGACTTGGGACATGCAATGTGGGAAAAGTGGAGGGGGGCAAACAGGAGGTGCTCCATAAATTGTAATTATTTTTTTATTTCTCTTATATATGCTTTATTATTTTATTTTAATTTACCTTTGTCATTTCACTAACTTTTCTCTTGGCAGCTCTTTCTCTACCAGAAACCTCCTTTCCTTTCTTTGTTTTTCATTTTTTGAGACAGGGTCTTGCTCTGTTCCCAGGCTGGAGAGCACTGGTGCAATCACAGCTTACTATAGCCTCAAACTCCCAGGCTCAAGGATCCTCCCACCTCCCATCGCAGCCTCTAGAATAGCTGGGATCACCAGCACATGCCAACATGCCCAGCTAATTTTAAAAAGTGTATTTTGTAGAGACAGGGTCTCACTATGTTCCCCAGGCTGGTCCAGAGGCCCCTTTTCTAATTCAAAGTCCCTATAACTTTCTGTTCTGTCAATGTGAAGGCATAGAACACGCTAAGAAATGTTAGCCATTGAAAGCCAGTCTCTCAGACACCACACCAGGGAGCTGACTCTTGTGAGATGAGGATTAAGGTGGAAAAACAGACCAGTGTGGGCTGTGTGTGTGTGCGTATCTGTGTGTGAGAGTGTGTATGTGTGTCCATGTCTGTCTAGAATGTGTTTGGGGTTGAGGTGGGATGAATCAGGGGCTCGGATTCTTGGAAGGGCTTAAAAATTTCTTGGAAGGAGAGACCACAGTAGTGATGACCAGAGAATCATTGAGAAGGCAAGAGCTCTAGGGAGTGGGAAGAGTGATGGAGAGGGGTTAATAACGAGGAAGAGGCCCTTCACTGTCCCCAGGCCCCACTGTTGCCTCAGGCTAGTTTAGCAAGCCTGCTGAGCCTCAGGACAAACCTTGGGGTGAGCAACAGGGCCCTGAGAAAATCCCTGCAGCCTCTGGCCGCAGCACCACCTGGCTTCCTTCATTCCCAAGGCTTATGTTCTTGCCGTGTTGCTCATGTTTCCTCAGCTTTGGCATTACTGTTGGTCCCAGGCTCCCGTGGACCTCCTGCTGTCGTCTTCCAATGTGCTAACAATATTGTCTCTTCTCATATTTCTTGTTGATTGTGTGTCTCTGCAGGAGAGAATAAAAGGTTTCCATAACCACTCACATATCCAGCCACGGTGCCTTGGATTGAAAGAGGTATTTTCTATGGAATTTGGTGTATTTGTTCTGCCAGGCTCTGACCTTCTGCCACTAAACTGAAAACTGGAAAGGGAGGTCCCTTTCCTGAATGGTCACAACCCTCTGCGGGGCTCCCATAAATCTCATTCTGTTTACTACTGATCTCCTTTGCTCTGCTGCTCTTGGATTGCTGACTCTGAGGGTGTGAATACAACACAACTTCCCAACTAGAACAACTCATTTAACCAAGGGACAGCTGAGACTCTCAGTGGCTAGAAGAGTAGGGGAAAGACAGAGAACAGCCCGGGGTTAATTCTAAAATCGGTAGACCCACCTAATCAAGGAGAGAACAACAGCCTCAGATTCTTATAAAGAGTGATCCTCTTAGACTGGAAGCGTGTTCTGGCATCTTTACTGTGTTCATAGGGAAGCCAAACAGTTTTTGTGTGTTTAAGAACTCTATTTAATTCTTGAACTTGAAATGCTTCTCCTTTATTTTTTTCCTTTTCAAAATAAATCTTTTGATAGCTAAAGCAATGTTGACAAAAGAATAAAATTAAAGATCCTTCGCTTTCCAATGTCAAACTTTATTACAAAGCTGTAAGAATCAAAACAGAATGGCAGAAAGACACCACACACAGACCAATAGAATAGAACATATGGCCCAAATATAAACCCTTGAATATGTGGTCAAATGATTTATGACAAGGGTACCAGGACTATTCAATGGGGAAAGGATGGTCTGGATTGGTCTTGTCACGTCTTGTCTTGGTCTTGTCATGTCTTGTCTTGGTCTTGTCATATCCTCTCCTCTCCTCTCCTCCCCTCCGCCCTTTTTTTTTATCAAGCAGTGTCTTGCTCTGTTGCCCAGGCTGGAATGTAGTAACATGATCATGGCTCACTGCAGCCTCAACCTCCTAGGCTTGAGTGATTCTCCCCTCTCAGCCTCCTGAGTAGCTGAGACTACAGGGATATACCACCACACATGGCTTATTTATTTATTTATTTATTTATTTTGAGACAAAGTCTTATTCTGTCACCCAGGCTGGAGTGCAATGGCACAATCTTGGCTCATTGCAACCTCCACCTCCCAGGTTCAAGTGATTCTCCTGCCTCAGCTCCTGAGTAGCTGGGACTATAGGTGTGCACCACCACGCCCAGCTAATTTTTGTATTTTTAGTAGAGATGGGATTTCACCCTATTGGCCAGGCTGGTCTAGGACTCCTGACATTGTGATCTGACTGCCTTAGCCTCCCAAAGTGTTGGTATTACAGGTGTGGCCACTGTACCCAGCCAGGTCAGTTTTTTCAACAAGTGGCATTCAGAAAACTGGATGGTATTCAGAAAAAACTTTTCCATATGAAAAAGAATAAAGTTGAACCTTTATTTTACAGAATATACAAAAAACTCAAAATAGATCAAAGATGTAAACATAAGAGCTAAAACTAGAGAACTCTTACAAAAAAATAGAGAAAAAGCTTCATGACATTGAAAATGACAATGATTTTTTTGGGCATGACATCAAAAGCCCAGAAAACAAAAGAAAAAATAAATTAGACTACATGAAAATGTTTAAAATTTCTGTGTATCAAAGGACACAATCAACAAAGTGAAAAGGCAACCTATGAAGTGGGAGAAAATATTTGCAGGTGTATATCTGATAAAGATATTCCAAATATTTGAAGGACTACAACTAAACAATAACAAAACAAATAACCTGATTTTAACATGGGCAAATGAATTGAATAGATGTTTCCTCAAATAAGATATACAGATGACTCATAGGCATGTGGAAAGATGCCCAGCATCACTAATCTAAGGGAAATGCAAATCAAAACTACACTCGTCGCTTCCATTAAGATGGCTATTAAAAAAAAAAAAAAACAGAAAATAACAAACGTCAGTGAGGAAGTGGAGAAATTTGAACCTTTGCATTCACTGTTGGTGAGAATGTAAAATGGTGAAACCACTACGGAAAAATGATAGTTCCTCAAAAAATTAAAAATAAAATGTCCATATGATCCAGAAATTCCACTTGTGGGTATACATCCAGAATTGGGAGTAGAGTCTCAGAGAGATTTATACACTCGTGTTCATTGCAGCATTATGCATGATACTCATACTGTGGGAACAACGCTCTTGTAGGTCCAGCCGTTGAATGAACAAACAGAATGTGCTGTATACATACAATTTAAATGTCATTCAAACTTAACGAAGGAGGGCAATTCTGAAATATGCTACAATATTGATGAACCTTAAGGACATTATGCTAAGCGAAGTCAACCAGTCAGAAAAATTTTCTATAATTCCACTTGTGTGAGGTATCTAGAGTAGTCAAATTCACCAACAGAAGTAGGATGATGATTGCCAGGGGTGGAGGGTAAGGGAAAATGGAGAGTCATTGTTCAATAGGTATAAAGTTTCCGTTTTTTAGGATGAAAAATCTCTGGAGATTGGTCGCTCAACCATGTGAATATTACCTGAACTATATATACTTAAAATGGTTGTGATGGTAAATTTTGTTATGTGTATTTTACTATAATTTTAGAATTTAAAAAAGCCAAATAGATATTTTGGTGACAGCAATGGTTGGATGTTGTTCTGCTTCAATTAGGCCCAGGTTTTAATCCTGGTCATGTTATTAACATCAAGCAAGTGTGTGGCTTAATGTTGTTTGAGTGCCCAGTGCAGCCCTGTCCTAGATAATGGAGTCAGGAGGGTGGAGGACAGAAGAGAAAGAACAGATGAAAGAGGAAGTTGAATTCTATAATATTCATGACCAAATGAAGTCAGTAACTTTTAGCTATGAAGAAACATGACTACATTTTATTAGCCAGGAAGGACAAAGTCCAGAGTTTGAGTCCAGAGTCTCTTGAGTCCAGAGTTGTTTAGAGGACCCTAGGTGGAGGTGTCAAGTGATGCAGCAGAGAAAAGCAGTACAGCTGAGGGCAAGGTCTTCACAGAGTGGTCCTTGAACCAGCAACCTCACCTGTGACTGTGATGCCCCCACACCTACACTTTGGTTAAGCCCATATCTCCTCATCTGTTAATGCAAGGTGTGCTTTTCCTCACAGGATTGCTGTGAAGATTAAATGAGATATTATTTGTGAAGTATCTAGCACAAGGTCTAGTACATAGGAAGGCACTCTATAAATGTTGGTTGTTTTTTTTTTTACTTACACATTCATGAGCGCACATTGGTGGGGGCCAGCTGGATAGCAAAGGAAATGAGGTTTATGTGGAAGATCTCTTGTAACGAAGCAGCAGTATGTGTCTTACAGTCTCTCCCTCTTTAAGATGATGGCGTGACGTTCACCCCAGATCCATAGTCCAGCAATGTTTTGAAGCTGTTGCTGGTTGCTTGAATGGGACCTTCCTAACTGATGTGGCTCCTGACCTGTACTGAGAGGGAGGCATCCATTCTTCCACATCGAGTTTTCTCAGAAAGTAGCCATATGCTGATTTTCCACTAGAGAAGGGGACTAGAGGAGGCAAGATTATTTATATGTATGGCCAGCATACTGCTATTTCTTTCCACATCTGCTATTTTTCAATTCATCTCAGAAGTTTTTATCGCACTGTGTCTTTTGTTGGAAAATTGGTGGTTTCACAGAAGAGCTAAGTTTCTCTTCTAAAGCTCTATGCAGCAACCTCAGGATGCTTGAGAGGCAGATGTGGATTAGGGTTTTCTGTCTTTCAACCTTAACATGAAGACATTTGAGAGGAAACCTTGAAATTTAGAGAATATATCTGACCTATTCCCATAGCTGCTTCATCTATGCTGAGTTGGGTGTCAAATTAAACAATGCTTTGTCTATTGCAGAAGTGTCAGCCAAAGCTGTCCTTGAGTGCCTAGTGTAGCCCTGTCCTAGATAACAGTCAGGAGGTTGGAGGAGAGAAGAGGAAAAGCAGATGAAAAAGGTCCCTGAATTCTATAATATATGGACCAAATGAAGTCACTCGCCTTTTAGCTATGTAGAAAGATGATTACATTTTATTAGCTAGGAAAGTCTCATGCTTCCAGCATCACCACACTAATAGGAAAGGTATGGTTTCAAAAGCATTCTTAACTCTTTCTTTCTCTAAATCTTTTTTCACTTCATTACCTAAATGAAGTGAAAATTCATTTTAGTGCCTGAAATAAGTTCTACCATTTTATTTTGTTCTCATGTATGTTAATTAATAGGTAGCAAATTAATGGATTATCTAAAACCTTTCCCTGGATGAGTTTATCAACCCTATCGATACCTGAGTCCAGAGTTGGTTAGAGGCCCCTGAGGGTCTGTCAAGCAACACAACAGAGAAAAGCAGTATAGCCCAGTGAAACGTCTTTACAGAGTGACCCTTGAATCAGCAGTGTCACCTGTGGCGGCCATGTTCCTGTCCTGCCCACACCTACAGAATCAGAATCTCTGGAGGTGAACCCAGAAATCTGTTTCAAGAAGCCCTCTGAGTGATTCTGATGTACTGCCGATGTCAGAAACATGCTTTTACTCTCCACAATCCACAGTTCATGCATATTGAGCACTTACTCTCTATCTGGCTGAACTCATATATTTTGTCTACTAATTACAACAATCCTTTGAGGCTGATGTTCCTCTTGACAATTTGCAGCTGAGAAAATTGAAGAGCAAAGCAATTAAATAATTTTTTTCCAACAGATTCATTATATTTCGTTTCTTGGAAACAAGAAGACTGGCTGTATATCCTTCCTACCAAGAGATGGAAGGACAGCCTGGCACTGAACCAGTGGTTTGAGCTTTTCTCCCAGGACCAAATAGACACAATGAATGAGGTCCTATTAGCTATGCCCCTCATGATATCTGTTTCCAAAAAAAGTCAGTTATTTTTCTTAAGGTCTTAACATATAAAAATATAAGCATACTGTCTGCTGGATCCTTGTACTGACTGACAGCACGTGATTAAGAGAGGATTCAGTTAACTAATGCCCAGGCTGCACTCAGCATAGTGCATGCATATTCTGGACACATTAAATTTTTCCCTATAATTTCCTTTCCTCCTAATTTTTATTTTTCTGCATTTTCAGGCTATTTTTCTTTCTAAAATGTCATACCAATTCCCACATGTGTAAGTTATGATTCACTTTTTTTCAAGTCCAGTTCTATGTCCTTTAGATTTTTCTTAAATGCTCACTTTGGAAAGTTCAACATTCCCCCTGCAATACCCATGACCCCTTTATCTTTACAATTCCATAAGCCTCATAATACCCTCAGAGAGGGCACATTGGACATCACAGGCAATCCAAATTACTCATTTAACGTAGGAACAAATGCAAGATTGAAAAAATTATAAGCATTCTTGAAAGATCAGTTTCTCTTATTGCTGTTACCATATACGATGTGATCACTATGTAGACATTCTATTTTATGTTTTTTCCAGGTACATTCAAAGACTCTAATAGAGAAAATATTCTACTCTCTAATATTTTATAGGTTTTTATTTATTTTACTCTTCATGGTCAAGATCCTCAAAAGAATAATCTACAAATGCAAATGGCAAGTAGGTTCCATTTTGTGTGCCAGCTTATACTCCTATAGGGTGGGCTGTGAGTCCTTTGCCGTCTAACTAAACTGTAAAGCCTTCTGTGATATGCAGGGGTGCCTGCCATGGACAGTGAGCCACAAGCAGTCATTCACAGCCCTGATGCACAGTGAGCCACAAGCAGCCATTCACAGCCCTGTGTTCAACAATTCTCCTATGCAGTTGCCTTCACTTAAAAAAGTACTGTCTTTATCTTTCTTTTAACTACTCAACATTATTAATGTACTCATACCTCTCTCAGTGGGCTTTTGCTGGGTTCCTGCTGTGTGCCAGAGTTTCTTTCATGCCGGATTAGGGAAATCGAGGAAGAAAAAGCCCCATGAGTAAGGGCAAGAGGTGAAATGGCTCAAAGAGCTTTAATTGCCTGTTGTACGTTTGCCTGGAAATACCTGCTCCTCCAGCCTCAGAAGCCTTCCTGCTGCCTGCAGGTGGCACTGACCACCTGCCTGATGCCACTCACATGCTTTCCAAGGCCCAGATCTGGTGTCACAGGATTGCCTTTGTTTACTCCCTGGCCTCTCTCCCACCCCCAGGCAGCCATCAACTCCAAGATGGCATCTGTCTCCTGGGTCTCGTTGTGCTGGAGATTGGACACTCAGGCATTTTTGAATAGCTGAATGGCCTGATGGATAAATGAGTGAGGCTATAAATATAATAAATTTTGGTCCAATAAAGGACAATACATCAAGTTACACAATTTTAAATTTATCTGTCAGTTCACTTGAAAATAGTGGGTCTGAAGAATGGTGAGGTGAGGGAAATGAATGATTCCTGTTTATTAGGGATTTATTAATCATCTCATTTCAATGACGGATATTCAAAGGTCATGACAGGAAAGTGGGAGGCTGGGAAAGCTGTTTCGGTCAACTTTTTATTCCACGTGAGGATGGCCCATTACATACACATATCCTTAGAACATGGCCTTCCTCTAAGAGGGGGAGGGCAATGGATGCTCTTGGGGCAGGACTTGACTTCAAGGAGTAAGTTGAACCTCAATGAGGGTCCCCGGCCTTCTGACCTGGGAGAGGGAGTTTTAACATATTACAAGAGAGCAATGGGTGCAGGGAGTGAGTCATTTCCTCCTTCTGGCTCTCTGTAGGGTTAGCCTGTGAGGCTCTGATTTGGAATGAATTTGGAGTGACCCCTGATGTGCTCTCGCCACCCCCCCCTCACCAAGTAGCCTTAAAAAATATCTTTGTGCCTAACCGGACATGAGTTAAACTAAAAAATGACTCTGCTAGCCAATAACGTAGGTCATCACGCTCAGGGGTGGGTGTGCAGCTGGAGAATGATGTTTGTGTTGTCTCACTTACCAAAAGTGCCTCTTGGGGAGGGGAGAAATGTCAAGGAGGACATCCCAGGAAGAGGGGCAAGTGTAGCCCTGGGCCAAAGTTTCTTAGAACAGCTACTGAATGAGGTTGCGTCACTCCAGTCACTGCAATAGCGGGTCCCCTGGGAAACTGGAAACCTTACAGGGGAGTTGAACACTCACACACACTCACGAATACCCCTCAGTGGGTGCATTTTGTGTCAGGATTCCTTGTCTGTCAGCACCTGACAAGTGCTGAACTTGAAGATTAGCAGGGTCACCATGGCTGCGAAGGTGTGTGTGTGTGTGTGTGTGTGTGTAAGTGGGGGTAGATGAAAAAACCACCTGCCCTAAAGCACATATTCATAGTGACAACAGGCTTCGGTGACAATGCACAGGCTTTGTAATCAGCTGAGCATATCCCTGGGATAGGCACTGGGAGTATACTGGAGAGAAAAAGCCAGAGGAAGAGAGAGAGCCAGCTCCATTTTGCTAAAAGAGAGATTAAATTTCAACCCCTGGAGGAAAACAAAAAGCGAAATTGAAAAATGAAAAAATACTAAATACAGGGTTTATTTTCCGTGCTTTTTTTATTGTTTAAAATGTGTACCTGTGTTTTGAACTGTTGCAGAATGACAGATGCATACGCTTCGACCCCAGTCCTCCTGGAGGCTGCTGGCACAGCTGGGCATCTCTCTGACCTTTCTTTCTGGACGGTGTGGTGAAGGGGAGCGGAAAGCTTCACCCTCTGCAATCTGTCTGATCCAGCACAGCTGCGTTTTCTCATTCTTGAGAACCGGACGAGTTTCCTGAGCCCCGGGTTGATATACTGTACCATCTTTGGTGCAGCTGTAATTTTAACAAGGGGAACCGACTTGAACCTCTCTAATCCTTACTCCAGACACCTCGCACTCCTGAGACTAGTGTGGATGTGTGCATGTGTTTTTAAGGGTTTTTCAGCTGTGCTTCTGAGAAAGTGGCTCAGTCCAAAGTTTAAAAAAGAAAGGGAAAAAAGTGGGGAGGGGCGTAGTGGCACATCTGTCTGATTCTGACCACAAGATATTTCAGTAGCTTTTGTATTTACAATAGCAAAAATAATGTTATTATTCTATGTCACCTACTGATGTCTTTCCATTTCGATTGTCTCTTCTGGGGTAAAAATGATGGACACCATGTCTCCTTCTTTGCTTTGAACTGTGGAAGAATAATACAGAATTAGATGTATGAGAGGTGTTGGGGGAAAGGATTGGAAATCAGTGCAACTAGTCTCAGAATTGCTCAACCAACTTCAGGTTTTTCTTTTTTCTCAAGACATATTTTGGGAGGGAGCTGTTTTATGAATGGATATAGGCCTGACACACAAAACTCGTGGGATTTGCCTGAGGGCCCCATCTGGGTCCACTGTGACATCTGGCTCTTATGAATTTGGCATATTGTGACTCACAGATACACAAATAGTAATCCTTGATAGTGACCACTTGTGACTGCTGACAAACCATGTCAAATGTCAGGAAACTGCTGTGGCTGCCGGGCTGAGTTGCTCTGGCCCCTGCTGCCCTGGTGCTGTAGAAGGCTCTGAGCTGCTTGGAAGTGTCATGGAGCTCAGAGCCTTCTCATACCACTAGGACCTCAAGCAGCCTGGCACTGAGGAATTTGTAGCCATGGGGGCTCCCTGAGTGCTCCTTTTAGGAAAGGCTGTTGAGAGCATATGGCTTTGATGGCCCATGGTCTGGGTTTGAACCCTGGTTCAGCCATACCTTTGGCTGAGAATGTGGCAAGTTGTTTAACTTCTCTGTTTCCTCATCTGTTAAAAAAAAAAAAAGTGAAACAATTAAAACAGCTGATGTTTATTGAAACTTTCTGTGGGTCAGGCATTGTTCTAAGCAAGGTACTAGAACTATTTCAACTAAGATTTTAAAAGTATGATGTGCTTTGTTTATTTGCCAATGAAGAAATTAACACACAGCCACACTGGTAGTAGGTGTTGAAGCCAGAATTCCTTGAGCCTTTTCGAGACTCTAGGGAAGTAGTTTCCAACCAGGGGCAGTTTTGCACCCTAGGGGACATTTGGTAATATCTGGAGACATTTTTAGTTACCCCTACTAGGGTCAGGAGAAGAGTGCTACTGGCATTTATGGGGCTGAGGGCAGGGATGTTGCTTAATACCCTACAGTGTACAGGACAGTCCATACAGCCAAGAATTATCCGGCCCCAAATGCCAATATAACATGTGTTAACTCATTTAATTCCCAAAATAGCAAGAGAAGAGAAGTGCTGTTTTTATTTCTATTTTAGATATGGGGAAACTGAGGCACAGAGTTGCTAAGCAAGTTTCTGCCAGCACAAAGATAGCAGGTGGCATAGCTAGGAAGAAAATCAAGGCAGTGCAGTGCCAGAGGCCACACCCCTCACGGCTGTGACGAGCTGCCTCTACTTAGAAGGGGACAGAGGTCATTGAGGCAAGGTGGGCAAAAAATCCCAACTGCAACAAGTCAAGATCAAGAGATAGCATTAATAACATAAACACACACTTAAGCCACCTATACTGTTTGTAAGCTTTTTTATATTCCTCACTGAGGGCAGAAATTGATGAGTGAGTGGGCACACATAATCATGGATGAGGGAACTCTACTTGATGTGGTATCAGCTGTGAGGGGAACAAGCCAGAAGCCATCACCCTGACCAGGGTATGGAGAGGGCATTTGGGATCACAGAGGTCTGAAGTCGTGGTCAATATCTGTGAATGGCATCTAACCTTAGCCAGGTCTTCCCAAACACACACCTTCCATGACGTGTTTTCTGAGTGTCTGCTGTGGGCCCCCAGGAGGATATTGAGGCAGAGGCACCACAACTGCTAAAGAAAGAACTTACCCACCATGTAGCCCTTCAATCCAAAGGGGAGCCTGTTCAGAGAGATGTTTTCCAAGACAGCATTGTTCTAGAATTAAGCCATATGTTAAAACTGTTTCATCTACAGTTTTAAGGATTCAAGAATTGGACACACTGTTGGGACTGAGCTTGGTAGAGAAACTGAGAGTTGAACCAATATCCCTCATAAGTCCTTTGCACACAGATGAGGACTGGAGTTCTGACCATCACTTCCAATTGATGGTCTACTAAATGCTAAAGAAGAGATGCTCAACCATTCAATGGCATGGTCTGCCATCCTAAGAGGCTGGTGTCAGTCAACTACCAACCTGCTACCCAATGGCCAGGGAAGTTGGTAAGGGCAATTTTAAATGCATCGACTTTGTTAGGACCACCATGATGACACATTCATTCATGTGTATTAATCCTTCCTTTGCATGTTGAAATCCAGTTCCTTTCACATTTTGGGGGCACATACGTCAGGTCCTGTGCATTGTGCCTGAGAGGAGAATGAAACCAGAGGCTACAGCGATGCTCTGTACCCTGTGCATTTCCTAGGAATACATGTAGATTTGCCCTGACACCACATCCAATGCTTTTCTGATCCCCTTTGTAACTAAAGGCTGTGCCATTGCAGAACAAATACCTGGATTAGTGTGGCGATCTGTGTGACTGCACCCACTGCCACTTCTGCCTGATAGCCCTTTACCCACTCCCAAAGCCTCTGCGGCCATCTTCCTGCCCAAGCATGTCACTGTGACTTTCTGGGAAAGGCCACCTTTGGCTCGATCCAGTGGACAAGTTCCGATCCTTATCTTCCTTGACACCTAAACTATCTGACACGGTTGCCCACTCACACCTAAAGCCCTCTCTGTCCTTGGTGTACATGGCTTTGCCTGCCCTTTGCTGCCTCTCTGACAGTTCACTGTTCTGTCTAGCAGTGACCTCTCCTCTCTGCTCCAGACTCTTCTACATCTGCAACTCCTGCCTGGATATAGAAGCCTAGAATTCACAGAGTCAAATCACACTTAATTTGTCCCAAACTTAATTTATTCTGTTTCTACCCCATCCTGATCCTCTCAGTGAATTCTATATCTCAATGGACACCAGGGAGTGAACCATAAACTCCCTATTTCCCCAAATGCAGGGAGCCAGCAAGTCTTGCAAACGGATTTTTGATTATGTTTTGACTCTCTTCCCACAATCATGGTCTCTATCAGGCCATTAGCATCTCACTCTTACATGATGCCAGTAGTGCCTTTTCTGGCAATTCTTGCCTCTGTCCTTCTCTCTTTTGAAACCATGCTCACTGTGTGGTCCTGATGTGTAGTCACATTAGGGCTACATGTGGTCTTTAGGTCAAAAGACGTTTCGGTCAAGATCCCCCCCAAATGTTAAATAATTAAAGCAAAGCGTGGCCACAATGTAGAATCTGGATGCCGGCTTCATTTGTCAGTGTGGGTAGGTGAGCATGCATATAGGCACATATTAGATCCACGTATGCTCCTGCTCAACTACGCAGGATTTACAGTGTTGGTTTGCAAGTTTTTTAGAAGCATGTATTGTTTTTCTCTTGGAGGGGAGGGTACGCTATAGCAGAAATTGAGGAAATTGGACAGGCAGTTACATGGAAATTAAATTACCTTAAATTAAAATGTAAGCCCCTTTAAGACAGCTGCTCATGATCTCTTGTTATGCCGCACAACACTTAGCAAAGTACCTTGCTTAATGTGATTGGGTTCAGACCCAGGGAAGAGGCAACTTGCATTAATCAAAAGCAGATGAGGCAGCTGAGCCTCTGCAGGTTAAAATATGCCAGTCTTTGATGAGAAAATGGCATGGATTTCAGAAGCAAAATATTTGTGTGTGATGAGTTGGAGTTTGGGAGGTTTTTATTTTTGGGCTTTTTTTTTGTTTCTTTTAAATGGAAAAAAAGAAGCCCAAAGAAGCCAAAAAGACGCTAATGGATGAAATGCTTTGCACATATGGGATGGAAAATCGTGCTCGGCTAAGTCAAAAAGCAGCTCCTGAAGAACATAATGTGGCTGCGGCTTCACAGGTGCCTGACCCGCTGCCCCGAGACGCCGCTGCTCTGTGTGTTTGGCTCTGCTCCTCCACTCCCGCCTGCAAAGGGGGAAGATTGGATTCAGTGAGGCAGAAACTTCTAGAACCGCTTGGAACTGCTGCTTGTGCCAAAGAAGATCCCCTCCTTCTCACCCTTTTATCCACACACAGGAGCATTAAAGAACTAAACAGCTCTCATCTCCACTTCCTCCCAACCTCACTCTTGGCTCGTCGTCCTCTGAGGAGCAGCTGCTTTTCAGCTGATGTTTAAGCTCACACACTCTAAGTTAAATTACTCCATTTCTTAAAAAAAAAAAAAAAAAAAAGGGAACTCCTTTTTCCCGGTTTGTTTTAATTCCCCCTAAATATCATTCCTACAGGGGTGCCTCACTTTACACATTTTCAACTCTCCTCCAGAACATATGGTTTATACACAGCAGTATAAATCCAATATTTGCAAATTGAATCAGGATTGAAATTCACCAAGAAAAGATGCCATTTAAAGAAACCATGTGGGGAGTTCTGTTTTCCTCTTTTACGTTTCTTTTCTTTCTTTTTTTTTGCCCTTGAAGCCAAGAGTCCTTTGATAATGCATATGATTGATTCTTTTCACTCTTTCTTTGAAACACTTCACTCCATTTCCACAAGCTTAGTAGATTTTGATTGATGTACGTTGGAATTTCTCAACATAAGACAAGCACTTGTTTCCAGGCAAGCAGTTATTCATAGGCAGTGGAAGTAGCTTTGTGTGTCTCTCCTTATTTTCCCAGCTTTTTCTTACTCTTTAAAGAATGGTGACTATGCAGGAACATAATATTTAATACCAGTAGTGGAGTTCATATGTCCAAAAGAGTGCCATCCCCTGCAAGTCATCATGTTGGGACACTCTAGAAGTCTGGCACTGTACTTTTGGTGGTGTTTTTTGTTCCAGCTTGGGAAGGATCCTAGGAGGATAGTGTAGTGAGCCCGTAGACACAGCATGTTGGGCCTGGGACAGCTGTGGTCCTATTGTGTACTCACCCTGGTCATCAGAAAAGTTGGTCTTCAGCATCCCCAGCCTCCTATTCATTGGCCCTGAACTTCTCCATGGAAATCTCCTTCCCTCAGCCCCTTGTCTCTGCTTTTTCTTCCTCTTCATAGGATCCATAGCTAACTTTAAATAGCACCACTTGTAAGCCAGGCACAGTTCCCACCACTTATGTATATCAACTCATCTCATCTGCACAGTAACTCCTTACAGAAGGTACGTGGTCATCATCTCCATTTGGCACAACAGGAGGCTCAGGCTCAGAGAGGTGCAGGCCACACAATGGCAGGGCTTGGATGGCAAGGTTTAACCATGACCTCATAGGGTTTCTGGCCTGGGCTTGGGAAGGAGCTGTACCTGACTTCACACCTGACGGTGAGCCATGTCAGCGTGTCACTGTCCTTCCACATTCTTCTGCAATAGTGACAGCTCATGTTTATTTCACATGTAGTAGATATGAAGCCTTTTGCTAAGTGGTTTGCTGTCTTATTTATCCTTACAGCACTCCTTATATCTTCTCAATTATCCCTACTTATAAGTTAAGAAGCGGGATTATATAACTCACTCAAGGCAACAGAACTATCTAGCTGGTGGCAAGGGGGTTCACAAATGTTCTCTACCACTATAGGTATAGGTAAGCTGAACATAAAAAGTAAACTAGGGACCAGGTGTGGTGGTTCACACCTGTAATCCCAACACTTTGGGAGGCCAAGGCAGGCAGTTCACTTGTGGTCAGGAGTTTGAGACCAGCCTGGCTGACATGGTAAAACCCCATCTCTACTAAAAATACAAAATTAGCTGGGCATGGTGTTGCACATCTGTAATCCCAACTACTCCAGAGGCAGAGACAGGAGAATCACTTCAACCCAGTAGGCAGAGGTTGCAGTGAGCCGAGATTGCGCCATTGCACTTCAGTTTGGGTGACAGAGTGAGACTCCATCTAAAAGAAAAAAAAAAGAGTAAATTGACCCTCCATAAAAGAAATATAGCCGGGTAGATAAAAGATTTTTAGAAACAGGGTTAGAAGTCTAACCTTGCAAATCTGACCCTTCTTACTGGACCCACTCTCGCTTCCACAACTCATATATACACATATAAGCACACACTTATTCCCATCCATGTACAGGCACACACATGCATGCTCCCATGTACACACTCCCATGCCTACTCACACACACCAAAAAGAAGCTGGTTCATAAAACAGAAATTCTCACCACAAAGTAATGATAAACGCATGAGCTGATGGATAAGCTAAATATACTGGTAAGGGCATTATGAACATATGGGTGTGTCGGAACATCAAATCGTACCCCTTACACATGTGCAATTGCAATGAGTCAATAAAAGAAATGCAGCACTCTTTAGTAAGTTAGCTGAATACAATCCCATGCCTGTTAGGACCTTCTTCCTTCAGGAGGCAGGTGTCCTGCTGACTTTCTTCTCAGGAGGCTACTTCGAGCCTCCAAACAGCCTGCTCTTAGAATATTTTTGGTATTTGATTTGTTTGGGTTATTTCCTTACTGAGGAGCTTACCAAGGCTTCCCATTCTGGATAAGAACACATCCTAACTTTTGGTTTATCAGTGGGTTCTTTTTCACTCAATTCCAAACTTAACTTCCCTGCTTGTCCTATGATCCTTTCACCGCCCTGCACCCTACACTTCTGTTTCCCTGGATGATTTAATTAACATCGAATGTGCCAAGAACCTGTAATCCTTCAACAGTTCATCCTGGCTGTTCCTTTGCCTTTCGTATCTTCTCAGACTATTGAGCTCCTGTTCATTGATTGAGACTTGGCTGATGTGTGTTTCCTCTATGAAGCCTCCCAGTGGTTTGTCCAGATATTATTACATCGAAATTCTTCCAGGTAGTGGGGCAGCACAACAGTAACGCCTGTATTCCACTTGTGTGTTCAGGGCCTGCTGTCAACACTTCATACCTATGAGCTCTTTCAGTCATCTCCACAAGCCTATCTTCATTTGATCGTTGAGGAAGCTGAGGCACAGACAGGTCATGGAACTTCCTCAAGACCGTGCACATGGCGAGCAGCAGAGCCAAGAGCTGAAGCCAGGCGGACTGAATTTTCTTCATCTTTTTCTAAGTGCTTACCCTAGCATGAAGTCTGGGGAGGGCAGGAAGTGTTTGGTGTTGAGCCTTGCATCTGCTAGCCCCTCATACTGGGTGCTTCGATGCATGCTTGTGACTGAAGGAAGATGTGCTGATGTTTCGTATAAACTTGTTCTATAGTGGAAGGAAGCTTTTGAGATGAGGCAGATCATTCCAGTTCCTGCTGCCTCTGGATGGTGGAGAAAAACCAGAGAGGGAGACATGTTCTCCACAACGACCTGTGTCTGACGTTTACCTTAAATCAAAGAATGCTGATGGAAGGAATTATGAGGACTCTCGATCGAAACCTATCTAAGAGTCAGCCTGAGCTTAAATGGAGTGTCTCCAAGCCTCATTGCTCAATTTCAATATGGACTTCACTCTCAAAGCCCAGCAGGAATCAGGTTGGTTGTCAGTTTTCCCACACACATGAGGTTCACTTTGGCATTTCTAGGTGGCCTGGGTCATAGCATAGCCTCCAAGCTTCACCTACCTGGGCCTTCTTGGGAGGTTTTAACCTGCGCTGTGCTGCATAGGTGTGCATTGTGTGAGGCTGAGGTGGTGGCGGGCATGAAAGGGAGCTCATCAGTCTTCATTTCACAGCATAGAATTAACCAAGCCTGGATATTAATTTTGTGGTAATTGCTCCCCCCTTCATGTTTACAGAGAGAGAGAAACAGCTGGGGCGGTTGACATCTGAAACAGGAGCCGCTGATCGTTACTTGCGCAGCAGATGGGCCCGAGTTATGAATAAGCAGCAAATGTGAAAAAGAGATGCGCAGGGGTGAGCCAGGCTTGCTTCGTGCAAAACTGGTTAACCCTTCCTTGCTGTTTGCCATGGTTGCCGCAGGTTTAAGGTTTGGATTACTGGGCTGCTGCTTTTTATGGTTAGAAACCTGGTACCACCAGATGTGACAGGGAATGGAGTAAAACTGGACTGAAAAAACGCATGAGAAAAGCCTGTGTGTGCTTGAAAACCAAGCATGAGATCCAAACACAACACAGACCCTGCTATGAACGAACAGCGATGCAGCCCCTCTGCCTGGGTTTACTCTCCTGGCGGACGCATAAATCAACACCTCCAAAGTGGGTCGGCCTCAGGAGGCACAGGGAATCCATCTGATGAGGATCCTGGACAGAATGTGATTTGAAAGGTGTCATAAAGTTCCTATTTTCCACCAATACCTCCTCGACTAACTTCTCACCAATGTCTGCAATTTTATATTTAGGAGAGCATTCCTTCATGTTACATAACTGAACAAAGCTCATTAAAATGCAATGTCCTTGAAAGGGGTGACATGTTGAGACTTATGAGTTTGTCAGATCCTTTCCAAAGTTCATCTTTCCAAGCTCTCAGAGAGCAGCTCCCTGTAGAGTTGGACAAATGACTGGGGAGAGGTTAAGCTGAAGAGGGGCCCTGAGCATAGTGACTGCCTTGAACACCTGACTCTGCCACTTCCTAGCCATGTAACCTTGGGCCAAGGGCCAAGCCTTGACCTTGAGGCACGGAACCTAAGCTTCGAGATCCTCATTTTTAAAAAGTCAAAATAACATCAGGTACTATGACTAGGTCGTAGAAGGTAGTGTGTATCAGACATGGCAAAGATTGTGGGAACACCTTGACAGCTATGAAGCAATATACAACCATAAAGCAGTACTGATGGCATGATGATGCTTTGAAGGGTGGTGTAGGTCACAGCAGTTCTTACAGTAGGAGGCTTGGTACTTCTCAGAGACTACATAATGTATGGGTTGGGGGGATGCAGAAGCGCTAGGAGGCAAATATGACTAACCAGGAGTCACTCCTGAGTTGCAGTTACAGAAGCAACTTCTACCAGCATTGCACAGAGCGGGGCATGGAATTTATATTTCTGCTAAATATTGAGGGATATTCTGACCTCACCCAAGAGGCAGAATTAGGTTCTTTCATAATGGTAGAAGGCAGAGAATACAAATCAGGAATATCAGAGATAACCTGAAACCGCCCCCCCAAAAGAGGAAGAACTAGGGGAAAAAATGGGAGAGAACACCCAGGGACCCAAGCAGAACTGGCAATCAGCATCTCCAGATGGGACTGGCAGGAAGCACAGCCTCATTAGCAATTCCTGATAAAGATAGTTCTTAAAATTAACTTTGAGCCACTTTATCAGCAGGAGAGATGAGGGAAAGCCCTACTATAAGAAAATGAGGACGTGGGGCAGATCTACTGGTGTTACGAACACCTGCTGAACTTGACAGACAGCACAACACTAGCCCAATCCCAGTCTGCGAGTTCCCAGCAACTCCTGAAAGTGGAAGAACTGCAAACGTATACTAAAGGCACTTTAAACATTTTGCTTATTTATGGTGTGTATTAATTTGCATTGACTTTTATTTTAAAATATGGTTCTCTATCCGTTTTTAACAAATCCTCTTCTTTTATCTTCCTAAGGTCTCCAGTTAAGGAACACTTACGAGATGTGTTTATGGGTAGACATATTAACCTTGTGAGTTGAATTAACATAAGATGTTGATGGCTAGTGTGGTCAGGAGCTCATGTAATAGATTATTTTTTCAGCTGGGCTGGCAACTTGGTTTGCGCCACAACATACAAGCTTACAACCTGTATTTTCTGCCAGTTTTAGCTCCAAAGCTCATCGTTTTCACCTCAAAGCATCATTTGTTGGCAGTTTCCTTAAAATGTCACTGATAATATTTGGCTATGTCCCCACTCAAATTTCACATGTTGGAGGAGGGACCCGGTAGCAGGTAATTGAACAATGGGGGCTGTTATCTCCATACGTCTGTTCTGATGATAGTGAATGAGTTCTCACGTTATCTGATGGTTTTATAAGAGGCTTTCCCCCATTACTTTGTCTGCACTTCTCCTTCCTGCTGCCATGTGAAGAAGGACCTGTTTGTTTTTCCTTCTGCTGTGTTTGTAAGTTTCCTGAGGCCTCTCCAGCCCTGTGGAACTGAGTCAATTAAACCTCTTTCCTTTATAAATTACCCAGTCTTAGGTATTTCTTCATAGCAGCAGGAGAACAGACTAATACAGTCACTTATGTTGACTCCTGGTGTGGTATATATGTATGTATGTATAAGTGTATACACACATATATACATAAAAAATGTGTATACATACACACTTATACATATACATATATATGTAAAATGTGTATACACTATGTGTGTATATATGCATAGTGTATACACACTTATACATATACACATATATACATAAGTGTATACATACACACTTATACATATATATGTAAGATGTGCATACACTATGTGTGTATATATGCATAGTGTATACACACATACATATACACATATATATACATAAAAATGTGTATACATACACACTTATACATATACATATATATGTAAGATGTGCATACACTATGTGTGTATATATGCATAGTGTATACACACTTATACATATACACATATATACATAAAAATGTGTATACATACACACTTATACATATACATATATATGTAAGATGTGTATACACTATGTGTATATATATGCATAGTGTATACACACTTATACATATACACATATATATACATAAAAATGTGTATACATACACACTTATACATATACATATATATGCAAAATGTGTATACACTATGTGTATATATATATATACACACATAGTGTATACACACTTATACATATACACATATATACATAAGTGTATACATACACACATATATACATAAGTGTATACATACACACTTATACATATACATATATATGTAAAATGTGTATACACTGTGTGTATATATACATACTGTATACACACTTATACATATCTATATATATAAAATGTCATCTCTCACTGCGCTGGGAATGACAATTATTGCTCCTGGGTTGGGCTTTATTTTGGTTATCTTTCTAAAATCCTGACTGAAAGGGATGTCAGACTTGGCTGCTGAGTTCTCCATATTACAAGGCTGAAGTTCTCCCTTAATTTACTTTTTCTTCTCTCTTCCTTCTGTTGTGATTTTTTCTTGTTCTTCTTCTTATCATAGCACATGCTTTAGTGGTTTCTCTTGTGCCTGTTAGTTTAGGGCTCCAGCCCTTTCCCAAAGGTGCCACCATTAGTTTTTAGGGTCATCAAGGGGTTTCCAAGTGATCTCACAGTCACTCTAAGCTTCAATCACCCAGTATTCTTCCTCTCTTGCTTGGCCTGTCAGTGTCACCTCTATCACCACCTCTCACACTTCAAAGGACCCACATTCACTCTTGAGGAGCTGGTACCCAGGTGTACTAGAGCTTAGTTCTTTGGCGAGTCCTCCATATGCCATCGCTGCTCAGGGTCCTTTACAGGAATTAGAAACATTGTCCTCATCATGCTTTTGATTAATGCTAAGATAGAGGAGGAACAAAGCTAAATTTTAATGCCTCAAATTACTTAGAGAATTTAGTAGATCCCACTGCCATCCCTGCCTCTCCAGAGCTGGGCAAAACATGATGCTCTGAATGCCGCCACATCTACGGTCCCCATCAGATGCCAGGAGCCACGGCAGTCCTTCAGGCACAAATCGAAATGGGTCACACCATGGGATCTCATGAACTGGTCTCACCTGTGGACCAAGGATGGGCATCAGCGCCAAAGACAGTTCTCTGGATAGAGGTCGGCCAATGGGCAGATTGGGAGAAAGCTCTCACCAACAGAGCACTGCTACATAGGGACTAACTTAACCAGGAAACTGTTCCTTGTGGAGTGTGAACCCAAAATACACAGTCACTAGATTACATGATCACAGAGACAGGCAGGAGGCACAGCAGCAGTATGGCAGAGCCCTGGGGAATAGAAAATCACAGGCTCTCAACCTGGGGAAAATGAAGCGTTTCAGTCAGCAAGGTCTGGGTTTTGCCGTAGATGGCATTTAATCCAGGTAAGGAATGATCCCTTCATTTTGCCTCCTTTTAAGCAGCAGCCCTGAAACATTGAAATGGCCTGGCTCTTGTCCCCTCCCCCACTCTTCTGCTGGAGCAAGGCAGGATTAGTATGTTGCCAACTGGGCTGCTCCTGGAAAAGAGAGCTTCTTTTTTCTCTTAATCCTTTTGATACCAACAATTAGAGTTCAGAGGAAAACAACAGCCTCAAACATAACTAATGCAGCTCTAGTCCCAGCCAAGGCGCTGTCCCTACCCTCTTTATGTGGCAAAACTCCCCACTGGAGGAACCAAGGAACCAGGAACTTTGGGCTTAGGTAATGACTGCAGAATTGGGCCCAAGTTGAGTCAGCCACAGCCCTTGGCATATCCCCAAGTGAAAGAAACAGCAGGTTGAGGGTTACTTAAGATATGAACTCTTTAAACCCTCTCCCGTTGGGAATGCTGACAAGCCAGCCAAAGTGCCTCCTTCCCTTTGTCCCTCATCTCAGCAAATGACAAAGTGCAGGTTGTTGCCTCCAGGTGAGCACAGCTCTGAGGAAACAAGGAAAGCAAACAAACACTGCTGTGTGGTTGAGTGGTTCCCAGGCTCCATTTCAAAGGCAGTCCCTTATGGCTTTGTTTGCTCCTGTTTTTCCCAGCATAGGTGTTTGATATCACACAGACCCATTCTGAAATTTCCAAGAAGAGGAGTATTTAGTTTACAGTGGGTAGCTGAGAGTATCCTAGTTTGAAAAAGGGAATAAGTTACCTGTCCACCAGGTAGATTTAAAAGCCCCTGATTGTGCTGGTATCAAGGTGCGGATGGGACATGAGAAAGTTCAAATCAGGTATCTGAGAAAAGCACTTATTGCAATGGCTTTTCTGAGACAGTGCACTGGCATCATTCATCCTTGGTTCAAGGTCAGCATTCTCACTGGGATCTCACTCCTGGTTCCCAGCTTCAGGCGTGGCAGGAGAAGGTTAGGACATCAGGTGACTGTTTACACAGGTAGGCTTAGAAAAGACAATATGCTTCGGAGAAAACAGAAAGTGTGAGATTCCTATAATACCCCATGTATCATCAGCAATGTCTTGAAACTCTCACAACTATTCCCCACTTTTTCTCTGACATGGGCATGGCTAAATTGTTAGGAGAATTTAAATTCTACTTTTCTTTACTCTAGCCTAGACAGGTACCAAAATGAACAAGCCTCAGCCATCGCCAAGGAACTGAGAAAATGTGTCTTCAGCCATGAGGAGGAAAATTCAAAAGAGTTCCGAACATATACAAATACAGGCAAAGGGACAGAGATGAAAGGAAGGTAGCCGTCAGAGAGGGATACAGGGGGAGAGGGATACAGGGGGAGAGGGAGTTGCACCCTGTGCCTAAGCCCCACCTGAGCTGTCTGGGCCAGCCCTCCAGAGACCAGTGTGTTTGTGGCACCCTTCTTCCCAGTCAAACCTGCTCTCAGAAATCATCCTTGGGAAGGTAATTACCATAGATGGGGCATAGTATTTCTTTCAACAATGGCTTGAGTATTTGCATTTTCACAGAGGAAGTATTGAAGATGGTACCTCAGTTCCAGGTTAAATAGCACTTGTAGGTAAATAAATCCCCCAGACAATGCACCTGCCTGAAGATTATCATAATAATAGTGCATTGTCCCTGAAACATAAGGTGATATTGTTAGCAAAAGCTTTTATTGAAAAAAATCTAATCAATTAGAAAACATGTTAGAGTTGTCCTCTGTCCACCCATGCTCCCTCACTTCCAATTCCATGTCACATGCAGGAAACCGGCCCAGGCAGTAGACCCACAGGCTAGGGTCAGCCATGTGCCAGCAGCTGGACTCAGCACATCTGACATGTAGATTATTCTAAACTTCAGGGCATTTTGAGGCATTACTGACAATGGCAACAAGGGTGTGGATTGCCTTCACCTGCCTTGGGCTTGAGTTTCAGAGACAGGCTGAAGCTGTTTGTCAAGCGTGGGAATTCCTTACCTACTCTTGTCTAGATTCACATGGCTCATAGAGGAATCCATTTCTAATCACATGGTCAGCCATCAGAGCAGCTTGGATGGCTGCTTCTGCCCTGGGCATGTCCAGGTCAGATTCTCCCGAAGTAAAACACAGCCAGGGAGGGAGAAGAGACCGCCTGGGAGGTGGATGCAGACACAGAGCTGGCATCATGCTCCTCCTGCATCTGTTGCCTGTGTGTGCCTCTGTGGTGCCAGGGACGCTGAGGGGAGTCTGCAGTCTATAGCACGTGTCCACATGGTGACTGGGTGCCAGGCACTCTTTTCAGGGCTTCATGTGGATAGTTTTCATAATCCCCATTCACTGATGATGAAACCAAAATGTAGAAATGCTGAAGTCTTTGCTTGTCTGTGCATCCACACATACTGACCGAATCCTAACAGGCTCTTGTCATGGTGCCCGGTATTGTGAGAGGCTTGAAAGTACAAGAATGGCTCCTGATTTTAATGTTACATATTTTTAATTTTTTTCCCTTAGACGTTTTCTTTCTCTCTCCTTCCCTCCCTCCCTCCCTCCCTCACTCCTTCCTTCCTTCCTTCCTTCCTTCCTTCCTTCCTTCCTTCTTTCCTTCCTTCCTTCCTTCCTTCCTTCCTTCCTTCCTTCCTTCCCTCCCTCCCTTTCCTTTCTTTCTGTCTTTCTTGTCTTTCTTGCCATCTTTCTTTTGATGGAGTCTTGCTCTGTTGTCCAGGCAAGTGGCACGATCTGAGCTCACTGCAACGTCCACCTCCTGGGTACAAGTGATTCTCCTGCCTCAGCTTCCCTAGTGGCTGAGATCACAGGCATGTGCCACCACGCCCGGCTAATTTTTGTATTTCTCATAGAGACAGGTTTTCACCATGTTGGCCTGGATAGTCTCAAACTCATGACGTTAGGTGGCTCGGCCACCTTGGCCTCCTGAAGTGCTGGGATTACAGCATGAGCCACCACACCCGGCCTCCTTAGATGTTTTCTAAGTATGGTTACCAAGAGACTCCCAGAAGAAGAATATCTTCCCCCACACCTTTATATAGTTAAGGTGACAAGACTGAGCCACGTAAACAATCCATGCATCTTTGAATAGGTGGCCCTATTTCAAAATGTGTCTCTGAAAAATTCTTTTTATAAAATGTGAGGGTTAACTTTAAATAAAATATAAAATATTAAAACTACAACTACCTATATGCTTAATAAATTGCATTTATTAAAAGGAAAATGCATGCAATTTTGGAAAATCCATACTTATGAGAATCACAACGCTGGCAGTTTTCAGTTGTGTTGATAAGAGATCATCTAAAATGACCACAAATTTGCCTTTCATTTTTCTTCCTGGTATTTCTTTAAAAAGACCAACTAAACTAAAAATAACCTACAGTTACATTACCTGTATTTCATAAATAATATTTTTTTCATGCTCTAAAATTTATAATTTTTAAAATGTGTTAGAAAATATCTCTATGATTTTGTACATTAAATGGATAGATTATTATTTATTCAGTTGTGTCAATTTTTGCTATTTTACATAAGATTGCTCTGAATAATCTTGTCCCGACAGGCTCTTTATCTCTGGTTGTGTCCTCAGGAGACGTCCTAGAACAGAACCACTGGGTCGAAAAGTATGGAATGTTTAAGGTTCTTCATGCTTATGACCTAATTGCTTTCCAGAAATGTTTAAACAATTTTCTTTCCCATTAACAGATTTCAAGAGCGGCTGTTTCCTGTATTAACCATTGCAACTTCTTTCCTTGCCCCGAGAATTGTCAACCCATGTCCTTTCATTAGGATTTTCCTAGTAAATACGTACTTTTCTTATTGAATTGGAAAAAAAGGTTTGCATATTAAGAATATTAATCTTCTGATATTTGTTTCTTTCTTCCAGTTTGATGTTTATTTTGATGTTTTTCTAAGACACATTAGGTATAGCTGAAGTAACCTACTAATCATTTCTTGTGAAATCTTTCTCTATTTTTTTTTTGCTTTTTCTATTGTTTTTTAAAAGTTTGTATCACAATACTAGTTAATATTAAATATTTAATAAATAAAGACTAACTTTATTTCCTGCCAAACCATGAATTTTGTAAACCACTTCTTGAACAATTCCATTGAAGTACCATTAATTTTTATGTCTGGGATATACTACTTATATTATTATTGCACTAAAATATATTTTAATATATTTTAGAGTATGCCTTAACTGTTCAGCATATTCTCCCATAAACTTCAGAACCACTTGCTAAACTTCCAAGAACAAAAGAAGAAAAAGAGCTGTGTCAGGAATTTGTGCAAGTATCGAATCTATAACTTGTTGATCTATCTAACTACCTATCTAGTTTTTTGGCTATTTTTAATCAGAAGGCCTCTAGTGTTTTATCACTAAGGGTGACATTTAGAGTAGACGTTTCTGATTGTGATAAGGATATAGCTATCTATTTCTACTTAAGTCTTTTGTTTCTTTTAAAAAAATCACATATGGTGTTGGAGTCTTTCCAATGCATTTTCAACATCTATTGAGATAATCATATGGTTTTCTCATTACTCTCTTATACGGACTCTCTAGTTAAATTAATCTGCCTGCTCATTTAAAAATCATATGATTTTATATAAGTCACTTTGATTTACTTGATGCTCTTCTGTACTATCTAGGATTTCTAGGTGCAAGTGACAGAAAACCAAAGTGCAATGAACTTAAACAGACAAGGAAAGGTCAGTGATTACATAACTGAAAAGTCCGGCCATAGGGCAGATCCAGGAACCCAAAAGATGTCATTGGAACTCAGATTTGCCCTGTGTAGTTTCTGACACTTCACACTTTCATCCTCGCAGATTCAAGTCCAGGGGGATCAAAGCTTTTCCCCCTGCTTTTTTATTTTTTGCCAATAGCTCTGACTTATGTCTTTGACACGGAATTGATCATTTGCTCAATCTTGTACCAACCACTATGGCCAGCAGCCAGGCAAGCTGATTGACTGACAACTAGGACACTTGTCCACACTAAGCCTGAGAGCAGACGACGCTGAGAAGAGGGGAGGACATTTCCACAGGAAAAATCAAGGTGGTTTTACCAAGAGGGCAAGGATGGTTTCCAGATAGCCAGACAAATTAAGCATCCACCACACACCTTTAATAACTCAAAACCTTCCAGGATTGAAGAGCTAAAGTAATTGGTTTTCTTATTACCATATAGCTTCTCCATACTCTCCAATCTCGGGCTTTCACTCCCTTTTACTCTGGTGGTAATTCTCCACCATTACTATGAACTGAAGGGTCCTAAAACCCATCAGCTCATTCTGTTTTTAGCCTGAGTTGCTTCTCTGGCTCAGGGCTGGCTTGGCATTTCTCTCCCTAGAAGACCTCCACTATGTTGTCCCATAAAACTATTTGATTCTGCTGAACAGGAAAACAGAGCCTGGCAGTCCTTGATGAAGCATTAAGGCAGTCCTGTGACTAAATCATTAGATCCTTGGTGTTCTGTTCACACGGCATGGTCTCTCTAGCTTCCTCACTATGTGTTGATCCATGGATAAGAACCCATGTTTTCCTCAGGATGAGGGTCCAATTACTGATCTCAATACAGGCACTACAGGCCTAAGAAAGGAGTTATACTGCTTCCCAAGCTTTATGAAATCATTTCCATTGTGGGTCCTGATTTCTGGTTCTGACTTTCTTGTTGAGATCGTAGGTTGTATCTCTCCTTTTGGTAATCCCCCAAAGGGAACTAGAACTGAAAAAAAAAAAGTCTCACAGCTCAAAATGCTAAGCACTTTTACATTAGTAAGAGTCTCTCTCCAAGGACATTCACCTCAAAAGGCCTCTACCTCACTCAGTCATTACGTGTTTACAGTGTTTCAGAGGACAGAAACAGAGATCTACCCACAGCTGAATGGAAACCACTTTCAGCCATCTTTCAAACCAACTGAAAACGTCAATTAGATGTAAATTCGTTGCATCCTCCTACGTCATAGAAGTGTTGCAAAGTTAGAAATTAAGATTTATAAACCGAATAGCCTCTTTTGACAGAGAGAGAGAAAGAGAGAGAGAGAGAGATGTCTGACAGACCTAGGAGCATATTAAAACTGCCCTTCAAAAGAAATGTGATTGTAATTGACAGCTATGTTGACCCATGAAGGGTTCATCAGCCTCATGGCAGTAAGGAGAATGCTGCTTTGTGTGGCTTTAGGGAGAGTTGAGGCTGCTCAGAAGCAGTTCAGTGTCTTCAGGCTGTGGGTGGGGAAGGCGAGAGGAAAGGTTTGGTGGAGTAACCCAGGTAAATTTGCCAAGGTTCCCAGCAGGGTTTGCCTGCTCAGGCTGAGACTGCCTCAATCCAGTGCTTTCAAATCAGTGCTGAGAAGCACGACTCCTTCCTTGTTTGTCGTGC
Source organism: Callithrix jacchus (assembly GCF_049354715.1). Lineage (NCBI taxonomy): Eukaryota > Metazoa > Chordata > Mammalia > Primates > Cebidae > Callithrix > Callithrix jacchus. Next base: position 9,323,941 of record NC_133512.1, read on the forward strand.
ACTGAAACCAGGAGAGGGATTTGGTGGCTCTCACCAGCTAGGAAACTAGTATAAACATTCTTTACTTACTTGGTTTCTCCTTCTCTTTCATCTTTTGTCTCTGCTTTCTTTTTCCTGAAGGCTTATTATACCTCAACAAATCACCACACCCACTAGAATGAATTTAGGGTTGTAGGCAAAACGCAGTTACCATATTGGGCCCTGTGAAGGTTCATTATTGGTACCTCCTACTGTAAACGGCACAGTGGTGGAAAATGAGCATCGCCTGATACCAAGCTCCACTTGCAGAAAAGAACAACCTGAGTCGATGCCGCACTGTTGTAAACTTGCTTGCCTTGCTGTGTCCTGCTAGTAGAGTATGTATACTTGTCTCCTGCTGATGGAAAATATGCAATGTCATTCTATTCCATAAGTCAAAAATCTTTGGACATTTGGCCTAGGATGTTAAGCACTTTAAAAAATAGTTAGAGCTTATATCATTACCCAGTTGTCCAGTTTGATTATTCTTTATGTCTTTAATCATACCTTCATAATTGTTATTGTACTCTCTTAGGTAAGGAATGCTACGGGAATATGACCCAAGGATGATGTTAGCCCAAGCCATCTTACCTTTGCAACTGCTGGGCTTTTGTCCATCCTCATTCCTCTGTCTATTGTCACTGAAAATTGTGAATGCAGTGTGTGTGGATCCCTGAATCCCATCTGACATAACATCCTGCACGGCTCTCTCCCATCTCACTTTCTGTGGTATGAGAATATTAAGATAGCAGCCAGGCCAAGACTTCTCTAATACCTGAAATGTATTTGGCCACTAGATTCCCTCAGATGCTTTGAGATACTAGGTGCCATTGGAGCAGGAAATTTGAACTGATATGGAAATGGGCCATGGATTTCCTGTTCTTTACTTATGAAAATTCCTAAACACAGATGTTATGATACAGAGTATTAAAATTACCCATTGCCCTGAATTATGGTGTTTGATTAAAAGGACATGGAATTTAGTCACCTGGAATCTATAACATTCAGGAAATTAATCAATCGGTCAATAAGAGGTAGGAGCCAAATACTATTCTCACTGATACTCCCACCCTTGCATTATTCCAAGAAGTGAACACACAAGGGATTCTTTACCTGTAAGGGGTGGTCCCCTAGGAAAGCATAAAATAATCTCAAAAATTTGGTTGGGAAAAACACATATTGAGTAACACACTATCATTTTATATTGAGAAAAGTATCATTTGAGCAACACAAATTTAAGGAAGTAAAATTGGTCATAATTATGTGACCTAGTGGTGGTATCCAGAAGGTACAGGGATTCTCAGCCTATGGCCTGGCAGAGTCCCAGTGAATGGGGATGTTTATATGAGAGACAGACTGAGCCAGGAAGACAAAGTGAGAGACAGAGAGAGAAGAGTCTGCATGGATTTTAAAAGATGCTAAAAAGGTAGAAACTTGTTTTCTTCTTTGAGTTGTTAACCTCTCTGGAACTGAGAGTGAGAAAGTCCATGTGTTGAGCTATGTCTCTGGGAAAGGCCATGGTATCTCCTGCCTATGTATCAGTATGTGTTCCCTGCAGTCATAAGTGGCTTATTTGATCGGGACAGTGTTGCAGGACAAATTACTGTTCTAAGATTATTTATACACAGTGGTTTGAACCTGATGGTTTCTTTTTCTTGTTTGAGTGATGGACCCTTGGATGTCAAACTTCCTCTGTCTGTACTGTTGTCCCATGAAACAACTTGATTCTAGTGAACGGGGACACAGAGCTTGGCAGTCCTTGATGAAGCGTATTTATGAGTTAAGTCCAAATGAATCCAAAACATATGGATTAAGATTTCCTTGAAATACCTAAATTAAAGGTGGAAAGCACTGTGAAGAATGCACTGGGGACATGCTTGCTGCTCCTCAGGCCGGTTTTAAAGTTTCAGCTATTTTCTCCCACTCAGAAGAGCTTCAGGTTTGCCCATGCTGTCCAGTGTTTGAAGGTCTCCACCCTGATTCTTTCATGGCACCTGCTATCCCAGAACAGGAAAACCTTGATATCCCGACACTGACCCCACTTAAGTCCAGAGGGTCATGCCTCGAGCTGAAAGGGCAATGTTTTATTGAGTGAGGCAGCTTAATGTTTCTTCCGGGTCTCTGCCTCATCCAAACCTTAAACACAATTAATGGCAAATGTGCAGGAATAAAAGAAGCCAGGAAGCCCTCCAAAAAGCATTTAGAGGCACAAGAATGACATGGACTCTTTCTCCCAAAAGCCAACGTCACAGTGAATATAGCTCAGTACTTAAAAAAAAATATATATATATATAAATAAAACAAAATAAACTACAGTCTTTGGAGTTCCTTCACACATAAACTAGATTATTGTAATTTCCCAAGTAGTTATACAATAGCTGAACTATATCCCATGATCTTGACTTTTTTATACATTTGTCCTCCTGAATTGTAACAGTTATAGCTTCAAAAAAGTTGCCTCAAATATCTACTAAAATCTTATCCTCTCTATCTCTCTGCTTTGTACATACAAGGTGCATTTCATCCAATGGTTTGATCTCAAACCATTAGTCATAGGGTTACGATTACTTTTTAAATTTCCACAACTTTTCCGTATAATCTTACTGGACTGCCTAGGCTTGACAGAAAATTCTTCTTGTGTGTTTTCTTATAATTACAGTAATTGGCCTAGTTTGTCTTTTTTTCTTGTAAGATTACAATAATTTTCCCTTTGGTCTTTTGGCTCCACCAGAATATTCCAGTTAAGTTCAGGTTTGTCTACAAATGAATTGAATTTAGAAACTGATATTAGTAATTTGCTCTATAGATGACCAAACAGAGATTGATTATATTTTCACTGGAAAGAGTTTAATTTTCCTTAGATTAATGCCTTCTTTATTGAGGCTAGTGGGACTTCAGGATTCAACGTTCTCAAAATTTGGCCACGTGCACAGGTGTCAGAATTTCAGGTTGCAATGGTGTCTTTGGAATCAAGCACAATTGTCAATAAAAACTTTTCTTGGGCACCAAAAATGCACCGGATTGCAACTGGCCAGAGGCAAGTGACTATCATTTTAACCGACCTGAAGGAAAATAGATTTCTCCTATTTCCCTAAGGAAATGAGATGAAAAGGCTTGCACTTAGTGACATTTTAAAATCCATTACAAAAGACATTAAATTTTGTTCTTTTATTATTAGTACTCATCACAAAGAAATATCCAGGCCAAAATAAACCTGTGCCAAGTAAGTTATAGTTTTTAGACATTATAAGGTTGTCATTGTTTTACTGTTTCTCAAATATTAACTCTAAACTTGACCCTCAAAATCTTTGTAGATCTACATACGTGAATTTGGAGAAGTAAATTTCTAACAAACTGACATTGTAGAGTAAATTAATTTAGAAAATTTAGATCTAACAGCATGTTTTGTGGCCAAAAATATCTGATATCATTTGTACCCAACAAATGAGCAAGGTAATAGCTCACTGTTGCCTTCTTTATGTAATCATTACCTTTCTATCTAGATTTCATCCGGCCAGCCTTGCCTAGGGGAAAAACTATGAAAGCATTGGAACAGATGACACCCTTGTGATGTATTCTCAGTGACCTTCAAGTCACAGTTCAGACTTTGGTTTAGAACAAAGCAATACCTCTCCTGAGTCTTATGAACTTCCCCAGAGAGACTGAGTGTTTTAATAAGAAGAGGCCATCCCAAATAGAGATGTGAAATGTCTGATGAGTGTTTTAGGGTGTATCTGCTCTGTGCAGATATTTCCTTCATCCTGTCATCATCCTCCGGACTCTCTGGGCCAGACCTCCCTGTGCCTTGACCCCCCCGGCTCTCCCACAGGCTTTAAATCTGGCTCTGACTGGAGAGAGCAGTGGGAATCTCCACTAAGTATTAAAGAGTCGACATCTGGCTTTTCTTCCATGCTTCTTGAATCTACCGATTGGAAGCCAACTTTTAGTGGCAACCCATTCTCAGAGAGAGAACTGATATTTCACCGTTTCTCCTTGTCACACACTGAGCTTTACTTTTTTAGAAAGAAGGGTCAAGATAAAAGTCAATTATTATTATTATTGAGATGGAGTTTCACTCTTTGCTGCCCAGGCTAGAGTGCAGTGGTGTGATCTCGGCTCACTGTAATCTCCACCTTCCAGGTTCAAGAGATTTTCTTGTCTCAGCTTCCCACATAGCTGGAATTACAGGTGCCTGCCACCATGCCTGGCTAATTTTTGTATTTTTAGTAGAGACAGGGTTTCCCCATTTTGGCTAGGCTGGTCTCAAACTCTTGACCTCAGGTGATCCACCCGCCTCAGCCTCTCAAAGTGCTGGGATTACAGGAAGTCAATTATTTTAAAACCACAAAAGGACTACTTTACTGTTCATTGGTACATGTAAAAGTGATTCTGAGGACCAGTGAAGGCTGCATTTATACCTCCTGCCTTTGTTCCAGGTACGTGTATTTGTTAGGTTTTTTTTTTTGCACCAATACTACAAAACTTCCTTATTTTGATCAAATTTTAAATGATTTATTTTTTAAAGCAATAAATTCCATAAACAAAATCAACCGTATTAAATGAAGAGTAGTAATATGTAGTAAAACAATGAAGTTTTTTATTTTGTTTCTTTAAAATTTTATACCTTCTGCTCAAGACTGTACTATGACCCAAAGAGCAATATGTGATTCATGTGTGGACTTTCATGACATTATACACATAGCAGAGCAGGTATGCATGGTTCAAGCATTGACAGAAGTTACACAGTTTCTACCTGGTCAGTTTGGCTGTCTTTGTAAAGATTCAATGAGTCTCTTATATGAATAAAGTCAATTGCCCAAGTTCTGAGTTCACCAATTAAAGTTAACTACTGTTGAGCTGTTCTAGCCTCCATCCTTAGGGCAGAACCTATGAACAAGTCCAATCAAATACCGTGGCCATAAATCTGAATCACTGTGGCCACATAGACAAGTACTAAGTAATTCATTCTTGAGAGTGATTGCAGTAAACAAGGATGGAAGGTTCTTGACTCCTCCAACAACTATTATAGAATAATAAAAAGAGTTCAGAGACATGTGGATTAAAAGTCTCTCTGTATCTCTTATTAGCTCTGTTGAGACTGCCTTTGCAAAAATTCTAACAGTGAGAAAATTATGTCAGTGAAAGAGATCTGACCTAACCAACTCCATCTTGCCTATAATCTCCAAACTGCCCTCGGTCATTCCAAGTCTTAGGGGTAGACCAAGCTAACTTTGGGAGAAATTTAGTTTCTAGTTTAAAATGATAAAGACCCTTTCCTTCCCAAAACTAAACCACTTTTGTAAAACTAATGAAAGGTCATCAGGTTAGGAGAATGAGGGGGCCTGAATCCTACTAAGATGATAGGCATAAATGATTACCAACTGTTACTCCAGAGATGACAAGATTTGTAACTTCCCCAATTAATCCAGTAAATAACATCATAATTGTAGAACCTAAGATTGGCCTTTTGAGACCCCCTCAGGCCTTTGCATTTCTGATGACTGGATGGCCACACTGGGACCAGCTACTCCTCTGTGACCCCCTCCCAGAAACAAATTCAGCACACAAGGACCATTTTCCACACCCTTATGACCACATCCCCCAGCCTATTGGCAGCACTTACTCTTAACCCCCACCCGCCAAACTATCCTTGAAAAACCCTAGCCTCTGAATTTTCAGGGATGCTGATTTGAGTAATAATAAAACTCCAGTCTCTCGTTTAGCCAGCTCTTAAACTCTTCTCAATTGCAATTTTTTTATCTTGAGAAAATTGGTTCTATCTAAGCAGTGGTCAAGGAAAACCCACGGGACAGTTACCCTGTGACCTGCAGTGAGTTCTGCTACTCCTCTAAGCCTCTCTTTCCAAATTTCTCAAATGGGGATCATGACACCTCCTTTCAAAGTTGTCGTGATGATCAAGTGAGACAAAATGTATAAAGAGATTGACCCAAAGGAGGCCCCAATACATGTTGATTAAACTTCCCAGCATTGAGGGACTAATTTCAAATGCTTCTACAAATACGAGGTAGAGAGCTCAGGGAAAGATACAAAATGCTTGTTGTCGTGGAATTTGTTTGATCTTCCTGATTTCAGCAGGTACCCAAGATTATTTAGGGCCATATCTGTAGGTCTTGCCTGCTTTCATAGAGCCAGGAACTAACATCTCTAGGTTTTCACCTCCTCACAGAACTTGAAAACTTGCTAAAGAGAACTGGAATGGGCAGAATTTATTGCAAATGTTGAAACATATCTTGTAAATACATAATTATACTCCTAACAGATAAAGATCATTTAACCTAAATATGTGTACTTCAAGGTAGAGCAGTGGGTACCAACAGGTAGCTTTTCCTCATGCCTAGCATGCAATTCCTAATATAATATATAGTCACTGAACTATTGTTTTCCCCATAGAATAATTCCAATTCCAACTGAGTTTGACAATCCCTTGAAAGGCTTTTGTGAACTTAAAGTAGTCAGAATGCATTTAACCTGAAGTCACTTTCCTTCTTCCATTTAAATCACCCCTATTTGGAGTAAATGAAGAACGGTAAGAAAAGCAGTCACCCAATTCTGTATTACACACCCAGTAACATTATAAATATCATATCTTCATTTTTCTTTGACTAGTATTGTCCAAAAAGAGGGGACTTAAAGAAATTTCAGAAAATGTGGTAAAGAGAAAAGGGATTGCATAATATCTGTTTCCTAACATCAAACAAAACCAAAGTAAGTATACATCATAAAAGATGCACACACAAAATCCTGCAGAAAAAAAGGCACAACTTTAAGGTCATAAGCTGAAAAGTAATGAATGAGGGAAAGAAAAGACAAAAATCAATTTTGAGAACTGTGTGATTCTTCAACCTGACCTTCAGAATCAGTCTAAGGAAAAAAGCGGAAAACTCTAGAATAAAACTCCATTAATCCCCCTTAACTGAAGGACACTTAGACAAAGGAAGGATGTGCAGGTTCTTGGGCAGGAGATGGGGAGGAAAAGAAAATGACCAAAAATTGGAAGCCTGTCTTCAATTGTGCAAAGCCTCATCTGAGGCCAAACAAACAAAAAACAGGGTGAGACTTCCACCCAGAGAATTGGAGTCACCTTAGTTTTTCCACTTATAAGTAGGTAATCTCCACCAATAAACACAGGCACTTAGTTGAATGGAAGACAGGAGAAAGTAAACAAAAACTCCTGGAGCCTGTTCTCAGGGAGCAAGATGCCCTCATGGAAAAGGCACATGGAGCAGCCTAGTTAAAGAAAGAACTATGGCCGGGCGCGGTGGCTCACGCCTGTAGTGCCAGCACTTTGGGAGGCCGAGGCGGGTGGATCACTAGGTCAAGAGATCGAGACCATCCTGGTCAACATGGTGAAACCCCGTCTCTACTAAAAATACAAAAAATTAGCTGGGCATGGTGGCACGTGCCTGTAATCCCAGCTACTCAGGAGGCTGAGGCAGGAGAATTGCCTGAACCCAGGAGGCGGAGGTTGCGGTGAGCTGAGATCGCGCCATTGCACTCCAGCCTGGGTAACAAGAGCGAGACTCCGTCAAAAAAAAAAAAGAAAAAAAAGAAAAAAAGAAAAGAAAAGAAAGAGCTACATCGGTTACTTCTCAATGAGAAATTGGGGCCCACAGCCATGGGATTTACTCTTCTTTGCCCTACACTTGCTAGGAGGGGAAGAGAACAGAAGCTTGAGAGCTGAGGGTGAAGCCGTGGAGGGAGTAATTGGGAGCTAATGATAAGGTTCCGAGGATCCTACCTGAATGGGCATGGGAGGAAGGAACTTCTGTCTCTGAAGGCAACCCAAACAGGATGAAGAGGTGCCCAGGAGAAGTGAACTCCGGCACACAGCCCCTTAACCAAGCTGTTGAAAGCAGTGCCAAGATCAGACCCTGCACGCACAACTGTGTATTGAGGTAGAGGCTGCTGCCTGCTCTCACTCCCTCCAAGTTCTTAGAGAAAAATTAGAAAAGGGCAAGAAAACACACATTATTCTGACTCCAAACTGAAGTTCTACAGAGGGATACAAGAAAAAGTGACACAAATGTCCAGGAGAATTTATTAAAACAAAGCTCTAATAGACTCTTCAGACATTAAAAAAAATATTACAGTAACCTGTTGCATAATATCTCTATGTTATGATAAGAAGTAATGCAAAGGTTAGTCTTTAATAAAAAGCTCTTGGAAGGAAAATTTAAAAAGCATTTGTAGCATTTGCGAATTTCCATGGTGTAAATACCCCCACCATAGCCAATTAGAAAGTTAGAAAGAGGTGCAAAGGTTGGACTCTCATGAACTGGCTTCAGCATACCAACACATAGTAACTCAGAAAAATTCCACTTCGATAATGACGGAGAAGGAAAGAGGATGCATAAGACAAACCATGCTTACATTTCATAAGCCAATATAAGCCAGGAGATCCACTGCAGTGAGCAATTTTCTTTCTATAACTTAAACAGAACTTTTTTTAAAAAAGAAAGACATGAAGAAAAAGCTTCAAAACAAAAGAGAAAGAGTTTCAAAGCTAAGGAAATAAATTCAAGATCCAAATAAAATAATTACAAAATAACTAAGTTAGGCTGGGCACAGTGGCTCATTGAGAGGCCAAGGCAGGAGAACTGCTTGAAGACAGGAATTGGAGACCAGCCTGGGTAACACAGATAATCCCCGTCTCTACCAAAAAAACAAAACAAAACAACAAAACAAAGAAGAAGAAGAAAAAGAAGAAAGAATAACTAAATTAGAAATATCAAAAGCCAAATTGCCAACATCAGAAATTGCCAGCCATAAAAAGGCCTTATGCCAATGGAAGAATGCAGAAAAATTATATTAAAACAATTTTAAAAATAAATGATTATCTCATATAAAAATAATTGATACATCTGAATTTGAAAACCCACCAAATGGCAAAGAAAATACACTCTGTGGAGCTATTTCATTTATAAATATGAATTTAAAGATCTTAAAAACCTTGTCAAAATTCAGCAACATCTTGAAAGAAAAATACAATGTAATCTAATAGGGTTTCCTCAGAAACCCCAAGATGATTTGTTATTAACAAATCATATAATTCAAATAGGTTAAAAAAGTAAAACATATTTATTTCAAATATATCAAAATGTAATTTAATAAAATTCAATCACCATTGCTAATTTGTTTCTTTAAAAAAATGACATTGAATAGATACTTTTGTGGCATTTTGTGTACATGTGTGTATATATGTGTATATTTGTATATGTATATGTGCAAAACAGGAAATAGAAAGTTGCTACAATGTTGATGAAACACAAGGAAACATTCTTATTAAAGATTACGAGATGCCTTTTATAACGACTATATTTAACATTGTTCTGCAAATACCAGACAATGTAATTAAGGAACACCTATAAATAAGGTATAATAATTGAAATGCATATGCAGAAAATTATCATTATTTGCATAACATATTTTTGAAGGCCTAGAAAACTGAAGAGGACCAACTAAAAAGTTATTAGAAAAGAAAGATCTTTAACCAGGAGCTAGTCACAAAATTAAAATTAAAAAATCAGTAACTTTTCTATGTGTAAACAATATCCAGTTAAGAAATAGACCAGGAAAACATGTTTCCTCTACAATAGAAAAACAGGATTGACGCACTTTTAAATGTAAACTACTTACATATTAATATAAAGGATGTGAAAGAAGGCTCAGATGTTAAATCAGATTATATCTTGGATAGAAATGCTTGATTTTGAAGATTCCTTCGTTTATTCTTTCAGTCACTTGGAAAATATTTATTGAGGGTCTACGGCATAACAAGCACTGTTCTAGGTCTTGAGGAGTAGTGACCAAAACGCTCCTGAGACCTCATGGAAGGGGACCTAGTTTGGGCAGACAGATAGTCTGCAAACTAAAAAATATTCCATACATTATGCTCACAGAGGAATTGCTATGCCTACGTCTATTGGTAGTTGAGTTATGGTGTTCAGTGTTATGGAACGATGTACAGCAAGAAGGTGGACAGACAGGGCTGAAGAGTTGGATAAAAGTGTAGTTTTTAAAATAGCATGGCCAGGGACGGCTCAGGGAAGACCTCAGTGACCGGTGATATTTGAAGTTCTGACCAAGGGAAGTGAGGATCAAAGCCAGGTGGCTGCCAGAGGGAAAAGCATTCCAGGCAGAGGGAACGGAAGATGCAAAATCCATACAGTTGGAGAGGACAGAAGTGTTTAGAAAAAGCAGGCAGAATTACTCATTTTAATAATCTTAATACACCAAATATTCAACTTTATTTATCTAAATTGCTCACAGCTTACTGTGTTTTTTTTTTTTTCTGCTAGGAAAAATAAGAAAGTAATATTAAACTTCATCGAAAAAATCTAATGCTTAAAATTATGCAGAAAAAGAGGAAGAAGGTAGTGTCAGTCAAATCAGACACTGACCATATCATGAAGCTATTGTAATTCATACATTTTGGTACTCGAGTAAATTATGTAAAAGTGTGCATTTTAGTGCTTAATAATTCTAGTATTTTAAATCAGTATTGAAAAGAAAAAATAGTCAATAAACAATGTTAACAACTGGTTAGATATTTGAAACATAAATAAAATATTTGTGAATACCTGTTATGGTCTTATACCAAAATAAATTTCAGTTCTTTAAAAATATGGACACATAAAAATAAATTTACAAAAGACCGAGAAGACAAGGAAATGTTTGTGTCAATATGTGTGTAGTATGAGTGTGTACTGAAGTGCAAAGAATCTTTATAAACAGATATCCAAATCACAACCCTCTCAAGGAAACAATTAATAAAATTAAAATTATATAGCAAAAATAAAAAAAAAATTTTTAAAAATTAAAGCACTGTTGACTAGAGGTTAATTTACCTGAACTACAAAGAACACTTAAAACATATATGAAAAAAACAACTTGATAGAAACTGTGATACAAATAGCAAAGGAATATGCAGAAACTTCTTCAAATCTACTTTAAATGAAAATATTCAAATGAAAAAACAAAGATGACTTTCCTTCTAGCAGATTTGCAAAAATAATTTAAAATCATTGATGATATTCAGAGCTAAGAGAAGAGTATGGTGAAATGAGAGTTGTATATTAATGCTGCATTTCCATAACACACATTTCTATAAAACTCCTATAAAAATTTAAATGTGTTTACCATTTGGTGAATTTGATAGATCTGATGTAAACGACATACAATAATAACAATATACACAGTTGAAACAGAATAAAGGTTTAAAACAGATCCAGAATTTAATATATAAAAAATGGGCTTTCGGGCCGGGCGCGGTGGCTCAAGCCTGTAATCCCAGCACTTTGGGAGGCTGAGGCAGTTGGATCACGAGGTCAAGAGATCGAGACCATCCTGGTCAACATGGTGAAACCCCATCTCTACTAAAAATACAAAAAATTAGCTGGGCACGGTGGCGCGTGCCTGTAATCCCAGCTACTCAGGAGGCTGAGGCAGGAGAATTGCCTGAACCCAGGAGGCGGAGGTTGCGGTGAGCCGAGATCACGCCACTGCACTCCAGCCTGGGTAACAAGAGAGAAACTCCGCCTCAAAAAAAAAAAAAAAAAAAAAAAAAAAGGGCTTTCAATTCAGTGAGGAAAATGCTTTATTTAATAAATAATATTTGCCTAATTGGTCATCAATCTCAAAGAAAACAAGTCTGGGATCTCTACCTTACAGTGTATCAAAAGTAATTCCAAATAGATTAATATTTTAAATGTTAAAAATAAAAAAGTAATTTAAAAAACATATCATTTGACCATGCAATCTCACTGCCAGAAATGTATCATTGAGATACATTAAGGAAAATCTTCTAAGCATTTTTTATAATTAAAAAAACAAGAAACATCCAAATGTCAGCCAATAAGAATCTAGCTGAATTTTTAAAACATACATATATACAATAATTTTAAATATATGAAGCTACTTTAAAAAGAATGAAGCAAATCTGTGTTTCCATGAGAAAAGTCTTATGGCAGTTTTACTTGATGGAAAAAGTATAAGTTAAAAACAACATGTTTAATATGTTTGCCTTTGTATACGTTTTAAAATGCATTTATACATAAATAATAATTATATTAGTAATAATAATACTCAGCATTTATTTATTTGTTACTGTATGTCCAGTACTATTTTAAACACTTTACATGCATTGACTCTCAACAACTCTAAAAGATAGGTATTATCAACAGGCCCTCTGACCCAGAAAGTCGGAGTAATTTGCCCAGAGTCCTAGTAAGTGGTGTGACAAGAATTCAAAACCAGGCAGTCTGTCTCCACATCCCGCACTGTTAACCATTGCTATGCTCTGGGTATGCACGCTGAAAACCACACACACCTGATTATTTTCTAGCTACAGAAAAGTTATCAGTCGTAGTTACCAGCAGTAGAAGAATAAAACTTGGGTGCTGGAATATGGGTCACTTACACTTATTTCATAGCTAACTTTCTGTGCTGGTTTGATTTTCTTAAAAACAAAACAAAACAAAACAAAAACCATATACAAGTTTTTTCTTTTTTTAAAAAAAAAATTAAACAAAACTTAAAAAGAGAGAGAGAAAAAAAAAAAAAAAAGGAAGGGATCTCAAGTGTCCTCAGGAGCTCCAAGGAAAAATGACTCCACGGCATAGAGCAATGAAACTGGGCTTCGCTGAACCTGAGAGCAGTGGGTTCTTTGCCTCTGTGCTCCCCTTCCTGAGCTGGTGTATGGAAGTGACTTGCTGGAGCAGAACCTGGGCGCCACAGTGTTGCATTTCCTATCAGCAAAGAGATCAGAGAAGGATGCTGTCCTCTTTATCATGTCTCTCCTATCGATTGCTCAGGTTCTCTCCTTTTCTCTGTGCCCGATACCATGATACCCAGGAGCTTGGACTGCCGCTAGACTCAGAACAAACAACAAAGCTGGGGATGCTCACTTATCATCCCCTGGGAAGGGAGGCGTGAGAGCTGGTGCTGGTTGGCCAAGTCCCTGGCAGAGGGCCTTGGTTTTTCTGGCAGGGAGAGGTCGCCATATGTCTCCAGGCACTGGCTAGTTTGCTGCCTCCAAAGGAGTTAACTGTGTTCTTCACTAGAGGACTCAGGTGTCAAGCATGCTGGCAAGGTCCTGGCTGCCACCTAAAACCTCCAGAACGCTACATTGTTCTTTTCCAGGTTCTGAAACAGAGGGTAAGAGAGGAACCTGGCCATTATTGTTGTTGGGCCCCAGAGAAATAAAATCAGACCTTCGGCAAATGCAATGTCAGTGTGAACTGATAAAGTACTGGTGCAAGGGCAAAAATAAGAACTTAGTGGAGCTTCAAAGCTCCACCAGTACACAAAACTTCTCTGTACACTCTCAAGAGAATGAGAGCAAAAAAGACAAATAATGTCTTACTATTTTTATGACAATAGCTTTGACTGCAAAGACCCTCTGCAAGAGTTTCAGGGACTCATCCGGATCCCCAGGCCACATTTTGAGAACCACCACTCTTACTAATGAGACAATTAAGTAATTGAGGTGATGTATGGTTATTTATTCCATCATGCATTGTTGAGTAGTGGTTTCCCTGAATCAAGCCTTAATTTTTCCAGGTGATACAAAGAATAGGTACACATGAAGTCCTAACATTGTGAGGCTCAACTCACAGAGTTCAGTGATTGGGAAAGTTGCAAATGGAGAATACTGAATAACGTTTATAAGGGTGTGTGTGTGCATGTGCGCGTGTTAATACAAAGAAATCACCGTACTACCTTCCAACAGTGAAGCATCAGAGAGGAAAGGTACTGATTTACAGGGATGGGGAAGGAAAGAAAATGCGAAGGCAGGTTACATGGACTCATGAAGAAGTGTTTCAGAAAAAAAAAAATAAGAGCAGCATGTCCATATACTATGTTTATTCTGACTGCTCCATAAATTAGATTTCTTTTAAAAATCACAGTTTATCAGACTCATAGTAGATTTTTGGCTTCTTCCTTTACAAGAGATTATTGACACTGGTGTAGATCAGTGGTTCTCAAACTTCTTGGTCTCAGGATTACTTTGCATGCTTAAAAATTGTTCATAACTAAAGTCAAGGAGCTTTTGTTTATAGGAATTATATCTGTCTATATTGACTATATTTTACATTAAAGTTTACATTTACAAAATTTACAAAAAATTTACATCTTAACACAAAGAATACATTTTAGTGAAAATAACTATATTTTCTCAAATGATAATAAAGTTAAAAGTGGCATTGTTTTATGTTTCTTCCCATCTCTTTAACATGTGCCTTAATGGAAGATAGCTGGATTCTTATATATGCTTCTTCTTTCAATCCACTGTGTTGTTACAGCCTCTGGAAAACTTCTCTGTACACTCTCAAGAGAATGAGAGCAAAAAAGACAAATAATGTCTTACTATTTTTATGACAATAGCTTTGACTGCAAAGACCCTCTGCAAGAGTTTCAGGGACTCATCTGGATCCCAGGCCACATTTTGAGAACCACCACTCTTACTAATAAGGAGACAATTAAGTAATTGAGGTGATGAATGGGAAAATCACTGGGTTATTGGACTGAATCAACTGTTACCAGCATTGTTGTTTCCACTACTAAAATACTACTCACTGGAAGAGGAGAGCCCTAGGTTTGAGAAGGCGAATTGTGATTTTGAAAATCAAACATGCAAAGCTGTGTTTTGGGGAAAGCATGTAGAAAAAACATGTCTTTGGTTAACAACAATGTCAAGCTAGCTAGCCTCATGTCCAAGCCCATGGTTAATGTCTGGGCAATTTGGAAACTTCTGGTGAATTCAATAATTGCAAGTATTTGAGCTTTTAGAAATTAAAAATCTAGTGGCATTGTTTTTCTTAAGATAACTTGTGTATTTGGAGCGTGGTGCCAAGGTTATTTTGCCTAAGTGGCAGCCCAGGTGTAATTCGGTCACTGGTTAAGTGGTTGACAGGTTAAGGACTGATTTTTTGTTGTTTGTTTGTTTTTATCTCTCAAGGATTTGTATGAAGATAATGAGAAAAATAAATGGAAAAGTTAGTGCAATAAAACACAAGATTTATTTGTTGCTTTGTTTGGTTTTTGGAAGGGTCTATGTGGGAGAGCTGCCATGTTAATGTCTGAAGTCTGACCTTCAGGGAATATATCTACCACACAGGACTCTGACCTTCATGGAATATATGCACCACATAGATAGTTGGGAATGGGAATAAGCAGTAACAAATTTAATACTGTAAAATTCAATAATAATACTTTCTTACAAGGTTATGAATCCTGAAGAATGCCAGATGCACCCAAATAAACTTTCTGAAATATCGAATTATTTGTGAAAGTAATTTCTTCCTCCTAGTAATTAGACTACTATATATGAAGAGAACAGTGCGTTTGCAGCATAATAATCCCAAATAATAAGGATGCACATGTGCACACACATATTATCCAGGGTTTAGGTGTCTCAGTTGTGTGAGTTTGCCCAACTGCAGCCTTGCTGTAGCCTCTAGATTCAAAACACTGGGTTAGCACTGTAAAAATTTAGAATTGATTAGATAGTATATGCAGAGAGTCTGGCTTATGGCCTGGTCCTCAGAAAATACAGTACTCAGGAAATTCACTCCTTCACCCACCCATTCCCACCTAGTTCAAAATAAAAAATAAAAATAAAAACACTGCAATCCCAGCACTTTGGGAGGCCAAGGCGGGTGGATCACGAGGTCAAGAGATCGAGACCATCCTGGTCAACATGGTGAAACCCCGTCTCTACTAAAAATACAAAAAATTAGCTGGGCCTGGTGGCACGTGCCTGTAATCCCAGCTACTCAGGAGGCTGAGGCAGGAGAATTGCCTGAACCCAGGAGGTGGAGGTTGCGGTGAGTGCCATTGCACTCTGGCCTGGGTAACAAGCGCGCAACTCCATCTCAAAAAAAAGAACAAAACAAAACAAAAAAAAAAAAAAACAGAGCAATTCACAATTCGAAAGGCTGCTAAACTTTTATTTTATCCCAAGGATTTTGCCTCCCATGGAAGATGCCTTAACACAAAGAGATGGCGTTACAATTAATTCCTTGATATTTGAAAATTGGCTTAAAAGTTAGAGAAGATACTGCCTTTAGGTTTCAAATGCAAGGTGTTGCTAAAGAAATAACTTGTCAGGAGAAATATGAAACTGTCATGTATTTGAAGGATGGGAGGAATGCTGGAATTGTAAATAAGCATTTGTAATTGGTGTGAAATGTAAGGTTAATTGTGTGAAAGTAAACCAGACTAAATTTGTTATTTTTTTTCTGTTTTATTCCAAGTGTAGACTTTAAGATAATGATTTACAATGCGTGTGCCAAGCAATGCTAAAAAAGGAAACACACACACACAATTATTTGATGTCAGTATAGGAAGGGACTTTAAAGATAATCCAAGTTGTTTATCAACCACAGAGGTCCTGCCCCAGGCAGTTTGGACTTGAGTGGGAACTCTTTTATAATTGGAATAACCATGAAGGCAGGCTGCCACTCTGGCACTAACTGTGCACCTCAGAGGGCCAGGGATGCAAACCATCTTGCAGCATAGCCTAGGATGCTTAGAGGCCTTATCTCACTCCAAATGCAAACAGCATTCCTTCCAGAAACACTGACTTTTCAGAGGTGTGGAAAGCTCACCTGATTTTCTGTTGTCCAGAGAACTTGTTGGTGGAATTAGGACTAGAATCTTTAGTCCTCAGTGCTTACCCTAATAAATCTTGATAAAGATACGTTTGGTATATGGTGAATAAGAATAATTTTTACTTTGGGTATCATGTAGTATTTTACAGTTTTAAAACTATGGTGGACTAGTACTCACTGTTGAGATAAATAAAAATTCATTATTCTTATTGAACTAACTTCGATAAACCAGTCTCTCATTTTGGAGTTATTAATTATGGACTTACCTGAACATTCCAGTTCAAGGTTTGCTTCAGTTTTCCACATTGTGCAACAGACATCTGGAGGCTTAAACCATGAGGATAAAAGACTTGAGCCAAAAAAAATGTTTGTGCTGCATGTAGACTAACTCTTTATATGCCGTATAGTCAAAAATAATGTGTGGCCAATAGTTTTAATTAATCTATGACATACAAGGGAAAAATTAATGGTATCTTATTCATACCAGCATTTCTTTAACTATAATAGCTGTTATAATAATTCAGCATATTCAATTCAGCAAAAATCTGCTTTTATGGGTCTTATAACCTGCAAAAGAGAGTAAGTTTAGAAAATACAGGAACACAAATGATTCAGGTGAATAAAACCTCTGGATTACACAAGTTCATGGATAAAAACTGTGGCTCCAGGTATACCAACTCCAGAAAGACGAAATTACCAGGGCTGGGAGTCCCTTTATGACAGGGTGCAGACCCCGCAGCCTCCTCCGTCCGTAGTGTTTCCCATGGCTTGGCATGCGATTTCCAGCTCTTTAACTGGGAGGCCAGAAATAGAGACACTACGGGTGACAAAAGAAAAATATATGTATATGATTTGTTAGTGGATTCGTCTCTTTGTTTGCCATAGATTAATTTAAACTGTAGGCAATGCTTATTCTTGAATAGCTGGAGTAGGGATGCATCTTTTCATTTTCTTTTCTTTCTTTTCTTTTTTGGGAGGTTAGCTGAGATTTCTTTCCCATGAGGGAAAGATGGGCTACAATTTAGGTAGCATTGCTAACTCTTTTGTCTGTTTATTATTGGGTGAGGAATCTGTAGCTGGGAAGCCAGGCATGACCTTCGGACTTATTTTTTCTGACAGGGTCACCTCTGCTTCAGTACAGAGAAGCACCACTGTTCCAGGGGTGCTGTACTTATATGGTTGTATCAGCCAGAGCAGAGCCTTGAGTTAAGGCATAGAGCAGTCCATCAGCCACACCTACCAACTCATATTAATAGGCACTATACCAACTGAGGATGCAAGATGATGATATTGTGATGTTCAGGTTCAGAAAACCATGACAGTGGGGCCTGTCACACTCATCTTTGATTCCTGAAGCCTCTCCTATATTCCAGCCTCATTGTTCTCATGGTTTAGTTCCTCTTTCCCACCAATTATACCTCTTTTTCTATTACTATCCAGATTTTTCCATGGTATTATCCTTCTTTCTACCTCTTTTGTTCTCTCTTCACCTCACCTTCTTTATTTTCTCAGTTGATGGATCACAGCATAACTATTTAAAAGAGCTACAGTTATATATCTCAGTAGAATATGCCTAACAATATGTATTGACACCTGTCTATTTGAATACAGTCCCGTAAAGTCTATGTACATCCCAAATAGCAGAGTTTTTATTTTTGGACACTAAGTAAATATTCACGCATTTGAAAATTTTGCTAGCAGTGTCCTTTCTGACACCTCTGCCTGCAGGCTTGCTTCAGGTATTACCTCCTAAACGAAGCTCTCTGGCTTCCCTTAGGCACCTTCCTCTAAAGTGGACTCCACGTTTTCTCTTTTGATGAGCTAATCCACTCCATGACTTTATTTACTGTAGGAATTTACTCAGGGTGGTGGCAAAAATATTAAGGGGAAAAATATTAAAGTTAAAGAATATAGTCTCAAATTCTTTTGGAAAGCCTAAGGATTTTTTCTATAGTTCCTGGCTGAAGGCAGCCAGAGTCTACTTGCAGGAGCCAGAGAGATTAGGATGCAAATACAAAGGAACATGAGTAGTTTACCTAGCTAGCTTGTTTACTCATGTGGTCTTAAAACTAATCTTTGAGCCAAATAGCTCTCTTGAGGGGCAGGTTGACCAGGGATATTACCCACAAATGGTGTGTGCTTTGGGCTCAAAACGTGGCCTTTAATATTTCTCTACAAGTGTATTGACTTAGAGCCTTTGTCAATTAAACTTCACTAAATAAATGTGAGTCTCACTGGCTGGTGGAGGCAGGTGGTCACAACTGTTTACAACACTCTCCAGGGAGTCTGTAAGCTGCCCAGACACACCAAGTTGAACTGGAAAAGCATAATACCCGTGTGTCAGTGTACTTCATTCATCTGTTGCCTAGTCAGGGTCTGCAGGACAGACCCCCACAGGTGGTGACCCCCACAGGTGGTAAGCCCAACAGTGGTGCCCAACGTGGGGTGACCCCAACAATTTGCTGCTTTGAAATGAATAGAACTCCAATCTATAGTTCTAGAGCTAACTTTGATTTTAAACTGCAGGAAATCATGTCAATCAACTAGTGACTAAATATCTCCTCATGGGTGACCAGTTTATCCAGGAAGACAACATAGTCTCAATAATATATATTAATCACTCCCAAATTCACACACACCCATGCATACACACACCCCTCCCACACACCAGGATGCTGAGGCATGCGTTTTTCCACCTCATTTGTAAAAGCAGTTTGGATAAGCTGGTGCATCAATTATTTTTTAAAATTCATGTTAGAAGAGCAAATCACTCTTTTCTGAGCAATTCTTTATTCACTGCATTGTGTGCCCTCCTTTTAAGACACACATGATCAATGATTCCCTAATGCATCAGATCTCTAAAGTCTCTGCCTTCCCAGACTCCGAGGAACCTCCCCTGCCATCACAACAGCCTTGAGCCATACATCTATTAAAGGAACTGGGTCTTGGTAGGGCACAAGGGTGAAGTGTGATACACTCTAGGATTCTTCTGATACTCTAATATTCTGTCTCAAAAGAGGCCTGCAGCCTCCTTAGAAAAGGTTCTTCATAAGCTGAGCCATTAGAAGTACTGCAGTCACAGCACAAATGGGAGTTTGTTCCACGTCCAACTATGTAGGGGCTAGAGAAAGAGGTCAGACTGACACACATTCCTAACACCTTACAGATGGAACAGAGAAAATGGGTTTCTGCTTACTGGAAATTGCTGTTAGTTTCTACAAATAGTGGTTTGTGTAGTCATATGTTTGCCTGTCTGTCTGCATGGCTACTTGTATTTTAAGAGGACTTGCCAGCCAGAAGGAAAGTGAGGCACGCTATTATGCCATTCTCCTTTGTCAAACAGATTAAAGAGAACTATAAAGATTGCTTACTGGTCATTAATTTAAAGCCGAATTAAAGGGTGAATTTTCTTCAATTATATTAAAAATCAAACAAATAAACAAACATCCTGGATGCAGGAACAGAAAAAAAGCGATTGTGTATATATTTATTAATTTAATCAGTTGTTTTTGAACTTATAATGCAATAATTTATTCAGAAGGAAGAAAAATTAAAAAAAAAACCTTGACTAATTTATTAATATATAATTAAAAGATCTGTTGGGGAAACAGCATCAAGACCTTTAGGGTGAGAAGTTTGTTTCACCAACTCATGTCAATATTCCTCACTACTACCTCCAAGACTCTCTGGATTTCTGAAAGACTCAGCTCTTTCATAGACTTCCTGCATAAAATGAACTCTGAGACACTCTAGATATAATGGACTAGTTATTGTTTTCAATGAAAAGGTTAAGTCCATCAGTTTATGTAAAAATTTATAGCCGCATAATAAAATAATGGTTTATTCTCAGTTTCCTTCCCTCCGCACAGTAGAGAAGCCAATTTTCTGAACAATTCCCAGCAATGCCCAAGTTAAAATCTTCTGGTGTGTTGGAAGCTAAAACCATGGATGAATCATCATATTGATGAAGGGCCACACAAATTCAGACCACACAAGACTTCACACTGGGCCTAGCATAGGTCAAAGATTTGTCAAGAATTTTGGTTTTCTTGTGAAAAAAAAAAAATTGATGAATTAATATTTTAAACTTGTAATCCGGAAGAATTAACATGACAATGTTTCTTCACAGACTTTTTCCATTCTCTGACTCAATGGTTGGATTCATTTGAATGATGATAGTTACTACAGAGTTGTTTTTAAAAGTAAGTTGTGTTTAAATGAATTAAATGTTTTCCTTTCCTCAAAAAGTTTGCTTAATAACATACACTAAGATATATAGATATATATATATATATATATATATATATATATATATATATAAAATGCTGTAATATATTTGAAGGCTTTTTAAAATGAGAGATCAAGCCATTGAGATTCCCGACAGTCATTTCTTGAGAGATATTAGGATTATTATTATTGCTATTACCAATGACAGTTTGCATCATATTACTTCCTAACTGGAAAACACTAATCGTAAGTTGTATTCTAAAACAATTGACTCTAACTCTTATTTTAATTAAGTTTTTGAATCAGGTTGTTGACCTCAATAAATCATACCATTTGCCTCTCTGTCATTTACAGTTGTACCCAGTCCAATCGCAACCCGATCACTGCTATTCGTTATTGCTCTTTCCGTGTCTCCTTTTTCCAGTGAGCTGTATTCCAAACTTCACAATGGGGTACATAGATACTGCAAGGGGAAGTGAGTCCCATTTATTCTGACAGGACAAATAATACATAACTATTTTGTTACAATCAATTTTATTCTTTGGAAGTTTTAAGTTTACAGAAAAATTGAGCTAATTTCCTATACATTTCCTGCCTTCACATAGACATAGCCTTCCCCACGATTCGTCACTATCAAATTTCCAATACAAAGTGCTGCATTTGTGACAATCTATGAACCTATGTCAACATCATTATCATCCAAAGTCCGTACCTTACATTAGCATTTACTCTTGGTATTGAATAGTCTAGGGTTTTAACATACGTATAATGACATGTATCCACCATTATAGTGTCCTATAAAATAGTTCTATTGCACTAAATGTCCTCTGTGCTCTTCCTGGTCATCACCTCCTCATCTCTAATCCATGGCAACTACTGATCCTTTTACTGCATTCATTGTTTTCCTCTTCTGGAATATCATGTAGTTGGAATTAGAAAGCATGTGTAGTCTTTTCAGAATGGCTTCTTCCATTTGGCAATATGAATTTAAAGTTCCTCTATGTATTTTCCTGGATTGATAGTTCAGTTATTTTCACTGCTGAATAATATTCTGTTGTCTGGAATTATTACAGTTTGTCTGTTTGCTCACCTGTGAAAGGCATCTTGGTTGCTTCTAAGTTTTGGCAATGATGAATAAAGCTGTGGTGCACACGTGTGTGTAGGTTTTTGCATGGACGTAAGTTTACAACTCACTTGAAGAAATACCAAGGACAGCAATTGCTGAATCTTATGGTAAGAGTATGTTTAATATTGTGGAAAACTGCCCGACTTTCTTCCAAAGTGACTACCATTCCCACCAGTGTGAATGAGATTTTCTGTTGTTCTACAGCCTTGCCAGCTTTTGATGTCATCAGACTTTCGAATTTTGGCCATTTAATTGATGTGTAGTGGTATCCTTTTTAAATCTGCAATCCTCTTTGACGTATGTTGTTTATTATATGCTTATTTGCCGTTTGTATAACTGCTTTGGTGGGATGTCTGTTCAGATATTTTGCCCACTTTAATTGGGTTGTTTACTTTTATGATGTTGAGTTTTAAGCCTTCTTTATATATTTTGATTAATTATCATTTATTAGATATGTATTTTGCAAATATTTTCCCCAGCCTGTTGCTTACCTTCTCATTCTCTTGACAATGTATTTCACAGAGTAGTTTTAATTTTAATGAAGTCTAGCTTATAAATTTTGTGGGTTTTTGGTGATCATATCTCTGGTGAGATCATATACATTTGCTCCTACATTATCTTGTAAAAGTTTTACATTTTTGCATTTTACATTTAGGTCTATGATACGTTTTAAGTTAATTTTTGAAGAGTCTAAAGGCTGTGTCTAGATTCTTTTTTTGTGTTTTTTAAAGTGAATGTTTAGCTGTTCAGCACAATTTGGTGAAAATAATATTATTTTCCCATCATATTGCCTTTGCTCCTTTGTCAAAGATTAGTTGACTATATTTATGTGAGTCTATTTCTGGAATCTCTATTATATTCCATTGATCAATTTTTCTATCATTTGCCTGGACTACCCTTGGGATTTTGATTAGGGTTGTGTTGAATCTATAGATCAAATTGACAAAAACTGATTTTTTTTTTTTGACACAGTTTCACTCTGTAGCCCAGACTGGAGCACAATGATCTCAGCTCACTGTAATCTCTGTTTCCCAGATTCAAGTGATTCTCATTCCTCAGCCTCCCAAGTAGCTGGGATTACACGCACAAGCCACAACAGATGGCTGATTTTTATATTTTAGTAGAGATAGGGTTTCACCATGTTGGCCAGGCTGATCTCAAACTCCTGACCTCAATTGATCCACCTGTGTCAGCCTCCCAAAGTACTGAATGAAATTACAGGTGTGAGCCACCACACCCAACCAAGGACTGATATTTTGACAACATTGAAATTTTCTATTCCTGAATATGGTCCATATTTTAAAAATTTATTTAGTTTCTTTTGTCAGAATTTTGTATTTTTCCTTATAGATTAGGTACATATTTTGTTAGATTTATACCTAAATACTTTGGTTTGGGGAGTGCTAATGGAAATGGCATGTTTTTTACTTCAAATTCCAGTAGTTCATTGCTTGCATATAGGAAAATAATTGACTTTTCTATATTAACCTTGCATCCTGCAACCTTCCTACAATTGCTGATTAGTCCCAGGAGCTTTTTGTCCATTCTTTTGGATTTTCACATAAACAAACACATCATCTGAGAAAAAAGAGTTTTATTTCTTCCTTCCCAATCCATATGCCCTTTCATTGTCTTTTCTTTTTTGATTCCCTCTTCTTGTCTTAATGCATTGACTAGGATGTCCAGTACAATTTTGAAAAGGAGTGGTGAAAAAGAACATGCTTGCTTTGTTCTTGATATTAGAAGGAAATCTAGTTTTTCACCATCAAGTAGGGCATTCCCCTTTATTTCGATTTTGCTGAGAGTTTCTGTTATGAATGGGTGTTGGATTTTATCAAATGTTTTTTCTGTATCCATTGATATGATCATGGGGTTTCTCTTTGGCCTGTTGATGTGATAAATTACGTTAATTGATTTTCAAATGTGGAACCAGGCTTGTATACATAGGATAAATTCCACTTAGTTTTATGATATAATTCTTTTTATATATGGTTGCATTTGATTTGCTAATATTTTGCTAAGAATATTTGCTTTTATGTTTATGAGAGATACTGGTCTGTAGGTTTCCTTCCTTGCAATATCTTTTCCTGGCTTTGATTGTAGGTCAGCGTAGGCCTCATACAATGAGAAAATAGTCCCTCTGTATCTATCTTCTGGAAGAAATTATAGAGATTTAGTCTAATTTCTTCATTACATGTTTGAAAGAATTCACAAGTGAACCCATCTTGGCTTGGTGTTTTCTATTATAGTTTTACATAATTAATTATTAATTCAATTTTTAAATAGACATAGATCTATTTATATTATCTATTTCTTCTTATGTTAGTTTTGGCAGGCTGGTCTTTAAAGGAATTGTCCATTTTATATGGTTTGGATGTCCTGTCCAAATCTCGAATTGAAATGTAATCTCTAATGTTAGAGAGAGGTGGGGCCTGGTGAAAGGCGTTTGGATCATGGGGCTGGATCCCTCGTGGTCTAGTGTTAACTTCACAATAGTGAGTTCTTGTGACATCTGGTCCTTTGAGTATGTGTGGCACCCCTCTTCTACCCACCCCACTCTTGCTTTCTCTATTGCTTTTGCCATATAATGCGCCTGCTCCTTCCTCGCCTTCCATCATGATTGGAAACTTCCTGAAAGGCCTCCCCAGAAGCAGATGCTGCTATGCTTCCTGTACAGCCTGCAAAACTGTGAGCCAATTAAAACTCTTTTCTTAGAAATTATCCAGTCTTAGGTATTTCTTTATAGAAATGCAAGATAACACGTATGTCATCTAGGTTATCAAATGTGTGAGGTTAGAGATGCTCATAATACCCTTTTTTAATCTTTTGATGTTCATGGGATCTATAGTGGTGTCTCCTCTTCTGTTTCTGATACTAGTAATTTTGTTTTCTTTCTTTTTGTTTGTTAATAAAACTGACTAGAGGCTTATCAATTTTATCGGTCTTTTCAAAAAACAAGCTTTTGGTTTTCTTGATTTTCTCTACTGATTTTCTAGTTTCAATTTTGTTGACTTACGCTCGGATTTGTATTACATATATTTTTTTGTTTACTTTGGATTTAATTTGCTATTCTTTCTTAGTTTTCTACCTTAGATACTTAGGTTATTGACTTTGTAGCTTTCTTCTTTTCTAATGTATGCATCCACTGATAAGCTTTTCACTAAGTACTGTTTTCACTGTAGCTCACAATATTTGGTAAGTTTTACTTTCTCTTTTTTTGTTGTTGAGAATGTTTTTAACTTTCTCTTGGATTGTTTTCTTTTACTCATGTGTTATTTTTAAATGTGGGGTTTTATTTCTAAGTATTTGGGGATTTTCCAGCTACCTTTCATTATTGATTTCTAATTTAATTATTGAGGTCTGAGGATATCCGTAATATAATTTATATTTACTTCAATTTGTTATGAAGGATTTTATGGTCCAGAATGTGGTCTATGTTGGTGAATGTTCCATGCAAGCTCGAGAAGGATGTATATTCTGATGTTACTGGATCAAGTAGTGATTAGATATCAATTACAATATTTAATTATTGGATGGTGCTGTCGAGTTCAACTATGTCCTTATAATTTTCGACCTCTGTATTTGTCTATGATAGAGGGGTGTTTGAGACTTTGGATTATAATGGTGGGCTAATCTGTTTCTTCTTGAAGTTCCATCGAGTTTTGTCTCCTGTATTTTGAAGCTCAGTTGCTAAGACACATGCACATCAAGGATTTAGGTCTCCTCAGGGAACTCACTGCTTTGATATTAAGTAATACCAGTCGTTTTTTTCATAACTTTGCTTGCTGTGAAGACTGCTCTGCCTGAAATTAATATCATTACTTATCCTTTCTTTTGATAAGTATTAGCACCTTTGTTTCTTCTTTTACTTTTAAATTATATGTATTTTTATATTTGAAGTCAGTTTCTTATAGATAACCTGTACTTAGGTCTTATTTTTTAACACACTGACAATCTTTGTCTTTTAATTTGTATATTTAGACCACTGGCATTTAAAGTGATTCCTGATATAGCTGGATTAATATGTTACTGTTTTCTACTTGTTGCCCTTGGTCTTTCTTTCTATCATTGTCTTTGACTCTTTTCTTCCTGTTGTTGTTTTAATTAAGGATTTTATAGGATTTACATTTTTATATTAGTTCTATGATTACATTTTCTCTCCTTTCTTAGCATATTGGTTACACTTCCTTTTTTCCCCCTTTTAAACCTGTTTCCCTAGAGTTTGCAATACACATTACAACAAATCTGAGTCTATTTTTAAATAACTCTATACAGTTTCATAGGTAGTGCAAGTACCTTACAATAACAAAATGTTCTTAATTCTTTCCTTCTATCCCTCGAAACACTGATGTCCTTCATTTCTCCTATAATTACACATAAGCATGTATATACATAAGCATACACAGTTGAATACATTGTTGCTGTTAATTTGAGCAAACTGTTATCTGTTAGATCAATCCAATATAAGATAAATAAAAGATTTTATCTGGCTTTCACTTGTCTCTTCTTCAATGCTCTTCCTTTCTTTATGTAGATGTGACTATCTGACATATATGTTATTTGTCTTTCTGAAAAACTTCTTGTAACATTTCTTGCCTAGCAGTCTACTGGTAAAATATTTCCTCAATTTTTGTTCATCAAAGTATTTATTTCTCCTTCAGTTTCGAAGAATAATTTTGCAGGGTACAAAATTATAGGATTTTTTTTTCTTCTCAACACTTTAAATATTTCTTTCCATTCACTTCTTGCTTGCATGGTTTTTGAGGAAAAGTTATATGCAATTCTTATCTTTGCTCCTCTATATATAAAGTGTTTTTTTCCACTTGCTTCTTTTAATTTTTTTATCTTTGATTTATTGCAGTTTGATTATGTTATGTCTAGATGTTGTTTTTTAGGCATTTATCCTGCTTGATGTTCTCTCAGCTTCTTGGATATGTGATTTTGTGTCTGATGTTAATTTGAGGTAAATTCACAGTCATTATTGCATTATATATTTTTTATTTCTTTCTCTCCTACTAATATTTCCATTACACTCTTGTTACATCTATTGTCCCATAGTAGTAGTTGCCTCACAAATCTTGGATAATCTGTTTCAGTTTTAAAGTCTTTTTTTCTCTTTAGTTTGTCATTTGGAAGCTTCTATTGACATAGCCTCAAGCTCAGGAATATTTTTTCTTAGCTATGTCCAGTCTACTAACGAGCTCATCAAAGGCAGTCTTAATTTCTATTAGTGTTTTTGATCTCTAGTATTTCTTTTTACATATATATATATATATATATATTTTTTTTTTTTTGAGACAGAGTTTCACTCTTGTTGCCCAGGCTGGAGTGTAATGGTGTGATCTCAGCTCACCACAACCTCTGCCTCCCAGGTTCAAGCGATTCTCCTGTCTCTACCTCCTGAGTAGCTGGGACTGCATGCATGTACCACCATGCCCAGCTAATTCTATATATATTTTAGTAGAGATGAGGTTTCTCCATATTGGTCAGGCTGGTCTCAAACTCCCGACCTCAGGTGATCCACTCGCCTCGGCCTCCCAGAGTGCTGGGATTGCAGGCATGAGCCACCACTGTGCCCTGCCTAGTATTTCCTTTTGAGTCTCTCAGAATTTCCATCTCTCTCTCTGATTCCCATCTCTATTTTTGCATGTTATCTACTTTTTTCATTAGATCTTTTAGCATATTAATCATAGTTTTTAAGATTTCCTCTCTGATTATTCCAACATTCCTGCCATATCAGTCTGATATTTGCTCAGTCTCTTCAAATTGTGTTTTTTTCTTTCAGTGTGCCTTGTAATTTTTTCTTAGTATTCAATTAAAATGTGCTAAAAGAAACTATGTACAAGAAGTTGTGCTAAATAGGCCTTTTACAATGTGGTGGTAAGTTGTGGGGGAAGGAGAAGCACTCTGTAGTTCTATTTTAGTGAGCTTGTGCCCCCATCTAAGAACTTCACGAGTCATTCCCTCCCCACCCTGAAGTTGGGACAGGAGAGCTAGAGTGGGCTGGAGTTGGGTATTTCCCTTTCCCAGTGTGGAAGGTTAGAGGGAGCTGGACTAAGGTATTTCCCTCTCCCAGGTCAATTGGGCTCTATAAATCCCCAATAGGTTAGACTCTGATAAAGTCGTTTCTCTTGGTGGCAGGCCTTGCCAAGAAGAACAAAATGCTCTGGCACATTTTAAATTGATCACTTATCCCCTTCCCATGCCTAATGGCCAAGGGGTTTTTTCTCTGCCCTTCACTGTGCAAACCTGGTAGAGCCCCTGGAGGTAAACCTCACGGAAGTGTGGGTGCCTCCCATGACTTGTCTCCCTGGTGTTTTCAATCTCTCAGATTTCTCTCCACTGAGCCTCCAGCAAGTCATCAATTATCCATGGTTCAGGTTTTCCTGCCTGGCACTGGTTCCTGTGGAAGCTTCTGCTTATAGGTTTATTCCCTGGGAAGTTGTGATTCTTAGTATCCTTCCATCTGTCTATGCAATTTTGGAGGCAGCATTTTTGCACTGTGACCTCACTTCTCTGATGCATATAAGAATTGTTGATTATTCAATTTGTTCA